>NC_139044.1:36462667-36874084 GCF_965140915.1 Aythya marila | reverse complement strand
CCTCACCGCCCGCCCGGATCGCTCCGCGCCGCTCCCTCTCCGCCGGGGGAAACGGCGCCGCGAAACGAGTCCCGGCTCCCCCCCGCGCTGCCCATGCGGGCCCTCCCGCACCCCCCTCGCCGCCTCCCCGCACCCCCGCTCTGCGCCCCGGGGAGTCGAGAAGGGACCGGGGAGGGGGGAGAGGGGGGAGCCCCGCTCGCCACAAGGCCGGGTGTGAAGGAAGGGGAAGGGGGGGGCTGAGGGACTACTTTTCCCGGCGGAGGAGGATTCTAGAAAAAAGCCGCGTCGCGCAGGGACTCCGCTGGGCGCGCGCTGATTGGCGGGTTCGTACCTGCAATGCGTCACTGGGACACGCGCAGCCTGGGCCAGCCGCCGCCTCCCCTCCCCCCGCCCGCAGTGCGCGGGGCACGGCCCGGCCTGAGGGGCAGCGCCGGGGGGGACGGGACGGGACGGGACGGGGCTGGGATGGGACGGGACGGGGCTGGGCAGCACGGCACGGCCCGGCCCGGCCCGGCACGGCACAACCAGCACAGGGAGGGGTGGAGGAGGCCTCCCTGCCCTGCCCCTGCGCCTGAGGAGGGCAGGGGGCGGCTGCCCCCGAGGCAAAATGGCCGGGGGGCAGCCGCCCGGTGCTCAGCCTCACCGGTGCTCAAGCCTGACTCTGTGACCCGGGCCCAAACGCAAATTCCCCGTCGCCTTTTCACGCTGTGCAAGCAGCTCCCACGCAGTGCAGACGTCGCCGAGGTGGCACACGGTGCTTACACTACGGCCCCCTGCACCCCACAGGCAGGGCAGCAGCTCCCGGGTGGCACAGGCGCCTCGCTCCCCTGCCGAGGCAGCCCCCGAGGCCAGCAGGCCATATAAACGGGCTGCGTGTGAGGGGAGCTGGTGTGGGCAGACTCCTGGGGGAAAATTCGGTGATTTTTGCCCTCTGATTGTGAGCTGCAATTCTCGGGCCTGCTCTCTGCGGAGCTGACCTGGTGCCCGCTGGATTGAGGAGCAAAGGAAACACAGGACAAGTCCTTGCTGGCAGTGTGCGGGGACTCCTCCAACCCCAGCGCCTCTCAGCCTCTCCTCCTTACCTTATGGTCACTGAGAACATAGAAAACAACGTTATACTTCAACTTGGCCTCAAGTCTTGAAATCTGAAGTTGCTGTTTTGTGATCCTTTAGGTTTTCAGGCCTCCGTCCCGCTTAAACACACACGTTCATAGCCTCAAAACCAAGCACATCCACACCATCATCCTTTCCAGCTCCAGTAACGCTTTTTTAAACGTGTAACACGCGCCTAGGTGAGGAAAATACTTTTCAGAGAAAGCAATAAATGCCCACATCATTGCCATGCACGCCTCCTCGTGCCTCTGCAACACAAAACAGCAGCAGTCAGTCCTCCCTCACCTGTGGCTAGCCCATGCTCCATGCAAGCAGGTGAGGCATGAAGATGTCTTGTGGCAGTTTTCCTCCTCCCCGTGCCCCCCTGAAGGATTGCTCTGACGTTCCCAACGTCTTTGCAGTCCCAGAGGCGTGAATCACTGCAGGCAAGTTCTTGACCAAAAAAATCATCACCCCCTCCCTCCCAGCTTTGGGATAAAAGCGGCATAGCAGCACTCCGGGTGCATGCATGTCGCACCATCGAATCTGGAGCAGCGCGTTCGTGAGCGCTGGCACGCCACATGGGCTGGTGCACCCGTGTGGAGCAAAACAGTCTTCTGTGGAGATCCTAGCATGGGTCCTGGGAAGGAAAAGGCCATGTGTGCACCGTGCCATGCCAGATGGATTAAGCCCTGCCTTGGCACTGGTCCTTAACCCCGTGGCAGTGGCTCAGGTACCAGGGCAGCCCAAGCCACGGTGGTGCTCGCATGCTTTGTGCGAACCACATCACAGTTTTTTATGCCTCGATCTCCACCATGTTTTGGAGAGGTGAACCATTGTACACCCGGCTTCACAGGCAGGCTACTTCAGTAACTCAAGGAATTGACTGAAATTAGGTATTTCTACATGGACCCCCAAATGGACCAAATGGTACAATGGACCCCCAAAAAATTGCCCAAATGACTGTGGAAGGGCTGTTTGAGACATTGTCTTGTCCGAGTCCTGCTCCTGCAGTCTGCTGCTGGCCATCTCAAGAGCACTGAGGCTATAGGAAACCTTAGGCCTGGGGCTTAAACAAAATGCAGGCTCTTTAATTGCAGCCTGAGGGTCTGCAGTGGAGCCAGGACTTGAATGCAAGTGTTTCACGTTCCGGAGATCCTGGCCACCATAGCATATTTTTTTTTCTGTATGTGTCCTTTAAACTATTGGATATCTGTAATGCATTAAATTATTCATAGTATTCAGTTATATTCAGTTTCCTTTAAAGGTTGAGGAAGTCATGAAGATAATCCTCTTTCTGCCGTATGTTTCCCGTGCCCTCTGGTTCCCCGATCTATTTCTCTCCCCTTTCCCTGTTCTTCTGTGTCTCCTGTTTTCCATCTGCATTTTCCCTCAGCAGCACCCATTTCCTGTGGGTTTCATCGCCACCCCCACCCCGACTCCATCTGTTGCAGAGATCAGCGATGAAGTTCACTTGCAATTACACTCGCAGGGAATTTCGCCAACAGCCGCCGCGCGTGAAAGCGAACGCCCCGCTGCCAGGAGGGGCAGAGAGGAGAGGTCACCCCTCCGCCCAGCAGCAGCCACGGGCAGGTAAAGCTGCAGCTTCCCAGCTCCTGGAGCCGCTGCCCTTCCTCGCAGAGCTGCAGCACAGCAGCCGGGCTGGCACCTCGTGGGTCCGCGTGTGCCACGGGAGGCTCGGAAATGCAGCAGCGGGCTGGGTACAGCTGCAGGCTGCCGGGTGGACACCTCCGGCACAGCAGCCACGCAGCCGGCTGTCACAATGGCCCGGTGCAGTGGGACTTGTTAGTGTGATAATTTCTCGCTCTGGTATGTAATCTAATAGATTTGTCAATGTTTGTGTGTGCTCTGCATTATTTTTTATTTTTTTTCCACGCAGAAATACTGCCTTATGTAAGTCCAGTTCCAGGATCGGAGCAACAAATTACAAAAGCAATTTGAGGTAGGAGACTAGGTGAGCTGTATGTGCCAGCAACGTTCACGAGTACTTTATGTAGCATATTTAATACTGTGTAAACTCAATTTATTCTCTAGTTTTAATGATGCTTTAATGGACTCCGTGGATTGATGTACACAGAGCACTGTGCAATGGTATAAAACGCTAGAGCTGCCTCCTCAAATTCTGCTATGTCATTTCTATGTAGACCATAGTAATAAGTTGAACAACCTAATTAGAAATTAATTGCAATTTTTAAAAGTGAATTTCTCGGGTAAGAAGAAGAAGGTTCTCCGCTGGTAGCGGGTATTTAAACTTAGCATTTATCTACCTGCTGCACATAGAGGGAAAATAGCGTATGGCTGATTTTGTGTAGCAGGTCCAATTTTATTTCAGTTTTGTTTGTAGCAGAGAACCTGCCACCCTGAGAAAGGGCCTCATCTCCAGTCCCAACTTTAAATCACACAGCCAGTGCCGCAGGGATGAAACTAAGGAGCAAATCGATATTTAGCCACTCAGATGTGCTTGGAAGGCCCGTCCAGCCCTCAGCAAGGAAGAACTTCCGTGCTGTGTTCAAAATTTCAAGGTGTTGAATGAGAAGTCCTTCTTCACGGTACCCTGACAGCAAATATTGATCCAACAACCCAGAGTGCAGAGAATTTGCAGGAACTGGGGTGCCTGCTTATCCAGCTAGCCGCACCTCACCTGGACGGTAGTAGCTGTTAGGAAAAAATACAGGTCTGTTGACAGCATTAAATGGAAGCCACCGCCTCTGATACAAACATATTATAGGGGAACAGGGCCAGGGATGCCTCCCAACACCTCAGTTTCAGTAGGACGTGCATAGATTAGAGCACTACATTTAATCTCCAGATGTTCTGAGTCCCAAAGAGAAGGGAATGTGTCAAATGCATTCAGAATATTATGTTGTATAGCAGTGTCAATGCTGAAGGCAATGCAGACATATCCGAATTAGCGTTTAAGCGACTCAGATATAGATAGCAAGGCAGCTCTAGCAGCGTGGTGCTTTAACATGAGCCATCAGAGCCCCTTGAGAAGCCATTCAGTTTTGCAGTTAGCGGATACAGAGCTCTACTGTTGGAATTACATGGCTCCCAACTCGAGGCTGGATGTCATCTTAAAGCTGATTTAGGTGACCTACAGCTGAGTCTTTAACTGGACTGTAACCAAGCACTGAAAGGAAACAAGACAGGAGAGTCCAAAAATGTATGTGGGCGCACTCACACAAAACTGAGGGATGCTGGAGGTCAGTGTGAGATCTAGTCATAGGCTTTAGGCTAGGAGAAAGGGTAGAAAGCTGGTGAGCCTCACAGTCTCTCTTTCCCTCTCTCTCTCTGTGAAACAGATAAACAGCTGCTTCCATTTTATGAGGATTTCTGGTGGAACACTGCCCATCAGCCTACAGTATCTTCTGGACTCCTATGAGGAAAACTTCTGGAATGCAGTCTCTCCTTGGAGATGCAGAAAGTGGGAAGGCAGCCTGGGCAGAGGCAGTAGACAATCCCCTTTCTAGCCCATGTTCTTGAAATACAGGAACTGATGGCCCTCAGCACTCATTATGAGATAGATCTTGCTTTTTTTTCTGTTTCATTTTCTAAAATACCATAATACGAGGGGAAGCATAGAAAATGTATTTGCTCCAAGGTAACAGAGATGTGCTAATTAGAAATCCCAGTCATTACCTACAGGACAGTTCTGTTTTTCAGGGACTGAAAATAATAACACAAGACGTAGCACGAAATCCAGGAAGTGGCAGAATGCGTTCCAATTTCTCCAGTTTCTGCGAAGGCTTATTTTTCTTTCCTTTGAAGAGATCTGAGCGAAAGAGAAAGTCTTCAAGAGTCATCTGCACTCCCACTGGTGGGCCAGAGCACTTCATCCGTGGGAAGCCCGGCACAGGCACCAAGTGCACTGCTGCACTGTGCCAGCTGTGAGCCACTTACGCTGCGTGCAGGGTGTCTATGGACACCAAGCTGAACTTTCCTCTCCCATGGAGATTCTTTGGTTTGATGAACATAACTGACAAAGTACTGGCAAATACGCAGTGGTTGGAATTTTGTCATTTTCAGTGGGAAAACACACATAAAAAATGCTTTTTCAGCAATCAGACTACACCACTCTTATGGGTCTCTTTCAGTTTGCCTACAGCTGACCCCACGCAACACGGAGTAAAGAAAGGATATGAAAATAATGAGCTTGACAAAATGCATCCCAGCAAGTGGTGCTCAAGCCACTGCTTAAGCTTCCCTGGGTGTGGGGCAGTCAAGAACGAACTTGGAAATTGTCCATTCTGATGGGAAGAGATGGCCAGAGAAAAGACATGCTTTTCCAGGTCTGAAGACAGCCAGCTTGGGTTGCTTTCTACATGGGAGTTTTTCATTCCAACATTTTTATTTTTATTTTTTAAACTAGCAAACAAAAACAGAATAATAGCTAACTCCTATTAAAAAATTACCGGGGGAGTCAAAGCAGTGCTTATAATAAAATTATTGCTACAACCTTAATTAGGGCATGCTGCCAAATACGTTTGTGATGGAAAACAAATCAATATAATGATGCTTTCCCATTACCTTTTGTTTAGGGAATGAAATGTCACCAAATATTTTGCACACGTTGTATTGGAGACCAGGCCGTACAGGACTGATTTACAACAGAACATTAAGGGGTTTTGTTTAAAATTGGTGCGGGCGGGCAGACAACTGCTGGAACCAAAGGTTGGAAATGATTTTGTTTCCTAATGACAGCAAAGGATGTGGCACTAATACTTACTGACTGTAAAAGTTTCAAATATAGTACAGAACCTAGGCTAAACACAGTATATCTGCTTCCCTTTTTCACCCACATAGGTGGTGTTTCACCTAACCTGAACCTGCTCTGGCAATTCAGGCCATGTCTCCTAGCCCCGTGTTGTAAGGTCCTGCAGTTTCAGGGCGGTTTCTGCCCAGACACTGGTGGCGGCAGAAGCCCACCGCTGCCGGAGCCCCCAGACCTGCCGCGGGCTGCCTTTCACTGGGTCGCACCCCGAGCATCTTATTCAGTTTTTCCCTTATCTGCCATCAGGCATAGCTTTCACAGGAGTTTATCCGTGCAAGAGCTGACTAAACACTGAGCAAACAGTTCAGAATTTGGCTGTCTTTTATAAATAATGATTCAAAGGTTTGATTTAGCTACAGACGAACCCGAGCCACAAAAACTGCAGCTGGTTCCTAGCGGCATCAACTCACGCGGCAGAGACTTCTTTCCCCGACACGTTTTATTTCAGCCAGAGCTTGGCCTGAAAGTCTGCGCGTAAAGACAAATTGTGAACCAGAAGCAGACATCAGCACTTGGGGCGCAGCGCGTACCAAGATAGCCCGCAGCCGCATGCCAGCTTGCCACTGACCTTTTATCTGCATAAATAGTTGTGACCTTTGGGCCGCTCAAATTAGTGCTAGCTGCTCGAGCAGTCAAGTATCACAACCCCATCCTGCGCAGGCTGTGTCCCCGTTCCTCTGACCGTTCGCCCTGATGCCTTTGCTGGCCTTCGTGGGCATCCTTGGTGCCAAAGGGCCACCAAAACGGCCTGCTGGAGACAGAAAGAGCTGCCAAAAAACCTGCTGGAGCCTCCGTCTGCCAGCTGAACAGCACAAAGACCAAGGGAAGGGTCTGGCCATCTGCATCTGGGCTGCCACTTTGCTGTAGGGTGCCGCGAGTGCTCACCCGCAATCTTCTTTGAGTATTAGTTCACTGTGTCCTTTAGGAGAAGTCCTAAACGTGTTTTAAAATCAAAAGAAAGAAATTACTACCAAAATAGCTACTTTTTCAGTAAGCCTCAAAACGAGTTATTTTGCGTAAAACCAGTAGTAGTGCACTACACCACTGATCTCTTTTTCAAATGAAATCCACTTTTTATTCAGTGGACTGTAAGCTGCGTAGGCTTTAATGCACATTATTTATCAGTAGACCAGAACTACCATGCTCTCTCATGTAAATAAGTATTCAGTTCTAGCTCAAAATGCAGCACTTGTAACCACAGCAGTTTTATTTATCCTTTTTTTAATAGGTATTTGCACAGTTTTACAAGCACATTTTTTTCACATTGCTTAGAAGAGACCCTCTGGCTGCTTAGATGGCAACATTGACTAGGCCCAGGAAAAAAAAAAAAAAAGAAAAAAGAGTGGGATACTTTTAAAGATATAAGGCATGAAAAACGTACAATTTTCAAGGATCTTTAAGAAGATGACGGCACAGACACATTTCAGAGGGAGTTTACTATGCCTAAAATTTGCTCCAAAGCTCTTTTCTTTTGGTTTCCTTTGACAGGAGCTTTCTTCTCCTCAGCCGTTTCACCCATGGGATAGCAGATTCCAAGAGCGTTTTTCCACCTGATGTACATTGTGTGCGTGATGCTTTAAAAAATTCAGTTGACTCCCCCTATACATTCTGGAGACTTTTTCAGTGGTATCAAGGCAAAGTGTCAGGCAAGTAATGAGAAGGCGCTGATTGCTTTTACCCGTGCCAGCTTTGGACAGGAATAGGAGACTCAGCGGGTTGGGAGGGCAACGTGTTTCGCTTGTCTGATGCCCCAGAGTAGCCCAAAGCTGCTGAAGCTCAGATGTACGATTGCTTGCAAACATTGACATCCAGCCGTGGGTTTTATATCCTTCTTTTGTGTTATCTCTTAGAGCAATTCCAACATTTGAAACTTTTAAGAGCTATTTTTTTGCTTTCATTCATTTTTCACTTGCGCTATCCCGGCCTTGCCTGTCCATGGCTGTCCTGGCAGCAAGGCTAGCCCGAGCCACTCGTGGGTAAATAAGGAGTCAACCCGCGTGTTTGCGAAGCATGTTTAACTTGTGTCTTTCATCTGTGATTAATATTAAATCTATTGAGCTACATAAATAAGTAATTCACTTACGGACCTGTCAAACCAATAGTAATTTCTTCCCCTCGGAGCATACAGCTCTGAACTATCCGTTCTAATTGTTTAATTTCCTTTTGTGTACCTGGAGATAAAAACAGCCTGCGAGGCCGCTTCCACTTGGAGAGGAGGGAGGGCAGCTCAGTCGCCCTCCTCTGCCTCCATCCCGCTGCATACAAGGCCCGCAAATGTCCTTAAAAACCTCGGGTGGGCAGAAAAGAGCCACCCCGCACACCGCTTCTGGCGTGGAGGTTTGTGCATGGGAAGTGGACTCCTGCTCGCCCTTCTGGCTAGGATCACAGCTCTGCAAAATCATCTCCACCAAGAGACTATGGATCTGTTTCTGGTCTCATGCAAATGAAATTAGTGGGATTATGTAAGCATGAAGTCAGGGGCAAATGAGAGGAAACTCTTGTTTGCTCTTCTGCGTTGACAGGGAGTTGTGCTCCTTAAACACTAACAAGGCAATGCGCTCATAAGAGATGGAGAGCATGTCGTCAGGCTCCTGGCCTCCCAGGGAACATCCACAGCACCCAGCTCCTGTAGGCATATGGATAGCTCACAGACTGCTTATAGGAAGGTGGCCAAAGGATGGCTGGAAAGAAAATAACCCCCACAGGCTAGCAAGTCCCTTAGAGCTAAGGAAAAGGGAGCACTAAGCACAGGGGGTCGAAGAGGAAATCCCCTCCTCCCCACCTCGTCCAGGTGGCTACAGCAAAGCTGTAGGGAAGGGTCTCCCTGTAGCCAGGCATCCTTTCCTAAATGCAGTCGTGTAGGACCTCTCTGTGGAAGCAACGATTGGAGAGCTTTCCTTCAAACCCCACCCCAGCACCACTGCAGGCTGTGTGCTGTAGGTGGAGGTGGTGGTACTGGGCTGCAGCTCTTCATCTGTGGGAATTTTCCTCCCCCACCATTTGCTGCATATGTAAAGCCCTGCATAAGCCATTGTAGTCTCTGGGATCTGGGGGTGGCGAGAGGAATGGCAGAAATCTTGTAGCAGAATATATTTAGCTTCCTTCTCCTCCAGAATGCTCCTTCACACCTCGCAGCTCAGCGCATCCAGCCCTGTACCGAGCAGGGGAAATGCAGCAAAACCAGCAGAGCTTTCCACGGTGATGAAGGGGCTTTCAGCAAAGCAGCCTCGACACTGCAAACATAATAGGGACACCCCGCTTATTTAACAAAGGACATTTTAGCACAGTCCATGTGAGGGATGCTAAGTTAGTTCCTAATACTATTTAGCTATGCTGAAAGGCAAGGAAAATGTTACAGCTGTGCAGAAATCAAAAATGGGATCAAGATTGCTGGCAACGGGTAGAAATGACATTTGCTAAGCTGCCTTTTGTCCGTGAGGTTTGTTCTTTACTGTTTTTCACTTAACAAGACTGCAGAAGACGTTGCTTGTCCTTAAAGAGCACTACTGCATGCAGAGAGGAACCAGACCGTGGTTATCTGCTGAAACCAAAAGCTGACATTTTGAAGTGGACGTTATTCGCTGCAACTGCTCGGACTGAGGCCATTTCACATGGAAACAATTAAGAGGCAGAATGCATATCATAACAAAGGAATGAGAAGAAAGATCAGGAAATAGGAGCAGATTGGATAATTCTCTAAAAATGGATACAGTATTTACTGCTAGTGATTATAACAAACCTAAGCCTTGTCTTACCACAGGAGAGCAGACATGACTGAGCTGTAGATTCTCCTGCGCAAGCTCAGAGGAAAAAGTTCAGGTTAATGATTAATTTAAAATTTAGGTCCAGGATGGAAGAAAGTACATCTCACCTCATATGTGTGCAGGATGGAAGGAGGCTGAAAACAATATATTAAAAAGGCGGTCACAGTTGGAAACTACAGAGAAATGAAAAGCAAATGGGAAATCAAAACAATGTAGTCCGTGTGCATTTTTGTAAAAGCAAGGGGGAAATGTAAACATGCATCAAAGGGCATTCACAGAGATTTGCACATTTGTCTTGATAGCAGTCTAAATGCAACTGGAAGGAAAAAAAAAAAAAAAGGATAAAGAACAAAATCCAGTTTGAAAGAGGTGTGTAGTCGTACATGCAGGAGATAAGGAGGGGAGGGCTTTTCTTACACTATCAGAGAACGCGTGAGGTAATTACTGGAAGGCACATATTGCAATAAGGAATTATGAAACACCATTTAATACTTCTTTCTGGTTGAGTAATTAAACAAACAGTGTATCAGCACTAAACTGTGCGAGATAGATGAGGCACCGCCAGCCATATAGAGCCGGAAGCCAGGATGTCCACATCCCTCAGGCCTGAAACAGTCATCTGCATGTATGAGAAAGTTTGGAAATCGCTTTTAGTAGCTATCAACATCGGGTCTCTTAGTGGCATAACTGCCATGCCTGTGTGCTGTGCACACACTCGCACACGGAAGTTCAGTGTACCACCCCAAATGAGCGATTTAAGTGAAACTCATCCCATTAGGTGACAGCAAACTGCCCTCCAACTCCTCCCTCCTGACCACTGTCTGGGAGACTAATTTCTAGTGCCACTGAAATCAATTTGAGTTTTATGACTGACCTCACTGGAGCCAGGACTTGGCTTAATGTCTTGATGCAAGCAGCTAATGGTTGTGCTGACAACAGCTGGGAACAGGCGCAAGTCAGAGCAGAAACATTTAATGCCTTACGACAGGGTGAATTTGTACTATCAGCTTACCTGGCAAAGGGGATATCAGGTGTTGAGGCATTCACTCCTGTTCCAACGTCCTGCTTTCCTCCTTAAATACAGAATCGCAGGATGGCTGAAGGACCTCTGGAGGTCACCTGGCCCAACCCTTGCTCACAGAGGCCACCCAGAGCAGGTTGCCCAGGACCACGTCCAGGAGGCTTCTCCAAGGGGGGAGTCTCCACAGCCTCTCTGGGCAGCCTGTGTCAGTGAGATACAATAAAGAGCAGTCAGGCATTGGAATAGGTTCCCCGGGGAGGTGGTGGGGTCACCATCCCTGGGGGCGTTCAAGGCAAGGTTGGACGTGGTGCTTAGGGACATGGTTTAGTGGGTGACATTGGTGGTAGGGGGATGGTTGGACCAGATGATCTTGAAGGGATTTCCAACCCTAATGACTGTATGATTCCTTAGTGGAAGGCATGGAGGCCAAGAGCTGTGCACACTCCAACCCAAATTGGCCAGTACACAGCCACGGGAGGAAATGTCAAGGGCACGTCTGAGCCTCTGTGGGGGCACAGCAGACCCAGCGTGTTGCCCGTGCTGTAGGCCCGCACTGTCCCCATCCTCAGCTGCCCACAGAGGCTTCTCCAGGCACCAGGCTGCAATCATCCAAGACAACTGCTGAGGTTTCCAGCTGGAAACTTGCGCAGTTTCCAGTCCTTTCCTGATTTTCGGAGCTGCTTTTGCCTAAAGAGTAGTCCATCCGCAGAAATCAGCATCTGCAGAGAGTCATCTTGGGTGCCATTCTAGAAAGAGCTACGTTTGACATAGTTTCTACAGAAGATCCCTTTAAATAGTAAAGCTTTCGCACATTTGTATTCAGAGCTGTTACGATTTTATTTTTAAAGGGAATGTAGGTGTTCGTAAGCCGTGGGCGGGAGACTGACAGCACTAGACCAGAGCTCGCCATTTGCAGAATAACTGCTGCACTGACTACTACACCGCAAACCTCTGGGAGCAAAACACCGAGGCTTCAGGGGTGGCCTGCCCGTCCCTGTGCCTCTTTTTTCTCCTTGTCCTCCCCAAGGGGATCAGCTGCTAAGATGGCCCGTGTGTGTGCATGTCCAAACACTGACGGGAGCAGACACGAGGTTACTGAGCCTTCCAGGCAGCAATTACTTTTCAGCTTTAGCAACGCGTTTGGATTTTGCACTCTGGTGCCACAGAAGTAGCTTTCGGTGTGACATCACACACACTTAACCACATGCCCGGGTCTATTTTTTCTTCATTTGCCAAATGTTTGTTCTTAAAAATAAACAGCTCGGACTCCGAGGCCTGTCCCCAACATTGGGAATATCAAAGGCTCTTACCAGCTACCCAAGGACTGGGAGCTGCCCAAAAGCACGCGTGCTGGTCTCTTAGAGAAACCCCCCCCAGGCAGGCTGTTTTCCATAGCCGAGGTAGCTCCTGCCTCTCAGCATCATAACAGGGACTCTGCAGGCCATCACGCTAGGCTGCTGACCCTTTCTCCCCTTCCACCCCACTCAGAAACACCTTGTGAAAAAACCTCCATGACAGAACCCCTCTGAATGCCTAAAAAACTCTCTTTATTTCTTACCTGTTCCTTGAGCCACCTGTTCCACACACGATAAAGTCAGTGGTGGTGCCAATACAGCGTAGAGACTTCCCTTTTCTTTAAGTATGCCAGGTATATTACTAAATTAAGTGATTTCGCACATTTTCCTCCCGGACTATAGACATGCAATTTCCTTCAAGCTATTTCTCTGACTCTTCCAGTCTTCATATGCTAATGTGCTTTGACTTTTGGCTCAAATTATTAGGAAGAATTCTTTTTTAGCCTATAGGTTATTTCTTTGCTTTCTCTGAATAATTTAGGGGCTGTTCATCATTTTCTCTCACTGGCTTTAATCTTGTACAGAGAACTCTGAGCGAACCGTGAGCCCAAACACCAGATTCGGGATGCTCTGAAGGCTGCCCTGCAGAGAAGCTGTGTGCAAAATAACAACAGAGCCTCTTGCTGTGAGATCAACTAAGGCTTCTTGTTCATTCTCCAGGTTTTATGGTAGGATCTTTTGTGATGAGCTGCAGCCCTGCCTTCCCTCTGTTCATTTTTTGAAGCACTTTTGCCATAATCAGTCCTCTGAAGCACCATTCTTTCCTCTGAATTGACTGAGAATCTGGGTTAGAGTGACTGAACGATGTGACAACAAAGGAGTGATTGTCATCAGGTCCCAAGGATTGGATACGCTGTTGGTTACAAAACGCACTCGGACAGCCCAAGTTGTGTGCCAGATTAATATTTGATGTCATTGGACTTGACTGGCTGTAACTGAAAGAGCTGGGGCCGCTGGTGGGAAAGTGGCCAGCTCCCTTTCACCGAGGAGCAGGGGGGCTCACAGAAGCTGACAGCCCTATCTTCCATCCACCCATACGCGCTGACCGGTGTGAGCCATGGCAGTGCAAGTTTCACCATAGTTCCCCACTGACAGGTCAAATTGTCTCTGCACCCATATGCATGGTGCGTACTTTGTATTATCAGCAACTACTTTGCATCCAAGAGTTTGGAGGACATCAGTGCATGGCTTGTATTGACAGTAGCTGCTCTCTCCCTCTTCTTCCTCCCTCCCCACTGCTCCTAGTCCCCGTACCAGTTCCTCTAGGTGAGGTAACACCACCCATACCTGTCCTCATTCAGTAGTATCGAGCGCGTCTGCTCAGTGGCAGGTGCTGAGCTTTGCCATCAGGGACAGAGACCCACTTGTTGGGTGAAGGGAGGCTGGCAGGGAGAATCTGAAGGCTGCTTGTGCGAGTGGTGGGATGGCCCCAAACCAGGCTTCCAGGAGAGGCCCCCAGGCCAGGATCCACGCCACGCGTGCCAACACCAGGAGGAGTCCAGCCTGATGCTGCACAACGCTCTGCTGGTCACTGTGCAGCACCAGGGAAATGCAGGCGGTCACACTGGAGGGTAGAGTTTGTCCCAAATGACATTCATGTGTTTGCTATCGTTATTTGTTAAGTCATTAAATAACACCTAGGGTACAGTTGTTTAATCTAGCCCTATCTGCATACACGAGGCACCTCTACATAGTCCATACAGCCATATAGTCACCCGATACGCTCAGAAATCCTACATTCCTTCTCATATGTCTTAGAGTTAAATAAAGAGAAGGGAATTTTAGGCTGCATTATCAAAACTGTCTTAAATGATCCCATTTTGTTTGTCAGCTGATCTTTTAACTAAATACTGCTAGGCTAATGAGGATCACATGCCAGTGGCACTTCCTTTAAAGAGGGGAAAAAAAAAAAAAAAAAAAAAGGAAGTTGGTGTTGTGGCACACAGATATTCAAAAAATAAATCAAATAAAACTTGGCATTGTAAATGGAAATCAATGGACTGCAAAATTGTATTTGTTCTAGCTGGATAGAGTACTTGCCGAGTTCCAAGCTGTTTGTCCCTAGCTGAGGGGAGGCCGGGTCTGCTCTGCTTGTGCTGCAATTGCACGGCTACTGTGAAATAAGACTTGGATCTCTCCATCTTCAATGCAATTTATGCATCCAAAACCTATTAATCCCACATCATCCCATGAGACACAAATATTAGCCCTCTTTTACAGAGACAGTGAAAGGAGAGTGGATATTTTGTCCAAAGCCATGAAGCAAGTCTCTGTAGGAGTTGAAATTTTGGGCTCTCAATCTCTTGTTCTCTGAAAATTTGACTATGTCTGCCTTAAAATTCTTTCAGTATCTATGAACTGCAGACAGCAAGACAGCATAGTACCTGAATAATAATGCTTAACAATAAAGCATTGCAGTGGATGAAGATAGCAGGTATACAGGTGCCCTTGTAATTCCAAGTGACTTCCAGCTGGCTGTGAATTTTAGCTCATGATGCCTGAAAACATTGCTGAGTACCATGTTGTTTCTCATCTGCATTACACTCAGCTTGGCTTCTTTAGTTAAAGTCTGGTTCTTGATCTTTTTATAAATCTTAAGAAAACCGTATATGACATGGAACACTGCTAAACTTAAATAGTGGCATATCACCACAAAGAATTAAATAAAAATATTCCTGTTATGAACATCCCATTACCACCATGTCTACAATATCTGCTTTTTGTCTTCTTCCCTATTCTGCAATGTTGATAATGACGACTGTTTATATTATGCACATAAACAATATTTCTTGTACGTTCTCATTGACCTACAGTGCATATAATTACCATAAAAAGCTAACTTGTTAAAAGGATTTTTATCACACAGAGTTGCATTGGTCCAAAACCTTCTAATACTCTTTTCCCACAAATTTCACAGGCACAGTCCTGAGAAATGAAGCTTTGTACTTTCCAAAGACTGTGTTTTTTAAATGTATCATCCTGAGGATGGAAAGCCAGTCAAACATATCTTGAAAGGCTGAAGAAGATTGTTTTCAGGCTGGAGAAGGGACAACTGGACAGGAAGACTGGCAACTAGAGCAAGACCTTCCAGCTCTGACAACAGGATGAAAGCAAAAAAGAGACAAGTAAAGCACATCTCAGTCTTTGAAAATTGAACAGGTGATGCTTGATATTAGAACAATGCAGGAAAGGATTAGTAGAGCAAAATATTTTGCTGGCCACAAACTCGGATGTTGAGACTTTCCGCCCTGTGGCCTTCCAGCAGGCTGTGGCTCCGTCTGCAGGAGGTGCCGGTTAAGCCACCACCAGGACCATCCTACCAGAGTCCTGTCCTCTAAGACAGTTCTCCAGAAATTTTAACTGTATGGAGTATGCTATGCAAAACAGTTATCAAAAAATAGATACCAGCTCTGTCCTTGATATTAAATAGGATCATTTGGATTACCGCAATCAAATATGAAAAAATAGCATTCATTAAGAATGTGCATTTACATCCCCTCAATTGTAGAATTTATCAGAAGAACATCTCATTTAAAATTAGCATCCTTTAAGACTTAAAAAAATAAATTGATTGGAGAATAATAGCCTATCCAATTCTTTGCTGCTTTGAACTCCTGCATATATTTATTACAGAAGTCTATAATATAAGAACTTTTTCCTCAGAAATACGTAGAATATTATTCTTTTCCACCCATATCAGTTACACTGCCCAGATCAGTTTGGGGCTGGAGTTATTTGGGGATGGTCCTATTCATGTGAGAAACGTGATGGAGCCAAGTAATTCTTTAAATCAGTGCTCTTGATTAACAAAGAATGCACAGAGCCCTTTTTCCTTGAACATCTAAAACAAAGGGCAATAAAAGTGGGAGTTCTGATTGCCTTTTGAAGTCTTTTGCTTGAAAGTGCTGAGCCCAAAAATCCCTCTCTCAGCTTTTGTTTAGGGTCACAGTGCTAGAGGCTCCTCTAGCTAGGCCTGAGCCCTCCTGGCTACCTGTCCTGTTTCTGTTCCACTTCTATCCCACCACAAGAAAATTGCTGTGTTCAGGTTGATCTCTACCTTAATTGGTACCCTAGCCACTAGCCAAACAACCCTGCTGCTTGATTCAGATTCCTGAAGAGCCCTGGGGGAGCCTGTGTAGTGCTAATTGTTTCAGTTATCTGTAAACAAAAGAAAGGTTAATTATTCTCTTCTCATCAAAGGTCGGCATCCATCAGGAACACCAGCCCCAGCCCACAGGATATGCCAAATACTTTCTGAACCCCCTCGAACTCAATCATCATCATTTCAATTGCTGCTCCACCACTACTGCTGCTTCCTGAGGTGGTTGCCTGCAAGCTAGGGCTGGGGTATGGGTTCACCCAGCACCAGGGGCTGCCCCACAGCTTGTACACCCTGCTGTCGTGTCCAGACGCTGCTTTTCAGACTGAGGGCTGTTAGGCCACGAGGACCTATCTAGGGCTTGACTTTGCTGCTTATGCTGTTATCTCTGCTATGAACTAATGTCATCTGTGATGGCTTTTCCTCTGTCTACGGCTTCCTGGTGTGCATAGTTAGACATAAGATTGGAAATGCTGTTAAACATGAACATACCTAAGACTCCTCAGTCCTGGGCCCCATTATGCCTGCCATGAACTTGTCCACGCCTGAACACTGCCACCCTTGCACTGTGCTGTCCAGACTGGGAGGCACAAAGCTTTCCATTGCCCCATGAACTAATATGGAATTTATTTTCTTCTTTAGATGCCATGTAGAGGGAAATAATCATTTTTATGGTTAAAAAAAAAAATGAAAAGTTATCTACAAAATATGGACAAGCACTGTCAGTCAGCATAAAATGTTCATAGAGTACATGCTGAAGCACAGGCAGATCATTTCTTAGGGATCATAATCCTTCTTTTTGTCCTTTTTGGCTCAATGGTTTCTTATGCAGTTTCATGTCTGTTGGCAAACGAATTTTCCTTCTATTTCAGAGGAAATGTGCTGAATCACAGACTACAGGCCGGTCACTCCAAGGACGCCAACTGATATTTGTATGGCAGGCTAAAACAAGTGACCTTTGGCCCTAATACAAGCAAAAGCCAACCATATGTACACTATACATACGCATACATAGCGTGGAAAAAAAAAAAAAAAAAAAAAAAAAGTAAAAGTAAAAGCCTAAGCCACACCACTGTAAAGATTATAAGTAACCAAGCAGAACAAAGGTCTAGCCCTAAATGCTAAAGATCAGTGTAACTTTTTGTTATTGCTGATAACACACCGTGCCCCATCGTTAGGCTGAGAACTTTTTACAGCCCAGCAAAAGCTAACAACCCTCTTTTATGTGGCACATCTCAAACAAACAAAAAAAAAAAAAAAAAAGTGAGAAAGTGCTCTACAAATATCATTACCTCCATTCTCAGGAAGGAAAGCTGAGCAGCAGAGGTAACTTAACTTGCTTAAGGTGCTTTGCTTACATACTGCCCATGTTCCAGCCCAGAAATCAGAAACAATGATGGAAAGGCCAGCCTTGCTTTATGGGCACCCTGTTTATAGCAGGAACATTTCCTGAGCACTGCAGACACTAATTCAGCCCCACCGGCTGTGCTAAAGGTGCCTGCGGCAGCCAGGGCCTGGGAGCACGGCGCGTAGAAGAGCCGGCGCATCGCCAGTTGGGTGTGAAATTACAGCACCGCCGCTGCTTCCAGGAGGGGATATGAGCCACACCGGTGGGCAGGGAGGCTGAGGAAGGGCCAGGTTGGGAAGGCAGCAGGGAGAGGGCGTCTGCTGAGCGCACGGCTGTTTGGCAACACTGGCTGCTGCACCCATCCTGTGCCCTTTGGCTTGCAATGCAGGGCAGGAGGCAGCATGGCACCGGCCGGCCTGTGGGGTGGGTGCGGGCACCAAAAGGAGATGGACCCAGCAGGACAGCTCTGTGCCCACTGCCCTGCTCCCAGCTGCTCTGGGAAGTGGGCACATGACGCCATGCCCTTTTGGTTTGGTTGAACATGCAGCTCATGGAGCCATTAAAGGAGCATGCTGAGCCGGGGATGGGCTCCTGTTCGTAGTGCCAGCCTGACCCTTTGAGGGACACGGAATCAGTTCAGAAGAAGCCTCATGGTGCAAGGGCTGTGGGTGCTGCCCACTCCGCCTGCTGGACCAGGCCCTGGCATCCCTCGCGACCCCAAGGAGTGGCGATGGTGGCTGCTGCCACCGGGCCCTCCATGGGATCTCTTGCCCTTCTGTTCTACACGTGCAGAGAGGGAACAACCTCTCGGAATAACTCATTAACCCAAATTACTGCCTGTTCTTATCTAGCTCTGCTGGCAAGTTGCACCAATGGCCCTGCAGAAATACTTTGAGAGCCCAGCAAAGTTCCTCCACGTGGCTTCCTGGCCTCGCTGGACACCTGCCAGCACCCAGGCCATGGTTTGGCCAAGCACAAGGCTCGCCTCTCTGACGAGGCTCCTTGATCTGCCTCTGCTTTTACTCCATACGAATCGTGAGCTGTGATTTCCAGGCTTAAATCCCAGCACCTTTTATTGCAGCCAGCTACCCCTCGGCCTGCCTTTTCGGCAGGGAAAGTAAAAGCAGTTCGCCTCCCGACAAGGATGTATGTGGCATGTGCATCTCCATGTTGTCATGGAGATGCCACGGGATACATCGCCAGGTTTTGCTGGTCGGGTTTCTTCTGCATCACACATTTGTACAGAAATGACGTTTTCACTGAAATACAGTATCCAACATTTCCCAGAGCATAAGTGGGACATAGATCTGTGTCAGATCAGATCAGGTCACCTCATTCATGGCAACTTGCATGGGCCTTACTTTTTATTTTCCGCTTACACTGCTCCCGATTTCATACCCACATAGCATCACCGAGTTCAGAGAATTAAATGAATCTGAAGTAATGGAGGGGGAAAAGAAGCAGGCCATATGCTTTGAAAGCAAAAATGCAAAAACGTGAGATGGCAGAATATAGCGAACTTTTGCAAATACGGTGGGCCTGGAGTAATCAATCAGGGGCTGGAATTGCCCTTAAGGGCTAGCCTTAGACATCTAAAATCTCCATAATTTTCCACCTGTACCTGATGTTTTTAAGGTGAGTAGTTCTATTTCTTGTGTCCATCTCTCTTTTTTTTTTTTTCCTAGTAATATCCTCATAAATTTAATAACATATTTTCAGAGAAACTATTTTTTTAATCTTTTAAAAGGAGAAAGAATTTTCCATTTCTAAATTATACCTTGTCCATAAAAGACAAATCACATGGCCAATGGAGATCACATTCCCAATAGTGTAGTCAAGGCCTGTAATCAAACCAGCCAAGATCCTATGTACCTGATAATTATGTAATCAGAAGCAAACTCCAGAAGCCAGCACCAGCTCACAGCCTTCAGACCATCTTCAATTTGAGCACTGTTATAAAAATATCAACTTTGTCTTCCTACATAGCATGCTTACGGGATAAGCTTTTCTTTCTGTCTATCCACACAGCTAAACTTCTCACCTATCCAAGCTCTGATCTAATTGTGCTCAATATATATATTTTAATTGTGCTTGGAAGTGATCATCAGCTGTTGGCCTCCTTATGAAGTTATTCAGATTTGAGATTACTCTGGAGGACCTGCTGCATTTTCATACCACTGCAACTGCAGATCCACTGACTGAGAAAAGCTCCCTTGTGCCTGTTGACATGAATAATCCCCAGCATTTTTAATATAGGCTGCCTTTGCCAGTTGGCTGACACTTGTGCTATGCCGTGAATAAAAGCTATTTGATGACAGTTGAAAAATGGATGTGAGACACTTGCTGCTATATTCCCTCTGCTGTATGGGAGCTATTCCCTATTGTTTATCATGTGAAGGAATGCAGAGATGCTAAAGGCAACTTGAACGCAACCAGGGGTAACATGACAGTGCAAGGCAGAAGAGGGAAGTGAGGCCCAAACCCTATACCAATAGCCTGCTGCTTATTTACATTCCTCAAACAGCTTTGGTGCCTATAGGAACTTTAAATCTCTATAAATAATGCGTGTTTTAATGTCTTTACCTAGCCAAAGCGTGCCTTCACATCAATGTAGAAAAGATTCCTCTTTTTCTGTTGTTTGAAAGTTTAGAGTTTTTGTTGTGCCACATAAGCAACAGCATTAATAACACATGGTCACTTACCAGCAGCTGCTGCTCTCCAGGAGACCCATTTGTGTCTGTGGGGTGTGCACCACTGGAGAACCACAAATCCCTGGGGTGAAGAGCATGCACCCCAGGAACATCACACAGGATGGCAGCTCAGGCACCTCTGCACAAGTACCTGCAGGGTGTTACTGCTAGCCAGGGAGACAAAGATAGGGATTGAAGTCAGACTCAACAGAGCGAGGGAGAGAATGTTTGGCTAGTAGAAAATGGAGATGGAGACCCAGGTGTCAGAGGAGCATGAAGATGAAAGCAACATGGAACTATCTAAAAGCAAGACAAAATAAGTAGGAAGGAGGGATGAGTGAAAAACAGACAGGAAAAGGAGCAGGAGGAGCGAGATCAAAGATAAATTCGCTGAGGGCCTCGGAGGGAAAGATGGGGAAATTTCACTGGAGGCTGAGGGAGATGTGACATGGCTGGGATATGGGAGGTGCGATGGTGCATCACAGCTGTGGGATGTTTAGCAGGAGACTTCTGAGCAAACCGGGGGGAAGAAAGCATGAGGAGGAGAGGGAGATCAGGCAGCTGCAGCGTGAATAGGTGTGGCGTGGGAGGAGTCTTCTGAAGATGGATAGTAAGGGAAAGGTGGATTTTAAAGAAGATTTAACACATCCTAATACCTTAGGAGGTAAAACTTACAGATAACCCATGAAAGCCCTTTCATAAAAATAAAATAAGAAACCACAACAAATTTTAAAGGATTAACAGGAAGAGAGAGCACACCATATACTCAGCAGCCAAAAGTCCTTTAAAAAAAACAACAGTGAACTGCAAAAGATATCAACAAGAAAATGGCCCTTTTCTACAAGCAGAGCATTCACTTGATTGCAGACCACACTGATCCTTGCCCTGGGTATTGCATGTATTGATAAGGAATAATAAGCAGACTTTCAAGTCACTTTGAGTTTTCTCTCCTGCTCAGGTCATTACCAAAGCTCTCTCTGAAAGCCTCCCCCTTATCATCAGCTCAGAGCTGGAGCTGGCAAAGCACACCTGCCCTAATGACTCACTGCTAACAACCCTGCACCTTCGATATAAGGTTTCAAGCACCTGAAGTCAGCACAATGTGGGTGAGCTCTGCAGCATCTGCAGGCAGGCTTGGGTTTCGCTGAGCACTCAGCTGCTCCAGGTGCTGAGGCTTCACGAGAGGAGAGGTGGGATCGTGATCCCACCACCTTCATAGCCAGCTCTGCGACAGCCAGGCCTGTTTTCTCCAGCAAATGGATGAGCCAAGAATCGGCACAAAACCAGCCAAAATGGCATGAGAAGCATTGAAAGGAGAAAAGAATTTCTTTCCTCCCAAAAGAGGGGAAAAAAATGGTGTGCACACATAGACCTGGTGATTGCAAGGTGAGATCCAGTGACAGCATGAATCCACAATCTCCAGATGACATGTCAGGGAAAAACACTTTGGAAAGCTCTGTTACCAGATCGGCTTTGGGGATGTGTGAGTAACAGCAAGAGGCCATAATAATTATTTTTTTAAATGTCACTTTAAGCACAGTTTTCTCCCGATTATCACTAGAGCACATTCCTGGCACAAAGTGCCTTTGTACAGTGTATCTTCGTAGTATCTGAAGCTAGCACTCAGCTCCAGGCAAGGATGTTAAAAACAGTGTATCATTTTGCTCTCGCAAGGGAGAATCTAACAATTTGGCCATCTGCTGCATTCCACACCAGTGACAGCTCGTGCTCGTGTTTGGTGATAGAGCTGGGGCTGGCAATGCAGTAGCAGCCCTTCCTCCCTGCCCTCTTCCAGCCTCAGCCGTGGTACCCATTGCCACGGCGCCACAGCTCCTCTCGTGCCCTTCCCACCAGAGGAAGGTTTCCCTCTCCACCTGAAGATGGATGAGCTGATATGCTCATCCTGCTGCCTGATCGTGCCCTGTGGCTGCTCCCTGCCCTTCTTGGCTTGCCCCAGCTTTGTCTTGCTTGGGCCATCACCACTGCACACTTTGTAGGGCTACAAGGATGAGGGGTCTGGAGGGGAAGATGTTAAGGAGAGTCTGAGGTCCCTTGGTTGGTTCAGCCCCGAGCAGAGCAGGCTGAGGGGAGGCCTCATGGCGGCCTGCAGCTCCCTCAGGAGGGGAGCGGAGGGGCAGGCGCTGAGCTCTGCTCTCTGGGGACAGCGACAGGACCCGAGGGAACGGCATGGAGCTGGGACAGGGGAGGGTCAGGCTGGGGGTTAGGGAAAGGGTCTGCACCCAGAGGGTGCTCGGGCACTGGGACAGGCTCCCCAGGGAAGTGGTCACAGCACTGAGCTGCTGGAGCTCAAGAAGTGTTTGGAAAATGCTCTCAGACATCTGGCTTCGTTTTTGGGTGAACCTGTGTGGATCCAGGAGTTGAACTTGATGATCCCTGTGTGTCCCTTCCAACTCAGGATATTTTATGACTCTGTGATTCTTTGATTCTGTACCTGAGGTGGGGATGCTGCAGAGGATGAAGCTGAAGCTGTAGGTCCTGGTGAAACGATGCTCATTCCCACATCATGGCAAGCGGTGACAGTCACAAGAGAGCTGCTGCTGCCTCCTTTCACGTAGCCTGAGCCTTGCTGGGACAAATCAGTTTCAGAGAAGATTGAGATAGCAATTATTTGGTCACACTGTTTTTATCCTTCCTGCACACGTGAAGACAGGATCTCACAATGTTACATCTCTACAAAAAACTGCCCCCTGGCATGGAGATACCCACCCTACTTTGCAGTGCAATGGTCAGCTCTGGCAGTGAGGAGCTTGCCAGGAGCTCACCACCAGCTGGGTGAATTTACACCTTCAACAGAGGGGCTGCTTCTTCACCATGCAGACACACCTGTACAACTTTGCTGTGCAGGTGGCTGAGCCCAGAAAGGTTGCAGAGTCACCCCCCTGGGAGATTTTCCACAGCTGCTTGGACGTGGTCCTGAGCAACCTGCTGTCGGTAGCCCTGCTTGAGCAGGGGTTGGACCAGGGGACCTCCAGAGGGCCTTTCCCACCTCTGCTGCAGCCCAGCATCTCCCAGAAGAGCCCATGCAAACCAAATCGATGTCCCCAGCCCCTGGGCAGCCAGCTAGCTCCTCTTGAGTGCTCCCTGTGCAGCACGAGCACCACGGCGTGCCCACCACAGCTGTGTGGGGCTGCAGGTCCTCCCTTACCCTTCCCAGCCTGTGTGCCCAGCCCTGCTGCACCCCAGTGGAGTGACATGTATCAGGCTCCTTCCTCGTTCCTCCTGTCCTCCACGTCTCCCAAAAAGACAGCTCTCAGCTGCTGCTGGGGGGTAACAAGCCTGACTCACAAAGGCTTGCTTTCTTTGAAGAAAGATGGATGTTTCTGAAGGTCATAATTTTTCTGGCTCTAACGTTCATAGTCCTGTGATAGTCATGTTCAGCATCTGAGTTACTACAGCACACAAATCGTATTCGTGGCATCCTCGGCGGCCGAGTGCCAAGCTGGGAGCAGATAAACACATTGCACACGGTTTTTAAGCCACAGAGATCCAGAGCAGCTCTGTGCTCTCCGACACAGCGATTTGCCTTCTTTTGGCACAAGAAATATGTTTAGCTGGTGTTCAACAGGAACCGAAGACCCAGGCACGAGAAGGCAGACCTTGGGCTTAGCTTCACAGCCACTTTTGCTCTGATAGCTTTGCGGAGATCTACATATTCACGCACGCTAATTAGCATGTGTTTCTTTAAGAGCGCTCGCTCTCTTAGCGCTGATCCCTGCCGAGCACAGCGGCATTCGGGATGAATTCACCTCGGTGCGGGGGTCTCCGCGGGGCCAGCTCAGTCCATTTCGGTGAACCGTGCTCGGCAGCGGCGTCTCTCCAGCCTGGGCAGAGCTGTGAGGTCGGGGAAGTGGTCCGGGTCGGTGGAGATGATTCTCTGCTCGTCATGGGGAAGAGGACGCGCGTGCTGCCAGGCAACCAGCTCTGCAGCGCCTGTGCCAATGGCTGCGAGCACCTCTGCAGAGGCAGATCTTCTGCAGGAGCATCCAACCTGGGGCTGCTGGGGGCCCCTGTGCTGCCCAGAGCCTGGGGGACACACAGCAGCCACGCAGGGAGACAGGGCTGTGTCCCCTCCTTGCCTGCCAGGGAGCGGGGCAGGGAAATGGGTCCTTTTTCCCCCCAAAATTGCCCGGTGCCCACCATACCGATGAGGACTTTGCAGCCCTGGTGTTGGTCAGTGCTGCTCAGGAACAGGTCCTTGCTGCCCCGTGTGTGGGGAGGAGCTGCAGCTTTGGCTCATGGCTCCGATGGGAGGGATGTCCAATGTTCTGGTCTTCATCTGGGTCTTTGATTTCTCTCCCCAAGCCCTGCTGCGATCTGCCACACGCGGCTTGACAACTGAGGATGGAACAGATTTTGCTGGTGACAGATATGCATACGTGTAAACATTCCTGTATACATATGCATGAAAAACTCATTCAGTAGGATTAGGTAAAACTACCTTAGGGTGTGCAAAACAGCAGTGCCATCCACTGCGAGCATTCCCCTTGCTTACTCATTTTGATGAACTGCTTTGATTCCTCCCAGCCTCTCACTCCAGGAATATTCCTGCAGAAACAACGCAGAGGTCTCCCTATTAGGAGCTGCAAGAACTTCCCTTGCGGTGATAATTAGGCCTCTGCTATTTCGTATCTCCCGGGGAAATGTTTATGTGGTTTCTCATTCAGCTTTTATTTTACAGCTTACGGTTAGATACCTACAGTGTCGAGGAATAAATCCTGCTCCATCCTGCTTTGTCCTTCCTGGGCAGGGCTTGGCCATAGGAACAGTGGGATGGACATAAGTTACTCAGAGACACGCAGATGACATGCACTCTTGACACTTCGTGCCGCTCAGACCCTAGAAATACCAATGCGAGGTGAGAGCAGGTGAAGAGAAAGGCAAGACCAGATAATTTATTGCAGCTCCCCCCTATGGCAGTTACAGATAAATCTCCGGGGATGAAATAATGTTTGCAGAAGAAGTTTGAAGCTGGGGGATAGGGATCACGTCCCTTCCTGATCCCAGGAGCAATTTAATTGCAGTGACAGAGGCACTACAGCAGTAGCAAAGTGCCATTCAGAAACAGCATTTATGCCTAAAACACCCCCTAATTTCCCCAAATTTCATACCTTGGGCCTCTCATGAGACCAGTGGCACGGCTTTGTGCCACAGCTGGAGCACTGCCTCCTTGAGCAAGCCTTCAGCAGTGCAAGCAGCCTGCAGCAGGGCACAGCCTCCGATACCCCCATGCACAGCACTGCCTGATGCTCCTGCCAACCTTTTATTCCCTTGAGGAAACAGAAGGGGTGCAGGGAGTACATCAGCGCCCCACAGACCCATACAGAAGCTTGCTCTTTGAAGTACCCCTGCTAAGGGGAGCATGGAAAAGCCACGAGAAGAAACACCAGGAAGGATTACTGCTTGGAGGTGCAAAGCAAGGCTTTAGGCTCCTGCCTCTGCCTCCCGTCAGTCCGAAGGAGAGCTGGGGGTGAGCTCGAGGGCTGTAAGGCAAACCGGGTCTTGCCCTGGCAATAGGGAGTGCTACCAGTAGGCCACTGGGCTGGCCTGGGAACTGCTTTTTTTAGCAGGGTGACAATACCTGACTCTGACAGCCAGCGTGCTGCTTTGTGTATGCGTAATTTGCTGCGATCACGTTATAAATCAAGATGAGACTGCTAAAATTATGTATGACCTCATTTGATAGATTATCTAATAAGGAATTTGCTAATGCAGTTTATCACTTAAAAAGCTATACGACTGCTAAGGATGAGTACTTTGCTGCAGCACATTTAAACCTAATTGTCAGAGGAGAAAAGCAAGCGGATTTCAGAGGTGAGTTAGAAGAGCATCCTTATGAGGATGATGTCTTCACTAAATCAGTGGTGCAATGCAGCAAGCAGGGTGGAAAAGACTCTCCTCTGGATAAAGGTACAGAAAGCTGCTAGATGAGGCTGTGCTGTGCGAGCATACTGCATGGAGCCACTGACCAGGAGAGCCTTCCTACCTGTAAATACTTGTATCCTAATGGGCATGCTTGTTTTTATTGTTTGATCTAACGTTGTCTTTTATTGCTATAACATTTCAGTGCTGTTTCCCTGTCTTGCGAGCAGATCTAAAATCCCTGGTACGTTGAAAGAAACTATCTGCCTAGACCTTTAGCTCTAACTAGCTATTCTGGTTATTGTGCTTGTCAGAATGAAAAGAGTAATTGTTTTGCTGCTATATGTTACCATCCAATATTTTTGTTCTTCCAGTCCTGTGACTCATTTAAAAAGACTGAACATCACTTCCACATACACAAACAGAGCTGTAAAGCAGCTCAAGCCAATGAAACAAAGCTTGTTTTGCAGGTTTGTTAACCAAGTATTCTGTTCCAATCCCAGATTTATGATTAATATAGATGCCATTTTATTTCCTGATGATTTTATAAAGCTCATTCTGGGGTCTGAATGCCTGTATGCATTCCCTGGATGGATGATGCTGTTCAAAGCCTCTGAGATAAACATTAAACCTGCTCACAACTCTGTGTGTGTGGGGAGGGGGAGGTGTTAGAAAAGTGACGATTTTGAGCTCCATTTTAGGCTTGGGCAAAACAAGGTGGAGACACGAAAGAGCTTACAAGAGGCCATGCAGAAAATCGTTACCAGAGCCAAGGCTGAAACTCTGACTGCCCCAGTGCCCATCTTGGCTCCTGACTCCCTGGAACAAAGCTGGCAAATGTCCCCTGCCTACCCCTGAGTACATCCTGCTGCATTTGCAACCCTGCCCTAAAGGTGGAGCTTGTTCTTTTTCATGGGTAATCGTTTTTTGGCAGAGATGGGGAAATCGGACATTGCTTTACAAAAACTAGGATGTGATCATTGGCAGAATCAGGCAGTAGGGAAATTTCATGGAGTGCTACTGAGTCAATGCAGTAGGGGAAACCTCCACATTGACTTAAGTGGGTAACCAACGGTTTGGGATTGTGCAGGAGCTACCAGTGTCACAAGAAAAGCAGAGACACCCCTGAAGCATCATAAATCCCAGGGACAGGGACAAGCAGCGGAAGGAGGATATTTTGGAGTCAGAAATGAGAATCACGTAGGGGGAATCCCCATGCCATTTGCACAGGAGGCCCACCTACATATTATTACGTCTCTGTTAATAATGCAGTCCCAGTTGGGCCGCTGGGACTGCTCCTGAGAGAACTGGAGCCTGCGTTTCTGCGTGAGCACACAAAACGCAGCTGTGTGTATACACCTGACTGCGATGATTTATCTACAGAGGAGAAAAACACAAAGTAACGGCAATATCGTCATAATGCCTCATTAAATGGCCGAGCTCTAAATCGGGGGAGCCACTTGAGGGGTAAGAGCATGGTTCATCACCGTGCCACATCACCGTTTGTGGTTGCCCCCACTGATGTTAAATGGTGCAAACTGAGCCGGTGGATTTTACACTGAAGACATCTCTGCAATAAGCTGGACTCGGGGCACCTGCTCACTCACCCTAGACTCTGAAATAACCCCTCAGTTATAGTTTTCAGTCACAGTTGACATGGTTTAGACAAAAGTTTCATCATAAAGCCTTCATCAGTCATTCCTTGAGCCATCCAGTTTCACAAGCTCTTACCGCTGCCTAGATAAAATCTGGCTGTCAGTAACACTTCTCAGGGACCTGCCAGTCACCCTGTGATGCAGCCTGTGGTGGCCAGGCCAAACCAGCTCCTCTGCATTTTATCTCCTCGCTGCCATCTCCACAGCAAAGTGCAGGCAGCTCTTCCGAGCCCAGGTTGTCGCAATTAAAGACCACTGGATATGGTGATGAACCTCATTCAAGACCAAGAGAGAACAAAGAAAACAAATAAAGGCCCCAAGCCTGTGCCTTTGAAGTTTAACACTTTTTTCCCCCAATGCACATCTATTCAAAACACATGTTTTTCACTCTCACTGGGCAGTAAACCTTGCCATGTAGCTGCATGTGCTATGCCTGGGCACATGGTTAGCAGTGCGCTATGAACCTACATGTCATAAAAGAGCACTTAGTCAAATTTTCCTTAAAGTGCCACCTATGGGGCCAAAAATATCCTCCAGAAGACTTTGGAAACACACGTTGAGGTTGCTATCTGGTGCAACAGGCAGATTCTCCTGCTGGGTAAAGCAGGAGGCGGATTGCTCTGAGAACACGAGGCAAACATTCCTAGAAGGCCAGAACCGAAACGCCTGATAGCGAGCATCCGCCGATCGGCCGTCGGAGATTTCACAGCGCACAGGAGGAGAGCAGGGCCACAGCCATCTCCGAGGACCACTGAGGACCACACTCCTATGCTCCTTTGGAGGATGGAAATCCCACCCCAGCACGCATTCTCCGGGATCATACGGGAGATCTGCAGCTGAGTCACCGTTAAATAGCAGTGCAGAAATTTCCAAGGCTGTAAGCAGCAAAGTTTCGCAGACATCCCATTATGTTCGACTTACATAAGCGGAGTACTTAGCTGCTCAGATAATATAGCGATAGAGCTTTGTGAAATTAGAAAAGAAAATGCCTCTCTGAGTTAGCATGATAGCTAGGATCGAATTACAGCGCTCCAGAAATCTGTGAAGTCAGTCCCATTTCCTTCTAGGCTTTATTGGGCATTTCCTAGAGGGCCTCGCTGCAGCAAAGACGGGACCTATAGCCCTGACATCACTTACACTGAACTTTGACTCCTCAAAACTTTATCTTGCTTTTGGAAACAGAAGCCTCGGGTGACTCAGAGCTACACAAGGGCAACGGTCGGGGCTCAGACAGCAGCCTGAAGACGTCTGTTTTCTTCCTGCTGAACTGTGAAACTTGTGTTAACTTCAGCGGGGATTCTTACTTTTGCCTGCATGTAGCAATAACATTTTGCAAAAGGCAGGCAGCTATTATCTCCAAATGCCCTGAAGATAAACCCAGGCGTCTTGCACAAGTCTCTGCAGCAAGGAACTGCAGCTAGTGTGGCGGAGTAATGATATAAGCATGTTATACCTAGAAATATTTCTCCTCTAATCACAAATTTGGGGGTTTATCTATGTTACATAAAGTACCAAGGAGTTAGATCCTCCGCTGGCTTAAGTGACAGCTCTGTGAAGGCACACGGAATTATGCTGATTTGTATTAGATGATCACATATTTGAAAAACATATTTGGCCTAGATGGCTGAAAGACTCTCAGCGAGGCTCTCTAGAGGAAGATAAAGGGAGTAGAAGGAAATAAGCCCTTTTAGAAAATAATACACTCATGCTTTAGTAAGAAATATGCCTTACCCAGTGAAAAATGCACGCTGCTTTCATACGTACAAGACGTTTTATCCTCTAATAAAACACCAACTTGCAACCCAGAAGCAGGATGTGCAGCCATACAAACAATACAAAGGGGTGCTTACTCCAGAAGTCTTTCCCTTGCACTGTTCCTGGTAGCTTCGCCTGCTTTCAAAAGCAGCAGCACCTCTGGTGGCTCAGGCTCCGAGCAGGTTATCCGAGGACTCTTTTTTAAGTACCAGTTTACTTAGAGGTGTGATTTATCACAAAGGCAGACTATGCAAATGAACATACAATAAACTTCTGCAGTTCCACATTTTTTCCACTCCAGAGATTCCTCTCCCATTGCCTGACCCTTTGGTGCAAAACACAAGAGCAGCTTTGAAGCTGGTATGTAAACTTCACATGCCAGACAGGGGGAATGCTGAGGACATCCGTAGCTGAACAGTTTCCATGACGGGAAAAGACCACATTCATGTGAGGGTGGAAAATTTGGTTTACCAGCAGTCAGGCCATTTGCTGTGGAATAATTCATTCGCCACTGGCAGTGAGCAGTGACTGCTTTACGTTGTGCAACTGTCCTTTGGAAAGCACGGGCATCCAGCTCCCACAGCCCCACACAGAGCTGAAAAGGGCAAGGAATGGGGGCAGAGGAATTCAAACTACCTGCGACCAGCAAGCAGGCCTGACTTCCAACCAAGCACCTGCCATTAGAGCTGGCTCACAACAAAATCAGCATTTCCTTTGCGGAGTCTCACGTCCAAGGCTAGGCAGGGAGAAGAGGTACGGTGCCAAACCATTTTGCTTATTGACAAGAAAAATACGCCAGTTCCTTGCAGTAATAGTAATAAAAAGGTAGCTAGCAGCGATGCGGCTATTCCATCACTTTGAAACTGATGCTCAGGATGTGGTATTACTTTTTGCCTTTATTTATTTCCAAGCATTATTGCTTGGCAGGCAAATCTCTTGGACCGTGATGTGTACCCATCCTTCCAGCATCTAGGTTTTCACAGTGATATTAATACTCAAGAATACTGGAACAGACCTAAGATAAACGTCCCCGTCCTCTTTGCTGGGTCCTACACATCAGCTACTGCATTGTGTGGATGAAGAAATGCTCATTCTTCCACAACCGGGTGGAGAACAGCTGAGGGAGCCCTCACAGTGAAATGCTGAGAGCTCACTGTATAGAGACAGGAGGGGCTATAAATCAAAGCTGCTCTGAGCCGCCTGATATCCTGGGCCACACACTGTTTGACTTTGCACCTGCAGCCCCGTGCTGCCCAGTGGCTGGGTCGGTGCAGCATTAATTAGGCCAGGATGAAGAGATGCAGGTCGAATCGGAGGGGAGCTGGTGCTCCATCCTGAGAGGAGCAGCCAGCTCTGCTGCTGGGCACGCTCCCAGTGACCCAGGTGCCCTACCTCCAACACTCACCGTGCTCCCCCCTGGCTGCTCCCAGAGGACAGGGAGGTGTTCCCTCAGCTGCTGCGATTTAGCCCTCCCAGGAATCAGTCCTGTGCACCCATGCAGGGACAACGGGGTGTTTAAAGCTGAAACAGCCGAAGAATATATTCAAGAACCTTTGATAAAAGCTACAATTTTATGCACCACGGAGCATCCATCAAGGAAATGCACGGAGCTAGTGCCACAAAATAATTACATGTGCAGAGTCCTTTGTAAACACAGCTTTTATGTGCATCAGCACAGCTGGGGACAGTGTTTAAAAATACAATTATGTAATGCATTTTGTGTAGTCCGTGAGCCATTCAAGTGATACCATCGGTTCAGCAAAATTACATGCAGCAGTTCTGTATCTATTGGCCCGAGCAAAGAAACATTTTTCAAGAGCATTATTTTTTTTTTTCTCCTGCTATGAAATAGATTTGTCTCTGATGCCTACGGGGAATTTATGTCTCTGTCATTGGCCACTTTCTCTCCTCTTTTCACCAATGAAGGAGAAAGAAATGGGGAGTTATTTTTGGCCTTGCAACAGACTCCAGCATCTAAATCAGTTAGTTCTGAAACCACTTGGGGTGGTGTTGGTTCTCTTTTAATGGCTTTGCAGAGGAGGAATTTGTGATGTTTGACTGCTAGCACAAGGAAACAAAGCAGCTGTTGTTGGATAGAAGGGCAAAGCAAGGTTAAGACACTCTGTAATGAAGCAGGGCCCAGCCTTTAACACCAAGCGTGCAGCAAGTGATGAGCCCTGGCCAGCACAGCACAGCAGAGGCTATTACTAAGCCACACGCAGGCTACAGGATGGTGGGTGATCTCTATTAAAATGCACACAGAAAACAGGCTTACAGCTATGCTTATTTCTGACACCCACCCTCCACCCCTGTTTATTTCATCGTTGTAATGCTTATAAAATATCAGCTGCAGAAAATGTACAGGAAGCTTTGCTTTCCTCCTCGTTTAACCTGATGTTGCAGCTGAGCTGAGATGATGCAACAGTAACATTTCTGAGACAATACTTAACCACTGCTGCTAAATGGTAGGGGCACCATGCACAGGTATTTATCTGAGACTAAAAATAGAGCTTTATAGATACTATTTAAAGGCCATTTTAAAGTCTTAAAGCATTCATTGCAATATTTACAATAGTTTACGTGTCTTGGCCAAATCCCACCTGGAAAATTAAATTTGACCTACCAAAAACTTTGCAGGAGATCCAGCACTTGGCTTTTGCATTTAAAGAGACCATTAAAGAAATCTGTACCTAGTTTCCTAATATGAGATCCACAGGTGAGAGTAGCGAGATAGCTGCTTCTCCTATTCAGGAGCTGCTTGGTACAGAAATAAGACTTGATGCTAATTTCTAAAAGTGGGGTCTGATATCTGCAAAGAGATTCCCTCTTCTCTGTTAGCTGCTGGGCCAGTTGTAGTGTATGGGATACCACAAAAAAGAGAGCGTGGACCAAATCCAGGTGTCTGCATCCCTGCATGTGTGCTAGGGTCACTGAGAAATAAGGAGAGCTCCTCACTCACTCTCTTCCTCCCTAAGAATATTGTATTTCTTTTTGCTTAGTGGTACAGCACCGATTAGAAGACAGAAGATATCACAGCCAGAAGAGTCCATCACCTGTTATGGCATGGCAGAGCCTAGTGAAACAGGAGCTGTGCATTGGGACCTCGTTAGGACAATCTGTGATGCTCAGCAGGACAGTGCTGTGTCCGAAAAATGGGCATGGACATGATCCAGCCACATTGTCAAAAGGAAGCAAATACTACAGCACCGCTTGAAAAACATCTCAATTGCCATACATTTGATTCCAGACCTACTAAACTATTCAGGTGTTTCCTTCCCCACCAAAATCCCTGTAAGATACATTTTGTAGATGCAACTCTTTGTGCTCTCTCCGGTACAGTCTGCATATATTATCTAGATAAAGACTTACGTAGTGCATGCCACCTCAGCTGAGGATTTACAAGGGAAGTGAGACAGCTATCACTCCTTTGCCTCCATTGCACAGACTGCTGGCATGTAGGTATGCTGGCGACCATATTTCATATCAGCTTACACAAGGAAGATGGGTCTCTGCACTCACATTTACAGATATACATGTAGGGCATGGATACTGAGCAGAATTTTTATATATTATTAGGAAAGCTTGGCTTTGGGGAGATCTCAGCAGATAAACAGCGTCTATAATTAAACTTGAGGAAAAGCAATGTTCTGCTTTTTTGAAGTAGCACTCAGTAACATTTATTTTTTTTTTTGAGAGAGAGAAATTTATCAAATTGAACAATTGCCTCTTTGCAGCACAAAGTATATGGTGTAGTCAGTCAAAATGAAACTGTTATTGCCTCCTACCATGCAGACAAATGGAAGGTATAAACAAACAGTACTTCTAAATTAACTTGCTGAGCGGAATTGGTCAGTAACCTGCTAAGAAATATTTTGGTGTGTGGTATCACCATTGAATGTGGGAGTTTTGTGTTTTGATGTTGTTGTTTTCTTCCTGTAAGATGCAACATTTTATACTATCATGGTAATTTGCAATTGTCAGTTTAAATGTGCTTGCTGCTCTTGAACAGGACACACTGAACTCCATTCCTGGGAACAGTGAGCTGGATTTTGTGCATGTTGTTGAGCAAATACCCTCGTAGGGTTATATGTCTGCAGCTTGTTTGTGCAGAAGGCAATACCTGTGAAAGTCTAGCTCAGGATGTGTTGCACCAACAGGTGAAGACCAAATTCTTCTTTGTGTGTTTTATCTAATCCAACTAGAATGGTATATCCGTAAACTGATTTGAAAGACTTACACTCTTGGACTCTAAAACGCTCTATTTACTACGTTTCAAAGGAAACCCGTTAAGTAGAGTACTGTCAGCAGATGAGACATGGGGAAGAGGCAGGCATGGACAGGCACTGTGACTTCCTCAGGATCACATAACAGATTTGTAGAGGAATTCACAGCAGAGCCCCTGACTTGTGTGCCACACATTGCTAACTGCTTCTCAGGTCCAAATTGCTTGCAGTCTGCCTTTCTGTAGAAACATCACAATGTTGCTCTGCCACAGGAGCAGCAACGAACACGTTCATTGGACACTTGTTAACCAGATATGCTTTAAAAATCTTAACACAAAAAAATACTTGGAAGGATATGTCCTATCCAAGTGCCTTCAGCACAAAAAATCATGGATTAAATGCTAGTAGAAAAATTTGATCAAGGAAAACACTTTCCAGTTGAACCTACTTTATTTGGCCAGAGGGAACTTTCAAAAATAAGTCTAAATAATTTATTTCAGTATCCACTGGGTGAAGCTGGGGTGTGAATTTTGAGGTAGAAATGTGCGGGCATCACATTGATGTCCTAGAAACAGAGGAACAATGCCACTTCTACCTTTACCGGAGAAAGGAGGACACCAGCATTAACATTTAGCATGGGAAAAATAAAAATTAAAATTAAAAAACTGGGGAATCCTTCACAATGTGGCTGCAGATATTCCCAAGCAGCCACACAATGAGGTTAGCGCTAGGTATATTTATTAGTTAGCAGAATTACGTAGCTGTATCTAAAACTCTCATTACTTTAAACCAATCAATCATACTTAAAATATGGTACATATGTGAAACTGCTACCTCTTCCAAAACTGACAACTGCCTTGGCATGGCAGAGTAAGTAATACTGCAGGGTAAACAGTGGGATTTAGTCACATGTTCAAAAGAACATTGTAAGAAGAGCCATCAACCTCATGACCTTAAATTCCTACAATACTCTTCCTTTAATCCCTCATACTAATGTTATTTATCTGGTGTTTATTAAGGATTCAATTTAAATGTGGTTTCTAGTTTCAGGTGCCTTACTGAAGCCACCCAACTGTTAGAGATACTGCACAGCAAACTTTAGCTGAAATAATGAAAGCAATGGGCAACATGCACATAATCCCATCTCATTTCTCCACGATTCCCAGTCTCCCAAACACCACTGCTCAGCCCACATACATACTCGAGCTGTATTTCCTTTAAAAGTTGGGAGTGAGGGAAGCACTGGATATTTGGGGAACTTACATCAAGATACATTTTTAAGGTAAGAAGATATCAGCATATGGATTTCACGAAGGAATAACACTGACCAAAATGCCATAGCAAGTCCAAATAGTTACGCAGAATAAGAAATATGAAACTGAAGCCCAACTTGTAACCACATCTTGGTGCCCTGCAGTTGCAGGTACTGGTTTTCTTCGCAGTCCAAATTCTCATGTACTTCCCCGACCATAAAACGGAAAGTTGAGAACATGACCATCTTGACTGGCAGACAGAACAGGTGGATGGCAGATTTGAACTACTCAGAAACTACAAAAGAGACTCAGCCTTTGGAATAGGAGGTGCTAGTCAGCTTCTTCCACGATGATCCTCCAAAACATCTGATCATCAGGATGTTTCCTACTACACACAACAAGAGAAGTGGTGCTATGTCCTCTTCTCATCAAGAAGGGCAACAACAAGACAGCCATTTTTAAAGAGAAGGTGATAATCAACTCCTACTAGGCATCATCACCTAAGAGTACTGGGAATGTTTCTTTCCACCATGGGAAGCGTATAGGTACATGTGGAAGGAGGCCCACAGGATATGACAGCAGGTTCCTAGGAGTTTTTAAGTCTGTTGGCCTAGACCTAGACACAGTCTTGAGTATCCTCTCAACTGGCACATGCAGTTATAGATTCACAGAGTTTAAGACAAGCAAGGAGTATTACAATCACTTGTTCTAGTCTCCTACATATTACTAACCTGTTAATTTCACTTAGGAATCCTGCACAGAGCTAAATAACTACCTATTTAACTAAATAGTTGGCTACAATGCATCTTTGGAAAAGTTATTCAGTCTTGTCTTAAGGAGAGTATATGAAGTATCGTTCCTTAGGAGGTTTTTCTTTTCCAATATATGATGGCAAAATTTCTCATTTGAGCTTGGCTTCGCCTCAATTTCCAGATGGCTGAGCTATTCACCACTTTGCCACACATTCTCCTGTGCTATTCAATTTGTGTGTGTGTGTGTGACCAATACAGTATTACCATGAAAGTACTGTATATTAAGCAAATCAACTCTTGGTCTTCCTGATGAGACTAAATAGGCAGAGCTCTAAGCTGCTCCAGTAGATTCCAGGACTCAGATTTGTTTGTGACTGTCTACACAGCCTTTAGTAATGCCTAGGCAACTAGTGTCTCAGTCATAAACATTCAACTCAGTAAGTGATAAAATAAGATAAAAATAATAAAAATTAAAATTAAAAAAATTGAAATAGAAAAGGAAGACAGGAGGAAAAAGAGTGCATTCCCTAATCAGCAAGTTTGCAACATAACAAAAGACAGATTCAGGTCTAGGCTTGTTTCCTTAAGTTCAAACCGTACCTCCTAGCACCGTTGGAATGAAGAATTAGGGAACTAGTATTTCTGAGGCTGAACAAAGCTTTTAGACCCCTCGCACTGTCCACAGGACTGCTCGGCCACTTCACAGGACAGCGTTCAGACTATGTCCGTGACCAAGGCAGCGCAGGGAGTACAGCCAGGCCAATGTTGCCCTGTCTGGAGGGGTGGCTGCGGCGGCACTCTGCAGCCCGCTGCCAAGAGCAAACTGGGACCGCTTCCACCCAGCCCTTCCATAGGTCATCTGTTTTGACCTGGAACAGAGCACTGATATTTGGGCTTCAGGCCGTGGCTATTCAAAGGACTGAGTTCATGTTTGCTAAGCTGTTAATTACTGTCCAGGACTTAGTGTAATACCAATGACACAGCAGGAAGTATACCAGAGTCTCCACTTTGCTGTTCTCCACCAGTACCAAGGGGACTGTAAACCACTTCTTACCTCACGTTATTCTGTTTCTAAAAATGATCAGATCGGAGTTTCAAGAAGGAACAATCCTAGGAACGGCATATAGTTAGAAGAGAGGCAATTTCCAATTACTATACTGGGTAAAAGCCAGAGACCAGATTCAATTACCTTGCACTTTGCAGTTTACAATCTGTTGGTGCTCATTCTAGCAGAGGCTTGTTAAATGCTTGCTGGAGGCCTTCAAAATACACTTACCTGCTGAAAAAGAAGAGGTTCTCAGTCCAGAACCTCACCATCACATAAGCCATCAAAACCCAGGCCAGACCTGAGCCTCCAATCAGAAACTCCACTCAAGCAAGGGTGGCACACGGCTGAGATTTGACCCCATAAAGAAACCTCACGGGCTACTGAGCAATATCAGTGTGAGCTTAGATTTGAAATGTGAATTCATCAGAGTACAGAAATCTGTCACTCAGATACCAACAGGTACACTGACCTACTACTAACATGTTTCTAAATCCAGAGTTTGAATGTCCTTCTTCAATTTTCCTCTTTTCAGTATCAGGATTTCCTACCCTCACGGCATAGTTGCCGTGGCACATCAAATCTCCAGAACTAGCAATGGGTGTGTGGCAAAGGTGCTTGTTCTAATGTTTCCTAGAGCACAACTAAGTAGATTGTTATTGGGAACACTCCCAAAGGAGTTGTGAAATCCAGAGGACCATAAAGGCAGCAAGATTCCCAGGCAGGTATCCTTTACAAGTTTCTACTCACAGCTGCAAAACAAATTATCCTTTAGGTATACTTAAAAAACAAAACAAAACAAAAAACAAACAACAACAACAAAAAAAAACCACCAACACCACCAACAAAAAAAAACCACAGCAGTACTTCTTTTTGACCTTCTCTAGAAAACCATACAGCAGTGATGCATGAACTGAAAACACAAGTATAGGGTTCCAAAGAAGCCCTGGCTCAGGCAAAACACACGGTGACTCCTGACGTGTTACAGCAAAGCAGATTCAATGCATAGGATTATGAGGGATAGCAAAAATAAATAAATAAATAAAATTGCAAGTTATTTACATTTTTAAACTCATCCCAGAACTGAGTTCAACCCACGCACAGATTTATTTCTTCCCCTCCTTTTGCACATCTACTTGCATGGACCTTGTCAAACACCAGAAAACGTTGGTGTTCTCCTCCTCTGCTTCAGTTTCAGCAACAGCAGCATGCAACTCGTAGTATATAAAGATGAGACTAATTTTCCAACAAGAAAATCACCAGAATCAAGAGATCATCTAACAAGGCAGATCAAAGTGATCTAAAAAATTGTCTAGGGGACTGGACACCAACAACAGTTATTCCCATTAAATCTTGGCTATTAACAATGGAATAGTGTGAAATTAGCGTATGCCTGGATGGGCCATTGATCTTATATTGTGGATATTTAACCTACTGTGTAATGGTGCAGCACACCATGAAAAAACGCAGTTCAAAGTGGGCAGCTGCCACCATGGATTTAGGTTTCCTCCTCAGATACATTCTTTTTTTTTTGTGTGTGTTGAGTTTATATCTACTTCCTTTAAACTTTGCGACCTCTTTGCTCTTCTTTCTGCAGTTCCTTTTTTAACCTTGCCTTACCAAGTGTTAGTGAAGTTTCTGTTTTGGTTTGGGGTGTGGTGGAAGCCAAAGATACTTATCTGCTATTGTTCCTGGTAATAACGAACCCCTTACCGTAACACGGGCTGAAGGGGCTTCGGATAATCAGAGCAATTTCAGGGGAAAGCATGTAGTCCGGCTCAGGTTGCAAGAGTTACTCCAAAGTCACCGGAGGAACCAGGTCATATAGCAGACGGCAATCTAAAACCCAGATTTGAACAGGTGTCAGCTGACCCTCCTGCCACGAAAAGTGATCAGAAGCAGCACCCGGGGAGGATGGACAGGAATGTGTCTGGGACGAGCTGCAAGCCCAAGGGCCGTGGCACTGCTGGCTGCCCACAGAGCGCAGAAGGATGCAGCAAGGAGCGGGGCCGCTCACTCTTACCTCTCCAGCCCCTGGGAAGCATGGCTGGGGCACTCAGGCAGCATCCCAGAAGAGATTTGTCCCTGAACAGGGGAGCTGAGGAAGATCTGAAGAGGAGAAGTTGACTTGGGTAGCCTTGAGGAAAACCCCAAGGTAGTCCTGAGGTGGAATGAGGGAAAGCGAGGCGTCGGGCCATCTCAGAACCGTGGCAGCCGCGTTATCCTTCGAAATGGAAGCCACGTGCGGCTTGGATGCGGGCTAAATTGGACCTTCTGAGCCACAAGTGTCATTGGGAAAAGGAGCCAAAGGGAGCTTCGAAGCTGTGTGTTTTCAGCTAAACAAACTAAATGTTAACAGAAGGCACTGACACGAAGTTGGCGCTCAGAAGGAAGAACTTTCCCTTCCTCCCCCCGGCGAGGCAGCGGGCCAAGCTGAGAGCTGATGATCGAAGGTCAGGCCCCGCTCCCGAGCCTCGCTGCTTACCAGGATCCCGGCTGGAAACAAATGCTTTCGCACGACAGTTGCGCACGTTTGTAAGGGTTGCTGAAAGCTCCCTTTCGCTGTGCACGGAGGCAACACGGGCCGGGATCTGGGCAGCATCAGCATGCCAGCTATGCTGAGAGGCAGCCCGTCAATACCCCGCTGCTGGCAGCAGGGACCTAGCGCTGCCCTCCCGCACGGCGAAGGGGCCACGGCAGGGACGCGAGCACTGCTGCCACTGGCACTGTGCTAGGTTTTTGGGGTAGGCCAGGAGCTTTCGCTTCCAGGATTATCAGCTTGGCACCACTATCAGAACCCTGTATTTACTGTAATAACATGCTTCCAGACTTGCTTCAGAAAAGCAGGAGCTTCTGCAGGTGAAAAGGCTGCTACCACGAGCTTTGAAGGGTAGCTTTTACCAGCCTTCCCCAAGTGCCCCTCCTGTCAGTCGTAGAGCCCTGCCTACCCACACTCCCCAGAAAGTTACCATCTCCTCGCTTGCTCTGAAAACTATTATTTGTAGCACTTAAAGGAGATCATGCAACTGGGGTCACCGAAATAATTATTTATACTTTGGGAAGGAAACACGCAGCATTTCACATTTCCTGCACAGAAGACCCGTTGGTTTTTCTCAGTTTGGATCTTGGCTACAAACTGCATTCCAGTTTTTGACCTTGAGCTGCCAGGAAGTAGTGTCTGGACTAGACAATAAGGAAGAAACTCAAATACTATTTGAGTATGTGTGTGCTGTGTGCTTTTGAGGAGAAGGTCCTAGGCCCACTGATAAAAGAAAGCCCCCAGTGCCCATGGGGGATTTTCTGCTTCCGCCAAAAGCTTGCTGTCTCGCTAGGAACAAGCACTTTCTTCACTGCTTATTAAAGTAACTTAAGGAAAGAACTAGAAGAAATACTTAAAGATCTGCCTAAAAGGCACCATACTGGTTAAGAGAAAGGCAGGGAACTGGATATTTTTTTGGACCCTGATACTGTGCCTGGCAGCTCCATGCTGCTGTGTCACATGTACACCCCACTGCGCTTGGTAGAAAAATTACAAGAATTTAGCAAGGGAAGTGGCAAACTCAAACATCTAATACAGGTGGGATAAAACAAAGGTGAAGGGGAAACGAAAGATTATATATCCAAACACTGACTGTTAATGAAAACAATCAGTTAATGACTGTTAATGAAAAACTTTTATCATTGAGCTAAACAGTAGTTGGGAGTGAACGTTAACCAAACTTAAGTGTCAAACTGAGAAATGAAGCTGTATTTTTTCAATGAATGAAATTAACTTGGGAGAGGGTTGGCACAAAGTCTAAGCAGAAATAAAGATCCACTTCAATCCATAAAATAGGCCTTAAGACATAGACTTCTCTCTTCAGCAGGGCTCATTTTGTCCTTCAACAGGCAGAGAAAGGAATGGAAGGGAACAGAGGAAACCAATGCAACAGCTTCAGAAAAAAAAAATAAACCTAACAAGTTGGAAAATAGCAGCTCAGCATGCTTTGTGGGTTTTCTTCCCCCTTTTAAATTATTGCAGCATTTATTCCTCCACAGTGTATTCAAGTTCCTTGTGTCCTCATCACTTCAGAAAGGAATTTGAGAGCAGAGTGGGAGTGCACAGCTAAGTATATGATTTGGATTACCTGCGGCTTTCTCCAAAAATGCAGATTTGTCTCTATATCAGCTGATTTTGGAGATGTGCCAGCTAAGTAGGTAACACATACAAGAAAGTCAGTAGTCCCATTCTTTTCTTCTTAGCAATTACCTCTTCCAGTTGGGAGCAAAAAAAAATTTTTTTTGAGGCTTTGTCATATTGCCAAAACATGTTCAAACACAGAACTGCTTGTTATGCAGCAAATAATCCTTACTTCATGCAGTGGCTAAGACCCTACAATGACAGATCTCTGCACAGGGCACTTCCACACTTGTGCAGAACTTCCTGACTTCACTGAGGCTCTGCAGAGATGTGGAGCTCACTGCACTCAGGAGCCACATCAGCAAAACACATCAATAAAAGTTTGCAGGCTACCAATAAATGACAGATTTCTATGTGCCTTCCTTGCCTAAGCAATGCCAGTGCAGAAAAACTGAAATGCATGGGGCAAAGTTTGCTTTCCTGCTCCCTATCAGGGCAAGAAAAAACAGGCTTTCACTTGCTGCTCTTCTCTCAGGTCTACCTGTTCCTGGTGACCTTGAGGGGGGCAGATCATAGTGCAGTTCAGCTTTCTTGAATCACCTGGTTTCCATGTGAAGTTTAACCTCATTATCAAACTCTCTCATTGTCACTCTCAAAAAAGGGCCCTTGAAATCCACAGGCTATAAGTTAATCAGTGCCGCAACTCCCACAGAGTACTTAGTTCTGAAACAAAGATGACTTTTTTTTTTTTTTTTTTTTGCAAGTTTGTCACATTTTATTCTGCAGATTTAAAAATTAAGCCATCATGCATACCAAATTCATCCACTTGTTATTTTGCATGTAAGTCTTGATTTCACTAGTTGTTCAGTATTCGGTACTCATTTTATGCTCAGATACGAAAATCCCAGCCAGAGTCAGGTCCTGCTGAAAGCTCTGACTCATTCTCATATTTCTTTTTGCTCTAGGGCTTTTCTTTCTTCCTAACCTTTATATTCTTTCTCTTTAAGAAAGACTATGAAAAAAATCTTTTTCCCCCATTTACTGATGCTAGTGAGAGTAATGGCTTTTGTTCATAGTCTTTATATAGCAACATCACTATTCTCCTCCAGGTTTTTTTTATGAAATAGCACACTTCATCTCATCAGTAGTCACCAAAGTGAGTTGAAACAATTCCATGGATTCCAACAGGCATTGCAATAAGCCCTTACAAAAACCAACTTGTGTAGTTTTACTGAAATCTGTACTTTATATTAGGCGATCTTTTTTGAGTAAAGGTTTTAATATTCAGATCTATTATCTAGGTTACAGAATAACCCGTAGGCCTGCAGCTGCCAAAGTGAAAATAAATGGAAGCATTCATTGATATCACACACGTATCTCACATGAGAGCTCTATTTTGTCCCGTCTTCTGCAACCGGGATGGGAAAGTGTTTGCCAGGTTCAGCAAACCAGTGACCACCACCAAAAGTCTTTAAGCACATTCAACTAACCCAGTGGGTAGCCAGTCAGGAGGCAAAGGAGAAGACAGTCCTACCAGTCTACTCCCTGCAGCAGTGGCTGTTGTAGGCTCTGGTCCTTCCTAACCTCTGACAGATGCACCAACGGCCCTCCAGAGTTATGTGATGGCTCAAATTTGTTCTTAATTCCCTGTTACACAGTCCTAAGGACAATCACAGCATTTCAGCTATGTTCTAGAAGTAGGAGGTTCATGTGAGGTTTGTATCAGATGAAAGCTCCTGGAAGAGGCTCTTTTATTACAAAATACCTCAGCACTGGATCAGCATTTCAAGGTAAGTCACTTTTTGTTTTTGAAAACAACTTACACATTACATCATAAAAGCACTTTTGTGCCCACTGATCTTACCATAACTTTGGATATATCACATAGCAGTGAGGACAGAGTGAGGGGACTACACCTGCTGGAGTGGGTAACACATAGCCTACTACTACTGCACCAAATGGAGATAAGTTTTCCTCAAGCAGAGGATTATTCAGATTTATTCTTACCACATCCTTTTACAATACAGTCATGACCCAACTAAGGTGATTTAATGTTGGTCTACAGCTTCCAGAACCAAAATCCAAGCAATGAAAAAATAAAAATCTCACTAACCTCATTTTCCCTCCTTGATCCCTTTTCCTCCCTCCTGGCAAGAAAAACAGCCTCGGATTCTTTGGAGGCAGCATTACACAGCCCCCAGGAGCCAGCTTCGAAAGCAGCAGGCTCACCACCCCCGACTTCATGCTGAGCCTAAAGTCTCTTCCCAGAACTTCTACTTTCGGGTCCTTTCACAAAACGGCCTTACTTCCTTAACAGAGCACTTGCTGCAGATCTCCATTCCTAATCTGTACAGGTATCTCCTAACAAGCCCACTCCCCTTCTCACGTGAGTTTGTCAGCTCCCCTCATCTAAAGTAAATACAACAGTAGGTTCAACCCCCATATGCTGAAGGGTCAGGCTCACCTTATGACATGACTGAAGACAGATCTGCACACAGGGAGATTTGGCCCCTCGGCATCAATCTCTCATTTCACCTGAGCTTCTGGGGCACGAGCTGCAGCTCAGCAAAGCAGACAGACGCGTTTAACTTGATACAGAACAGCCCCAAGGAACTGAGTTACTGACATTGCCTACTCACCCACCTAAATGCTTCACTGCATCAGAGTTGCTGTGACCTAGCTTTGGCTCTGGATTTTGAACTCTGGAGGCTGGGTTTTTCACTTGCTGCTTCAAAGGAACATAGCAAGCCTCCTTTTTCAGATACTGAACTCCAGAAGGCTTAGCTAATGTCAGGGGAAATCATGAGTCCTCTGAAAGTCTCTGAAGTGTGGGCACATCATGTGCAAAGGAAGATTGTACAAACAATGCAGCCAAATAAGTAAGTTTTGGCAACAAAACAGTCATTTACTGAGGAAATAGCATACAGAGAGAAGGAATCAACTGGGAAGTGCTCCTTTGTAAAATTACTTGCCCAATTTCCATGTAAGCTATCAATGACTCTTGGAAATGACCATGGGGATTTCCAGTCACTGAAGCACTATTGCCAGCTGTTTCCATGCCACAAAGATGACAGAGACCCACTGAACAACCCTCCCATCTTCCACGCTGGTTTTAGGCATCTTTTCCACTATTTTCAAAGTGCTGACATTTTTAAATAATAAAGTTCCATCTGGCACGGCACTCTGTCCCTCTCCTCCTTTCCATTTCTGAAGCACCACAGGATCTGTGATTTGCCATTGCCACATGCACAGCGCTCACAACAGGGAGGCAGAGCAGCTCCAAAAAATAACCTAGGCACTCCTCTGAGATGTAAAGCCAACTCCCCCATCTCTGCACTGCCACTGCAGCACACAGTTCTTAGAGCAGGAGAGTCACGAAGACCTGAAGAGAGCTTGAGTCATGAAGACCGTAGAAAGCTGCATTTCTGTCAGCCCTCCTGAGATTCATTGGAGCAGGATTGCAAGTTAGGTCACTTTATTTCCACTTTAACTCCACTGAATAGGAGTGGACCAGGCACAAGGACTAACACAGGAATAAAGCCTGGCCTTTAATCTAAACCCTGAGGCTTGACACAAGCATGAAAATGAAATAGTAAATACCTTTTTTAAAAGGTTCCATTTCCTTCAAATATATAGATGTACTTATCTCTGAGGTTGCAGCTGCCAGCCAAAATCTATCCATCTCAAGAGATGAATAGTAAGTGTGGTAATGAGATCATATCCTCTGAAATGAATTCCCTGATACTCTGTTTGTCCAGCTTCAATTCACAAATTCTGCACAAAGTGTTTCAGGGAACACAGTGCTTCTCAGCTAAAGATGACTTGTTAATAAACAAGACTATTTTATGAACACAGAAATTAGAAAAGGTCAATAAACAAGCTATTTCAGTAACATCTTCTGATTTTTTCCCCAAGAGAACAAGAGCAGCAAGTAAATATGTGCTTGTATGAAAACTCCAGCTCCACTTACTGTGATGCTGCTAATCAGTGTGCTTAATTGCTCTGGGGCAAGCCTGGCTGTATCAGCCAAGGATGAGGCCTTGCCTGGATTTGATTCACCATTGGGTATCAAAGATAACTATACTAAAATGAGCAATAGCAATACTGATACCAAACACAAATAAGGTGCAGGAGTACTTGGCCCTCCTCTCCAGGAAATGCAGAGTGCAGCCTAGGCAGACAGGTTTTGTGTTTTTAGAAGTAGCTCCTAATTAAATCTTCCATCAGTAAGTGGATGGATGGACTTTTTTTTTTTGATTGTGCAATAAGCAGGAGAGCTTAACAGTCTGTTAAAACATTTTATCCCCTGCACAGCCATTTCCAGCCTATCTGCAGACTGCCTTTTGAGGTATTGCTGCGTTAAAAATGTTCTTGCCTGAAGGTATTACCACACTGTGGCAGATGTCACTGACTTGGCAGTATTTGAAGGGTCTATTAAAAGTAATGCAATTAATTACTTGGCTTGTCATCACAGCACTGCTTTTGAGACATTTAAAATGGTTTACTATTGATAGCCTAATCCTGGAAAGTGCTGAGCACCTCCACTTCCAACCATGGAGGCCCAGAGAGGTGTGGGCTCCCCAGACACTGGCATCCTCGGGCCTGCTCCCGGTGCTGCTGCTCCACGTGCCACAGCCTCTGGGGAACAGGAACCAGGGTGGCCACCAGTGTTCGGAGTACTGAATCCTGTCTTAATTAATGGTTTGGGAAAGAGATATTCACAGCAAGCCATGGAGGGCCTGCACCAGAGCAGAAGCCTGACAGGAAAGAAGCGGCAGAGAGGCACTGCCATGCTGGGACCATGCTCCCCAAGGAAGGGACTGAGCACGGCCTCTGGTGAAAACAACGCAGGCCCTAAGGGAAGGGGTTGGGAGGGAAGGATTAGGAGTCTGTTCCACCCCCAACAGCAACTGATCTCTGTCTCCATCTTGACCCACGAGCTTTCTCATTCCTGTTTTTCCTATTTTCTCCCCTGTCCTACTGAGGCGGTGGGGAGTGAGCAAGCAGCTGGCTGGGATTTTGGGTGCCAGCTGGGGCCATCCCACCACACTTAGACACCAAACCGTGTGGACAAATGGTGAATCATGTGCAGGGAACCAGGAGCTACAGCACCCGTGGAAACCTCAATGAAAGGCAGCAGCTCCTGGTGCCCACTGAGCACTGAAGTCAGCCAAAACAGCTCTGCAAGCCCATCCGGCTGCATCTTATTTCTTCATGAGGAAGCATCTCCTGGGTTCTGCTATGTTTCTGCCAACACATTTGACTTCCATCTTGGGACAGAAAGCACAATATAGCAAAGCGTCCTTGAAAAATTGCTGAGTTCTGCTATGTGACAGTAATGACAGCGTCTATTGCCAATAAAACGAAAAGGAACAAATTCTGAGAGGGGAGAAAGAATCTATAGGCATACAGAGAATAAGTGAAGTAAGAGTAATCTGCTGCCTGGGTCTCTAAAGCACAAATCTTTGGTTAATTTCAGTTGCTGATATTGCTGCTGTTTGTTTCATTTTAGACATACCACCACCAGACTAAAAGGAAGTATCAGATATAGGGTTAGATGATAGAAGAACATTTACACACAGCTTCCTCTTAAATTGATTCAAATTGTCTCAGATATGAGCCAGGTCATGCAAACTAAGATCCTTCTAAACACTGCAAACTGAGTCAGAATAAATATGAATTTGAAATATGAAAAAAAGGGAGAAATCTCCAGATATCTCTTTCTCAGCATCCTTAGTGAGATGGAAGACAGTAACTGGCACATTAACAGCAGCCACGTACAGTATTAAACTGGAACTTTTCTCAAGTGCTACCAAGGGCTGAGAAATATTACAAGGGAAGAAATATATGAAGTGCTGTTAAAGCAGAAGGAAAACAGAGCAGAAGCAAGTTTAGGACCTCACCCAAAAGCTACTGAATTGGCCAACTGAAGGGCAGAAAACCCTGGACTCAGTGATATTTTAGATTTTCCCTGAGTGAGAATGCAAGCTAGCACTTTTTTTTTCCCCCGCAGGAAATAAATGAAGCCACAGATATCCCTATAAGACCAGAGGCAAACCTGAAAAGCAACAACAAAAGTAGTAGAAAATTCTAGAAGTGAAAGCAGGGAGCTAGCTAGGCACGAATATGCCATGCAGCTCAGCAAGCTAATGTATTTTTGACTGCAAACACACACACACGATGTGGTGCTGTGCCATAATACCCAGGCCAGCTCTGAATGAGGTATGTGTGTGACCAAAACCTCTGTGGCCATGGAGGCTGGGCACCCAACTCGCTCTCTGAGGGGTAGGATGCAGAGCTCAGCAGCAGGGAGCATAACAGCAGTGTGCCAGCAGGGCCCGCAGAGCTGCCTGCTGGCAGAGCGCTGACTAATTCCCAGCTAGAGACAGGTCTCAAACCCAGGAATGCTTTCCTTTCCCAGCTATTGAAAAAAAAAAAAAAAAAAAATCAGCCTGGAAGCATCTATCTATACAGCCTGTCATGGCCGGCTGCACTGACTTGAAAAGCTAGCATTCCTTGTAACTGCTAGAAGATGTCCCAAACTCTGGCTGCTAGCCACAGCAGCATCCCCAGTGAGGCGAACTCTCAGTTGGAATAGGGGAAATCTGGGAAATCATCCCAAAGTGCACACCGCATGAGCAGGTTAGACTCACCTGTGTGTCTGAACTCTGTGAAACTACATGAGAAGTTCATCATTTGAGCATCATTCTTATTCTGCACTGATTATTTTTCCTTCTTTTTGTGTGTTGAAAGGCATGGATTAACTGGAATTCAGTTGACCTGCTGTTGTTTTAAACTGAATCTTACTTGCTATGTTCACACAAGGTGGCACAGAACTAAGCAGACATCTAACCTAGACAGGCAGGCTTTTATGTTATGTAAAGCATAAGCAGATTTCAAAGTAAAGCTACTATTAACCTCTGCCTAATTTCTTCTAAAAGGATTTTTTAAAGAATTTGAAAACGGGGCAAAGTGAAAGCTGTGTTTCAGAATAAGGCTTGTTAAGCAAAGTCCAGTGAGATAATACATCACTTAAGCAAATTGCAATGCTCCCTTCATCTCTCTTTTCCATTAAACTTGAATCTCTTCACATCAGGTGCTCCCTCTTGGACGATATTCTGCACACCCTGAAACAATGAGCCCTCGATCCCCAGAGCACCCAGGTATTTATATAGTAGGTATATATAATATAGGTATTTATAATAATCATAACTATTCTGAGATAGCAGAGCATGTTACTCCAGGGAACATAGTTCATGGTGTGGATCTGAGTTTACTGCTTAATTTGGGAAACATCTGTTGAATATAAAGAAGCAAGTGTACTGCTACTTTCTTAACCATGTACTACAAGCTTCTTATTAGGGACACTCAAGTGACCTGTGTGACAAAATACTGCCTGAATGCTTGTTCTTGTGGGCACTGCTACAATCACGCTGTCACAAATCCTGCTAGTAACATTACAGTGACACTTCAGCACCCTGCCAAGAGCAGACCACAGAGTGAACAAGGACAGACAGTTTACTTCTTAGCAGTTTAGGCCCTGAATAATGACAATGACAGACAGAACCCAAATTCCTCTTAATTCCCTACCCAATAGGAAGAACCAGGTAGACACTCCAGCTTTTCCCATCCTATTTCATCACCTACCAGCCTGAAGAGGGCTGACTGTGGATCTCAGACACTGGAAACCAGGAGACTATCAGGTAATGTAGCACCTCTCTCCTTTTGTAAGGATAGGATCATTTTCTCTAGGTTACTGTATTCTAAGCATGTATAATGAAGCTAACACCATCATATTATCTGGTCCTCAACTGTGGGGTGCTCCACTGTTAAGTTTTTCCCCCCATTTGGATCAATCCCATACTTCTTGGATCCTTCTTGATTCTTTCCTCAAATTTCCGTATCAATAAGAACTTATCAAAAGTCAAGACTTCCATAACATGGGGAATTCCAATCATGATGGAGTCTCAAGACCCAATGCTAGGATTTTCAACATTTCCAACAAGCTTCTGGTTCCAAATCAGCTACAGTTAAGCACATTAAAGCACCTATCTGTTAAACATCTGAGCAAGGTTAGACTAGGCAGGCTGTGCAGGGTGACACCTCAGGGTGAATATATATTTTTTTCCTATATTCTTGCTCCTGCAGTCCAATCCCTCCAAACTATGCAGGGTGCTAACCTCACACCTGCGTAAGATATTGACCAGCTTCAAGTAGCACTCACTTCAAAATAGACTTTCAGCCCTCTCTAGAAGAAAATGCTCAATTTGCTTTACAATTAACACACACACACACACAAAGACAAAACAAAATACTGATATTACCTTTCAAAGTGCTTTGTTAAGACTTACATTGTATGAAAACATGTTCAATTATAATTGGAATGAAATGCTTTCGGCTTGTCAAATTAAAAAAAGCTTCAAAAGCTTTCCTTTAAATTTTAAACAAAATGTGTCCACTCACATGAAAAGCGTCCATTTCACTCAATCAGCAACTTGCAGCACCAAGCCTGGGTGCCTAAAAAATTTCAATTCTTTCTTCAGTAATTTTGCTCTTGCCCTTTGAGCAGCTGATTATTTTCACTATTTTCTGCTAGTAAGTGGCATTTACTTAAACATGGTAAGCAACGTACCACTGCACGACTTCATGAGAGAAGAATTACCTTACTGGGTACCACACAGCATATGCAGTGCTCTGAATTAGATGAGAGTAATGCGGTTTAGCTTCTCCCCCACAGCCTTAGTGATTCTTGTCTCCCCTAAAAACAAGAACCAGAGCCAGTGCAAATATTCACACACAAAAATACCTACATTGACAAAGCAGCAAGTCCAGATTTAAATGCAAAAATTCCCTTTAATCATCTGTGTTTTTTGTCTTCACAGCCCCAGTACGTTTTACAGGATGAATCATTCAGTTTTCTGATGCCCCAAAGAAGAAAATAGCTTTTTGATACCCATCTGCCCAACAGGCTGGGCTGAGAACAGAGGTTCGTTTCAACTTGCATTCTTCACATTTCATGGTGAAACAGCGATAACATACCAAACAAAGCATTTTCAAGGAATTCTTAAAACTGTACATGTCTGTTTTATGCCATTTGCTGTTGCCTCAGGTCCAAGTATGAAATCTGGGCTTAAATATATCTTCAGTACACACTTGTCTGTCCACATGTTTATGTTTTAAGGGAACAATCACTAAGTTACTTCCTATTTTGCAATCACGTCACTAGTTGGTCAAGTGGTCAGTTTGGGGGCTTTCGTTAGCACAGTTTGGTTAAACTATGGATAATCTTTATGGTTAATCTTTATAGCTATGCACACTGAAACTGGTTTCTAAAAGGAATTTTGTAGAGATGTTTAGCTTTGAAAACAGACTAGAGAGGTGCATATTCCATGCACAGTTCCTGTATTAGGGTGTCCTTGGCACAACTCTCAGAGAAGCAGGCAGACAGGCCTCCAAGCGTGCCCTGGTGCCCCTGTGGCAGAATAGCATGGCACAAAGGGGTCTGCTGAACACAGAGTGGCAATTATGCAGTGCTAGACTAATGACAATGCTACATGACAAACTACAGGCATTATCAAAGTAGAAGCCTTTAATAATTAATTTCCCTGACTCCTCTCTTGGTGCTCTTCTCACAAGACAGTCATCTACCCAAAATGGAACTTCATCTGGTGTGCGCCTGATCTCAGTAACAGGGAAAGAACACCAGAACAAGATATATGGTTGGCTGGATTTTGGGTTGTTTCTTTTTGGAAGCTGCAGCTCACCTCTTACTTCTCACATTTTCCATCCTTGAATAGCTCTGAGCAACCATACAGAGAGTAGCCTGCGCCTTTATCCTTTTGCAGATGGGACTGGGTCTGGTCTCAGAAGCAACCCACTTTGCAGATCATTCTGGTATGTGGGTCCCAGATTCAAAGATTATTTTACGAGTATAACACAAGCAAAGGAAGGAAAAGGGCAAAAAAATAAACCAGCCTACCCAGTAGCATCTCAGTTTAACAAATGTGAGTAACTGCAAGAGCTAAGAATTTCTATAGACAGCCATGTCCATAGCACCCCTATGCAGTCCGTGCAATTGGTGGTATTTTTCAGTAAGTCAATCTGTACACATACTACAGTTATCAGAAACAAAAGTTGAAAAAATACATCCTAGGTGTAGCAAAGCATAAGACAGATCCTCACCAGCAAACCAGGAAGTGAGTAAATCCCCCACTTCTGAACAATTCTTCACAATGACAACTCCCTCCTTCCCACGCGCACACTCTCGCACGCCTGGAGGAGCCGGGGGCGGGGGAAAGCTGAGCTGTGCAATGTTCTCTGGAAGCTCAGCAGACCCAGGCTACTTCCAGTCGAAGGAGAGGGAGCAAGTTCCAAAGCCGCTGCTGATCTCAGCTGCGAACCGGCGCTAGGCTCAGAGACGACCATGCACGCGTGCGCTGCCGAGACACGAGCCCACGGAGCCAGAGAAGAGGGCGTACGCGCATATCTCCCACCAGGAAGTGAAAACAGGATGGGAGGGAAACCCCCAAACCTACTGAGGTGGCTTTCAGTACTGGAACACTAATTTGAACTGATGGGAGGCAATGACAGCCAAACCCAAGCGAAGATGCTGAGAGCAAGTGGAGAGGAGATGCACAGAGCGGAGGTAATCCTGGCACTGCTGACATCACCCGATGGATCTCAGCGGTTCCCAGCTGAAGATGCCTTGCAACATTGTCTTTTGCTTCTCCAAATGCATGTACTTTTGACCCTAGATATTATACAGGGAAATTAAAGGCAAGTATTTCAGTAAAGGATTAAAAGACTTCAGCAACTAGCAGGAAAACATGCTTCAGGGTAAGCCATGCAGTTCGGCACATCGTTTCCCTTCGGCTGCTACAGGATTCTGAATGGAGGTAGAAATTACCCAGTTACAGCCATCAGCCTGGGCCTGAATCCCTCAGAGCATACATCAAATCTACAGAATCAATTCTATGGCTAGAAGTGTATCCATGAGCACACATCTCACACTCACTAGATCCGTGGCAATTCCCCTCTATCAGCTTTATCTAGCCTTTCAATATCATCATAGCAGGGACGAGGAGCGGAGGGGAAAAACACGTACTGACATGCTTGTGATACAAAACAACTTCTAGCAGAGGTAGGTTCCTACTGCCCTCTGCTGTAACATGTTTATAAAACTTCTGAGAAGGAAGTATCAAGCAAGATAGGACTAACACACACACTACATATTAGATTCAGACTATGTTAAAACTGGTGTAAGTGGAACAAGACAGCTAGAAACAATAAGCTTCAATTTCTTGCTTCACCTTCTAACTCCTGAAGCACACAGACATTTCGTACGTACACAGAACACTGACCATACGCTGATCCCTTGCTACATTTTTGCTTTTAACGCTGTGTATTTCGGATTATCACGTACCCATGGTTTGCAGTTCCATTGGATAGACCATCACAGCCTGGACTTTACCATCTTTCATATTTTTTCTTCTGCTTTCATGACTTAATAGATGTTGACCCAGACTAACAAATTACCAGCAAGTCTAACAAAGTGCACCAGTGAAGCTGGCTGGAGCCTTTTTTGCACTACGCAGTCACCACAGCACCAAAACCATACCAAACTTCCACAGCAGCTACGTTGTCCAGACAAAACTTCACGTTAAGTGGTTTATACAGATAAAAAGAAAAAAACCTGGCCGCAAGAACTTACAGTAGAATTCACTACTCAAAACATGACAGTAATATTACTTCGGTTATAGATGAGGATGGATGCTGGTTATGATGCAATAATGATGTCTATTTGCAAGTTTACCCCATATGAGCAATTCCTTTCTGTTCTTTTTTGCAGTATTTCCTGTTCCTTTAAAGCTTTGTAACTTAAGGAGATTTTTAGAGTTACAGACTCACATAGCAAAACTCAAACATTTACTTCTACCCATTTTCTTCTCTGTTCTTTCCCTTTACTACTTAAACACTACTAAGACTAGATTACTGAAGCTGGCTAAGATATATTATGTCTTGTTCCCCCCCCCCCTTGGCTCACTGTTCATGCAAACAAAATCACTTGCTGTAGAATAGAAGTTATATTTAGTGGTAATAAACAAGATGCAGCTACTTGATTTTTTTCTCCATAAAATAAAACAGACATCACAGTGGTGAGAGCACTACCAAAACATGGATATTTTAGCTTAGAAACATGCATGTGTGAAAGAATGCGCGTATAAGTCGCACGTACAGAGACAACATGTAAATACACACAGAGGCTGAGATTCTCAATGCCATTTGGATATGTTAGATGAGTACTTGAGAACAAGAGGAATTGGGTGCTCAAAACGTTTTAGCAGGTATGTGTCTTCTGTGAAGATGATCATTTTACTCGTTTGTAATTTCACTCCAAAAGTCTTTTCGATACTTCCACAAGCAGCTGTATTTAAGGAGGAGTTGAATTCTATTGCCAAGGCTGCAACACACGGATACTGCAGAGACAAGGGATGACCCAAAAACAAATCCCCACCTGCACATATCCGCATCCTCACACCTGGCTAACAAGATTCCTGGCCTAGCACCCTCCCTGAATTGGGGATCGCGTTTCCCATATGAGCTGCTACTCCTTCAAAGAAGGACAACTACAACTCTCCAATGGCTTGAGGCTTATGCTTCTTTTTAAATGCTGCATTTGAAGGACAAACAATAGCTAATCAGGCATTTGAGTTATGGGAAATCCTGAGAACAGGCTGCAGAACTGAGCCTGCGGGCAACCGTACAAGTGTTAGCAAGATCAATAATACACAGAATATATTGGAAAGGGCTGGGGACACTTGTCTATAAGGCTCAGAAGTCATAACCTTTGGAGAGCATCTGCTTCCTCTTTGACATTCACTCTTAAACAGTGGTGCACACGATGGAAGAGTGTACCATGGCTGCATCTGAGCATATATGCATGTAACTGATCTTAAAACCAATGACAAATTTGGGGGATGAAATAATAGGCCATAACACAAGCGCTGCTTCCAGCTGCAGCCATATAATTTTGCTGAGGTCGAAGAACAATGGAGAAAAAAAAGTTTATTTTAACAACAGGCATGGGTGGAATGTGTGACAAAACACTGCTTTGCTAAGCCTTAAGGGACCAATAGCTTTTCAAGAAAGTATCAGACAGGCAGGGGCTCAAGTTGCTGACTGGGGAAAGCATGCACAACAAGAATAAAGATGAGAAACAGTCAAGAAAAGATTAGGACCAGCATACATGTACTGCACTGACACACCAAAGAATCCCTATTTATGATCCTAATTTGGATAAGTGCTTGGACAGTTTCTTGAAGTTCAGTACACAAATAGTCCCCATGATTGAAAGGGAACTACTTCTGGGCTTAAAATTTAGAACACATTTAGATGCTCCACTGAATCAGTGTTTGAAAGGATTAAAGACTGCTAATCCATTTAAAAGCTTCCTTCTACCTTAACTACCTGAAGAATGTGATCTAATAAATTGATCTGGAAGGCTGATTTATACAGCTGTTTCTACACCACTTTTAAATAATGCAGAACTATCAAAAGCTAATGCAACAGCAGCCTGAACCCTACCTCGACGAACAGCTATTGGCTTTAAAAGCAGTACTGAAATTAGAGGATGATAGCACCACTCAGAACGACGACGTTTCTGGTTTCACTTTCATCTCCAGTTGGTTCTCCCATCTGCACAAAGCCTCCTCTTTTGTATGATTTTACCCTCTAGAAAAAAAAAAAAATACATGTACAGCAAAACGTTTCAAATCTTCAATTATATCCCATTGGCACACAACTGATGTCGTAGAGGTTGATTGCCTAAGCAGAAGGTGATCTTCCCCTCCCTTCCCCTCCAAGCCAGTCTGACTTTTTAAACGAATTCATCTTTGAAACTGATAGCTCCTACTGTCTGTGGACTCTGCAAAAGCTGAGTCTGTATGTGGAGAAGGCCACAATATTTTACCAACAGATATAAAGTCCCCAGATAGCGATGGGTGAAAGGCTGATGAAGCAGATTCTGCTCACTGCTGGAAGTATTACAGAGAGGAAGGGGGCAGTATCACCCTATTTCCTCTTCAACAAGAGAGTGTCTTTCTGGGACAGAGCATGCAGCAACTTGAAGATAGTCAGGTTTACCTTGCAGCTTTTTTCCCCTTCCTTATAGAAGAGCCTCACAGGAGAGCAGCCAGCTGCCTGCTTGAGTAAGAATTCTCACTGCTCAAGGCTGTGTTGGGACTCACCCCTCACAGGCATAATCTTCCTCGTATACCTTACAGAGGTTCCAACACAAATACAGTCCCCAAGAGCATGAAAAGCTCATCTCAGATGCTTCCAAGCCACTTTAATGAGGGGTGAGGTGGCAGAAACTGCTCTTCCCATGTCAGTGGATGTTTACAAGATACAAGATGCACAGTCTCTAAATGCAGCTTCTACTTTTGCTAGCTCAGATAAGCTCTACTGGATGTCACCTGCCAAAAGGCACTTTCCCTTCATAGGAAACCCCTTTCTTTCAGGAGGGGGGAACCAGCTGCTCTGTTGTAAGAAGGTTCTCTCTTTCATTGTAACCATCTCAAAATGAACCTAGGCTTATCTTTAGGTTCCTGAGGTTTCCAGGTCATCTTTTTTTCTCTTAAATATAGCATTAGACTTTGGGGCAACTTTCCTAGAGTTCATCTCGTACAGCTGTCGGATGCAGAACGGGATGACTACAATGTGAGGAGCTGTTGGTCAAGAGCTTGACTGGAAGTTGCAACTTTAAGGGCAATTTATGACTATGCAAGTTGCATAGGTCACATTATGCACCCTCCTTCTAAAAGCATTTACCAGTCTGTCAGGATTCCCAGCCACATCCACATAAGTAAACTCAAGACGGATAGAGAACAGAGCCAAGCATTACCATACAGCTGTTGTGAGATTTTATTATTAGCCTTTGATAGATGATTTTTACTTTGACACAATCTTCCATCTGTGTCAAAAGGCCATTTACCAGACATCTATATGCATCCTTTCCATACTACAGAGGAGACCTTGCTGTGCACAAGAAGTTACACCAATAGTGAGAGGACAGAGGATTTCTGCTGTCTGCAATTCATTCATCTTGCTGCAGACTTGCAAATACCAACAGAACATCTAGGACAACAGAAACAGATTGAGGTGTGGGCTTGATGCGAACAGACCTATTAAGTACTAGGGGTATCTATTACAGCAATCAACTATTAAGGATACTTTCTCATTTCATGGTTACGTAGGAAGTGTCATGTAGTGTTAGAAGTTGTTCTTAGGTAAAAATCAGTGGGACATGCCAGAGGACACTGACCTTTCCCTAGTAAGATTACACCTAACCTCGTCCTGGTTTGCACCAGTGGAAATCCAGATAGAAAGATGTAAGAGCACAGAGGCAGCAGTGGGGTACACAACAGTACCTGTGGCAGAGAAGCAGCTCAGGAAGATGCTGTTGGCAGGGCCAGTTCGGGGTGCAAAGGTTCTGGGCACCATCTCCTGCCAGGGCTCCTGGACTCCCATGGAGATCTGGGCTTTGCTCTGGCACAGGGTGGACTCTTCCTCTGGGAGCGAGGGCTCAGCTGGCACAGGCAGAACAGCACACATCTCAGCCGAAGTCAGCCAGATCCTATTTCTCTTTAGCAGAAGTTCCAGCTGCTTTCAGAAATCCCAAGGATAAAGTACAAGCCAAAAAAAAAAACAAAAAAAAAACAAATCCAGATCTTATCTTTTAGCTTTGTTCCAAATGAGCAACTGTAGCCCTTTTACTTGCTGCTCTTTTGCCACCATCCATGAAAAAAGTTGTTTGGCATGCTTCAATGAATACACACTCTGACATGCTTTTGTTGGGATCCAATAAAAGTTTGCAGATACTAATCAGAGAAGCTTTAAATGAGACTTTTATGTTCAATAAAAGGTTGATTCCATGCAGTTGTGGATCAACTCTAAGCCAAATAGATGGCTTTGTCCTCCTGTTGTTTTTTTTTGGACACCACTATGTTAGTGATCCACGGGGTGTTCCAGCCAGAAAGCTGACTCAGTCGCCTGGCCTGCCTCAGTGTGTGACCATCACAGCACTGAAAGCTTCACACTTGGAATGGGTAACATTGAAAATTAACATTTTTCCAGTGCCCAGGACACTTTGTGCATCCACTTAACTACCTGAAGGCTTTCCATGTCCATTCAGTGACATGTGTTGCATGGTAGGAATCAAGAAGTTAGAGCTCACCATTTAATCTTTACTACCATTACCTTCATGGAAATGAGGCTGACTCCTCACAAATGCAAAACTGCTGTGCATGGGATTTCTGAAATGAAACCTGAGCATGTATGTTCTGCTTAAGACTTATAGGAATCAACAGAAGCCCCTTGCTTTTTTATAGAATAACATTTGCTATTTATTAGTGAAATAATATCTCAAGAGTTATCAACTACAGAAAACCAGCTGTATCCAGAATGAATAGTCTGGTGTCTACATGAAAGTTTTTCACTATACTGAAGTCAACAAACATTTAATGTGCCTGACAAGCTACCAGAGTCCTGCTCTGAAACACCTGCTAAGCAAATGGCTGGAATTGGAGTAGTACGTGATACAGGACAATCACCTACTGCAAGATATCCCTTGCTTAAAAATCGATACTCATACTTGTCAACTAATGGTTAAAGTTATCACCATAGAGGAAATATTCACACAGAAAAACACATGCTTGTAAGCCCAGGAAGCAACGGTAGATGGTATATGACTACAGTTAATATTCCTAAAACAAACCTTGCTTAACCCTTATCAGAAATAGGGTGCAAACTGTCACAACAGAAGCATGAGAAGGTAACAACTTACATTAGAGCTACAGACTTTGTAGGAGGAAGCCAAGGAAGTTTGGAAAAGTGCTACTACCAGGGTACGTAGACTGAACTACTCAGGTGTTTAGACTTGTTGTCCAAACTTCTTTTTCTAACTAACAGCATCTCCATAGTTCTTAGGAACATCACCTGACAGTGATGAAGAGAGCCTGGTACACAAGCCACCTGGCACTGAAAACAGCCCTGTTTTTTTCTTCTGTTTCCAGAGGTGGTTTTGTTTTGTTTTCAATGCAAGTGACTCTTTCTGATGGACACTGAATTCTTGAGAAATACTAAGTGTTAACAGAAGATGTCACCATTTTACCAGAACAAGCCTTTCTTGGTGGAGAAAGTGGGAGAAAAACAGACGTGATATAAATGATATCAGGTAGCAATACATCCTTGGTACAGATCACAGAGCTCAAGCAAGTATTTCCTCTTAAGGAGCACGAGAAGTTTCTGTATGCTATTTTCCTAAACTGCAGCAGCTCAAATTTAAACAAGCAAAGGCATATCCTTTGAACTCTTCATATTAAAGGTCACTATCTACTTTTTTGGCCAGGATGCATGGCATCTCACATCTCAGAGGCATATGTTCTTGGCATTGTTCACACTGCTGTATTGTTTATAGAACAATACTACCAATCATAGCCACCTCTACTTGAACAGTTGTAAAATTGGTAGCCTGGATACCAGTAAGACACTTGCTAACACACCACAGAACATGCAAACATCACCTTGACCATATGTTACTGCAATTAGACCCTATATGATAAATCTGTTTTTAATAAGGTTCGGTGTCAGGGGCGACTGGTTCTCAGACTTGCCACCCTAATTTCCACTCCAAGGAAAGAGTCAGAATATGCACACAGACCTACAAACACCACTCACACCTGCACGTAAAGGGAGGACGTCACCGGAGGCCACAATCCAATAAATAGGGAGCAGAGGCAATAGAAATAAATGCAGCTTCTCAGGATGAAGTGTTCATAAGAATAAAGAACAAGGCTTTAAGTAGGTAGGGAACTATACAAGCAGCTCACGTCCCACCAGGCCTACAAAGCTTAGCACTCCCAAAACAGACACACTAAAGCTGGTTGAAGTCACACATCATTTTCCTGCAAGGAAAAAAAAAAAAAAATCAGCCTTACTCAAACAAGAGGTAAGCACCAACTGCATCACACCACTTTTGATTTTCCCTACAGGGAAACTTATGAAAATACTTTCAAATATTATTTCAAATAAGAGTTTTGAGTGTTTTCCAGTAAAAACCATGAGACTCCTACTTTCCAGTAGGCTGAGGTGCCTACTTCAAAAATACACATATATCCTTCCCACATTCTCACTCTCCATTTTTTTCTCTGGTTAAGTTGCACAAGGCATTATGTGCAATCTCCTACATGGAAAGATGCACAATAACCCCATAACATGGGTTACTGACATCGAAGACATGCTGCTTTTCTAAGGAATGGGGACAGATACACAACAAATGGAAAATCAGGTTTCAGAGAATTACAGTCATGTGAAGCTTGTTGACAGGAATAGCAAAAAGCATCTCGTGAAGTTTCAGAAGTTCAACCCATACCTCACAGACGTGTTGACGTGGGAACTTCCACAGCTGCTAGGAGCACCAGGACATTAACAAGGGACTCCAGTGAGAAGAATCCACATCAGTGTGTTCATCCCCAGCCTTCATAAAAATAAACTAACAGCCATGTGCAAGACCACTATAGCATGCCAAACACACACCCTAGCATAGCACAGGTCACCCCCTGGTGCTGGTAACAAAGCTGAGCAAGGAGCATGATTTTCATGTCTCACAATGGTCCTGTTTTGATTGAAGGCATCGGTTACAAGTAGAAACAGAAGAGGTTAATGTCCAGTAGCTGTTAGCGTAGGAAGATGAGCAGCTAATCTAGGTCAATTAGGACGCTGTACATTAACCCTGCAGCAGGTCAGTGCTACTGTCAATGAGACAGCACTGCTGTGAAACTGTGTGTTTTCTGCTTCTGAGCGCTATTCACGGGTCAGCAAACACACCAGAACAAAGCAGCACCTGTGATATTGGCAGAGAAAGCATATTTATTATCGCTCATTCTTTGAAAAGGTTAACACGAAGGAAGAAATAAAGAAACCAGACAAAGATTGAGCAAGAACCAAAATTTGGAAGAGTTCCATGCAAAAAAAAAAAAAAGCTTCCTTAGGAAATGCTGGCCATTCCTGCCTATGTTGTATAGAATGGGCATCAAGTAGGCAACTAACCCTGACCGCAGGCCTGAGTCAGGAACTCGCATGTTCACTCAAATCCTCACAAGCACTTTGTTAAAGTCCCTTGCTGTTTTTGTTTTCTACCATGACACTTATTTACCATAAAAGATTGTGACTGTACTTATTGCTTAAGTAATTGTTGCTTACAGACTACTTCAACGTGAAGAGGGGGCAGGAGTTTATTGTATTTGCAGCACAGAACAAACATTTATTCATAAAGCATTACTATCATCAGTTGCAGCCACTTGGGTTTTCTTTTATGAAGAAAAGGACGCTAGTTGCCAAACAATGACTAGGGAGATAAGTGACCTATAAAAAATTTACGTGCATAAATCATAACCACACAAATACAGCTGGAGTAACTGTGTGTGAACATAAAGCGTCCAATCACCTCAAAAATACCTCACCATAACTGCTCTCAAATAATTAGTTCTCGATTTAGACTAGTAATATAAGGACACAGCACTTCTAACGAAGCCTGCTTGTACAGACATGGGTGACTAAGCAAGCACTGACAGAGCCTTGACAGCAAACCCGCCCCCTTGCAGGCTCTGCCTGATGTGCTAACGCTTTTCTTACTCGTGGTACACAGATGCCACCTCCTGGCCGCTTTGATACCTCGGACAAACGTCTGTATCAAGCACTGAACGAGTGAGCGTATTTCTTAGAGAGCAGTTCATCTACATGAAGAAATACTTTAATCCTTACCTTAAAATGTCTCCATTACCAGCTAAAAAAAAAAAAAAAAAAGAACATGCAGCTCTGCATGGGGACATTCTCACACCTGATGGGTGTAAGTACGTGACAGACAAGTGACTGCATGATTCCCAGCAGTGCCCCACAAGGCACACTCAATCCCATCTCCCCAAGCTGGCCACAACTTCGTAACTCCATTTCCTCCCAGCCTACTTCATTACCTTGAGCCAACATGCTGGGGCCCCGAGGACAAGCCATTATTTGATTGCAGCTACCAGATACAGCTACAAAAGCTGAACACCTTTTATAACAAATGCATACTGCTCATCAGGTGCAGATGCTTAGAGGTGTTTATTTCAGCAGAAGGCTGCAAGGATCTGCTTGTTCTGAGCCTAGACTTTGCTGAAACACCTTTTTGAGAGTTATCACACCCTTCCAGCTTTACACGTGCCTTTTGTCTGTGCCATAGAAAAGCACAGGCCAGGGGGCCGTGTAATTTCAAGTGAAGCCCCCTGTGCTGAGTGATCACACTTGAACTGGAAGGGCTGAGCAACTGTCCAAACCCAACTATTTCCTGTGAAGAGGCCCATAACCCATACATGGGTGAGCAGAGACAGGCCCCTAGGGGAGCCAACAGGGCCTAACACTTTAGGGCAAGCACAAAGATAGGAATGAGTGGGCCCATACAAACTTCGGGCAGTTCCACATGGCCCACAAAGGGCTAAAACCCCAACTTACCACTGTAGCTTATCCACAGGGGCAAGAATCACACCCATGGTTTTGAGGAAGACCAGAGAACCAGTCAGGATTGGGTACAGAAACCTTCATCTAGTGTGACAAAGCCTAGGAGGTCATTCTTTTCTATAGTTTCCATGGCAGCTTTGATTTTCTTCTTTTTCCCCTTAAGAATCCACAGATAATTTTAACAGACTTGGAGATCTATCAGACGTACAGGAACTAAATCTGTACTTCTTACCGAGGGAAGCCTAGTTTCAATGCAGCAAGCTCTGAGCTCTTATGAAGCCAAGCACTGTGGATATATTCCAGTGCCGATCAGGAGAGGTTTGCCTATCAGACGGGTGCTGGATAAACATGCAGTAAAACGCCAGTTCTGCAGCTTTTCATCCACTGAGCTCCAACCACTAGATGGCATCTGCGTGCTAGAGCAATTACAAAGAAAACGTCAACCGGACGGGGTCCTTTTCATAACTGCCTTTAAATAGATTTAGTACAAACAAGAGATTCAAGGAATAGGATGCATCTTCTTATCCTAGGTGGTAAAGGCAAGACAAAAGCCTCCAAGGCCAGCATATCGGTTGCTTGTTGTTGTACCTCGAGGTAAGAGCCTTAAGTAGGAAAGGAATAAGGTGTTTACTATCAATCCTTCAACAGATTGGGGCCTTCAGCCTTGCAGCCCACGCTCTTAATAAGATCTGTTTTCCTAGAGATGTGGTAAAGGTGTAATTAAGATATCTATTAAAACGTAATTCTTGTAACATGTTCCCTCTCCCAGCATTTCACAGAAATTGCACATTTTATCTTTGACGAAGGTGTAAAAGCTTGCTCAGGAATAGCAACCCAAAAAGTAAATATAAAGTATTTGTGGGGTAGCTAAAGGAAATTGCTGATTTATACATGCCCTGATATTCAACAAGAATAAAATCGCACAAATGCTGCTAAAAAGTATCCAGAGGGAGCAATGTGAAGCAGTTATACCTACCACACCATATGTAGGTTAGGACTTCAAAGCAAAATGGGGAAAATCATTACACTGGAAAATATTTACTCACCAAGGCTAATGTCCTTTGCACTTTTTTTTAAAAATCAACATTGTGTTATAAGCTACACCAGTTTGTCCACAAGATACTTTTCTTTCCCCCCAGCTAAGCCTTTTAAATAATTAGAGATGCATCCAGAATATTCTCTCACATCCCAAAAATTCAAACCTTTAAAGCAACATGAGCAGGCAGAACTTTCTGCCAAAGCGGGGAGAAGACTTCACTACGTTATTCTGCTTTCCGCAAATATAATTCAGTATTTTCCAATGACTTATCTGTAAGAGACTAGAAAACTGTAATCCTGCCTATCTGCTTTGCTTCCTGCATTCAACAGTAACTCAGAATAAAGTTCAAACACTGAAACTTACCCTTTGGGCATGCCTATCACACTTCAACAGGACATTTGTGTGCTGCTTGTTTGTAGAGCTCTGCCAGGGAATACTATGCTATTCTCATCTTACCATAAAACCTTTATCTCCACCTGAAGACACAGAATAGCCTTTTCTGATCTTTATTAGCAGCTGGATCTAGTTAGCACCTGCTTTCTGATACAGTTGCTCCAAAGATTTGAGGTTGCAGTAAGCTAAACACAAAGCTTCACCTGCAGACACAATTAAATCAGGCAGCAGAACCCAGGAAAGGGGCTGGGCCAGGCCACCTGTAGTACACAGACTAAAGCTCCAGGTGTTCAGGCTGTTTCAAGACAGTAACCAGTTTTCCTTGGAAGAGATTACTATAACCACATATTGGCAATGGTCGGGTGGAAAGCTTCTTTTGAATTGCTTTTTCATTCTCATGTCTTTGAACATACAGGTATAGGGATTAACTGGAGTTAAAGCAGGACAGTGGAAAACAGAATGAAATTTTTTCCTTATTACCAATGAACACATTGAGATTATTTATTTTAACGAGGCACATACAGAACAAATAACGGGATAATTTTGAGTGTTTCTTAACAACTTGAGGGATCTTCAAGGCAGTACCAGTTCTAGAAATCCCTGGAAGATGAGAACCTGGCAGGCCTGTAACAACACACAGTACCAGGTTTGCAGCTTATCTTGGTAACTCATTTATTGTCCCAACACTGACTTACTGTCATGTGGTTTTCGAGTGTTCAGTCCAACATGGTTTGAGGTTCCATCAGCTTTGATCATCTGATAAAAGCAGTAAGAAGAATGTTTGGTTATAAGCCCACGAGCTGTGTGCAGCCACCTGGTTTGATGCTGCCATCAAAACCTTGGTCAACCTTTGGAATAAAGCAAGCAAAATCAGTTTCTGAAAAATCATACAGATGCACCAAGCGTGCCCTTGAAAAATGCTCCTGCTAATTAGCAGAAGCAAACAGAGTACAGAAGAGAAAAACATCAAAGGCTATGCCCAAATATTTCAAGCCTGGCATTGATTCACTGAATTGCTTTTTGCTATTGATAAGCAGGACTACGTGCTTAGTATGCAGTCCTTCTAACAGTCAGGCCTCCTCAGATGCACAAAGAACTGGTATTTAAATATGCACTGAAACATCAACTTCAGCTCGGTTCTGTTTTGCATTAAAATTACACTATTCTCTGAAGAACATGATTAGCCCATGCGGACCGAGACAGACATCCAAAACATGTTGTGCTGTAGTCACCTCTGCTCCAACATAAGGAGACATTTTCTTGCTCTTGATTTTTCCACCAGACTATCTGAAGCCAAATATTCACACGTAGCTTCACGTACATTACAAAGGAGACGTGTCAATCATGAACCAAGTTACAATTCAAACCAGTTGAAGAGCAATACAATATTGACAGTATCGCTTTGCTTCTGTGCTTTGCTAAGCTGTAATGCTACCTGTCGGGTCTGTGTAAAATGCATTCCTCTCTCACAAACCTGACTGCAAGGAACGTTCCAGATATACCAGCCACAGATACGACTCCAACAGTTTGCCAGGAAGAAATGAAACACCAGTTTAAAGGCTAGGTTTTTACAACTATTAGCTACGCAAGCCTCCACAAAGAAGGTCCCGTGTTTTTTTTTCGTTAACCTTTTGAGCTTTACAACAAAGGCCAACCCTGGGATGCTCATGTTTGTAATCTACATAATCTGAAAATTCCAGCTATCCCAAACCGAGCTCCTCGGTTCACTTTCAGTTCAAACCATATTTGGTAGCAGCAATGTCTGTCATATTTCCATTACTAGAGAGAGAAAAATGTGTTTATCCATCCTAAACTAACCACCTACTGCTGCAGTAATTTCAGCTGACAGCTTCCACAGTACAACAGCAATATCCTCTTGGACTTCAAAGATAAGCCACAGATGGGATCTCTTCTTCGTATAAAGAATATCTTCCTGCTCATCAACTCCTGTTTCTATCATCTCTTGACAGAAATGCAGCAGGAGACTGCACAGGCCCTAGGAGTTCTGGAGACAGCTATAAAAGCAAGCAGGATCTTTATCTTCAAAAGAACCTTAAAATTGCGATGTAGCATACTAACAACAAAATCCTTCCACAAAAAGGAAACAAAAATAACAAAGGTCTGAAGACTTTCCAGCCACAGTTTCCCAGGAAAGTAAGAACAAAGCAAAGCACTGCACCAGGATACTACAAGCAGGATCATACATAGCTAGTAAGTCCTTTATGGATAAGATGGTACAAACAGTCTTCCTAATAGGAACATGAAGCTTGCTGACACCTAGCAGTACATTTGCATAGTCACACTGCAAAAAAAGTCAGAAACAATGAATGAGACCATTTCAAACTTGAGTCCAGAAGTACTTCTGTGTGTCTAGATGTAGCAAACAACACAGCCCACTAATGTAAGACCGGTTAGAGTGTTTTCAGCGAGTCTATTTCCTCCATCATTTTCTGGAAATAGATCAGATCAGTACAAACAAGCCTACCCATGTGGAGACAGTGCTGTGTTACAGCAACATAATGATCACAACTGTATTTAAATGTGCATTTTTTCCTCCTTTAAAGTAGCTAACAATTATGAATATTCCATGCATAGAAAGCATCGTTAAGAAGCATAAGAAAAGAAATCCTGACAAAAAAACTCAGATCAATGATCAATCAACATGAAAGACTACAGAACTTCCCTAAAGCAACACCTCAAATTAGATTAAAGCAGATTTTTCTCTAACTCTTGGGTATCACAAAAAGCCTGTCAACCAACAAGGAAAAAGACAAGATATTGTGTGCCATGCTGCACTCTACTATGAAACCAAGAATGGGTATTACTGTCAGATGAAAAAGGGGTGTGGGAGAAGAGGCAGAAATACCCCTCAGTTGGTGTATTATTTTTTTTTTTCCTCTCTTAACAGCTCATTCCAGAACACTGTTATTTCCCAGTTCACTAACACTGTGCTACTTGGCAGCATTTTAACCCTGTACAGACAAGATGCTTACACAGAAGAGTTATCATCAATCAGTTCATTAGTAATTTCCATGGAAAACTTGGAGCCCACATTGTTAGGCCAGTCTGAATCTCTTGGACATTGACTGAGGTTTTGGTTATCTAACAGCAGCAGGGTCATTTCCTTTCTTCTCCTTAGTCTTGCCCTGCTCCCCCCCCAGCTGGTTATTCATACTAACACTGCCGTAGCATAGATGTTTTCCATTATGCAGTCTTGCCTGAAACAAGGAGAATTACACTATTAGCATGTCAATGTTTTGTAGAATCAATAAAGCATTCACCACTTTTTCCAACTTCTGGGGACTTTCAAAGAGATTTAAGCTTGAAAAGTGATTAAAATTCATGCTGTCTTTTCCAGGTCTGTATCTCTGTAAGAGAAAAAAACCTACCCTATGTTATGCTTGAAATAGCCCCCAAACCTTTGACAGTTCAAAAGATCAGAAACCAAGGTAGCTACCGTCTCACAAGGTCTGTAGCTACACCTCAAAGCAGAGTATTTGAAGTCAAACTTTTCCATCAGATCTTTCAAATATTTAACACTCCAGTAAGAACTGCACACGCTGCTTGCAGTTGTTGACTTAGTGCACGATTAAAAGAGAGTTATAAAAAGCTACTGATTTCTGGACCATCTCAATTACTTTACAAGAATTATTTTTTATCAGGGCATAATTAGTTTCAGGTTCTTATTTCTACCTTTTCCAGATTGGGCAATAGATCTACACTAACATTGTAAATGTAAGCTTAATTGGTACAGTATGTTTTGTTTTCCTGACTTAGTTTTGATATTCCATACGAGAAACACCTGTAGAGGTTAAGATTATTAAACCCTGTATTTTTAACCTAGTATGGGATGATGAAGGATGTTGGCAGGCATCCCAGTCACCCAGTGGTAAAAAAGCAATCAAACTCTTTGCCAGTCAGTGATTGGTGCTATACAAAAACAGCCATTTCTTCAGGATACCACCACTACATCTGGCTTCATAGCGTAATAAAATTAAACCAAGAATATCCCATTTCTTTAGGACACTTAAGAATGCCTGAAGATTCTCCCCTTGCAGCAGCTTCTGTAGAAGTGAGCACACTAGGTACCCACAAACACAGCTTTACACCTGGACATTTCATACAGAAGACACTGTTCCAGAAACTAAGGAAAAAATAAGAAAGCGTTAATCCAGCTGTTCAGTAATGACATTTCTTGTAACAGGCTGGCACTTGGCAAAAAAAAAAAAAAAAAAAAAACATTTTAGAACTCATAAAACCAAACCTCAAGTAAGCAATGACTGAAGAGCACCAAGTTACCTCATCGACGTCTACATAATAGATCTCGTCAACAACCTCGTGAAGAACCAACAATACTCACACACTGCTGTCATCATCAACTTGCAAGAACAAGCATCAGTACCAATGAAAACTACCTCTACGTTTGATGCTATGTAGTCAACTTGCTTCAAGATGGGGTAAATTAAACCATTGTTCAAAACCACAGACCAATCCAACATAAATGAGTAACATATTAACATATATGCTTTTTTTTTTTAAAAGCCCACATCGTTGACTAACAGTAAACAGTAGTAAAAAATAACCAGTCAGACTTCATTCAAATGAATTAGACAACTTTTACTAAATGAAAAAAACTACATTTAAAATATGCATTTAAAACAAAAATGGAATTAGAAAAGAGACTTAAATCCATTTTGAAGAACTTGCTCACTGTGTCAGAAATCAATATAACTCTCGCATTATATAATGTGCCAGTTCATAAAATGTAAGTTATCAGAATCTTCAATTTAACATTTTCAAAGACGATACTGAAGTCAAGAGTTTTACATCTACTGATGCACATTTAGAATGGTATAAATCTGCAGCCTTCCCCCAAGGAATCTTACAAATTCAACAATATTCAATAAAAGCTTTTGTATTGCATCCCAAAGCATCACAAATCTGTGCCTTTCATGTATCCTACTATAAACTTCTCTGTATCTCACCATTTGCCAATCTTTACCCTTTTGAGAAAGGAGAGAACTGAAAAGAAATACTGCATAACTCTTGATCATGTACAGAAATTATTGCTACTATAGTACACTACAAAGCAGAAGTCTATACAATAGTATATGAAATTTGATCATGAAAATCCAAAGGATATAATCTTTAGTGACATAAGCCTTATAATCACATCGGACATTCATTTAGCAGTTTTAGTTCACCACTGGTCAGCCAACCCGTTGTCCACTGATGAACATCCATTTAAATACACCCTCTTACGAAAAAGAATGTCAGCTGTCAAAGGCTTAGCAAATAAGGATCTTCATGTTCTGTGGAACTATGCAAGATGAATTCTGATGCAGGTAGGGAGTTACCTGGAAGCTAAGCATGCCAAAAGGTGTTTCATGCTAATAAAACTAAAGCCAAGGTACCACATAATCAAGTTACCAACTCATAGGCAATACCATTTTTGTCCTAAGTTAAATGAAGTGCCATAGCACAGTGTAATGTCAATAATTTAAAATAGTGTAGTGCACAAATTCATCGTGTGGCAGTTTAAGTTAAAAAGTCAAGACAGGTTTTTGTTCCAATTTACGTTGGCTGTCAAGCTATCCAGTCTGGGCATGTTGCAATTAGTTTGCCTTTTAATCACTACTGTACTATAAACTTTGCATTATAACGGGGGGCACATATTTGCGCGGCATTATTATGAGTAACGTGAAGTTAGGGGGAGGATAAAAGATCAATGGCTGTTCTAAAAAGCCCCTTTCTTATTTCAAATTCAAAGAGAGCCAGGGAGTATGACTAGATACCATATTTGCATCATTCTAGCTACAAAATAACCAAAATAAAAGCAATCAAGCAACAATAAGACCACATTACACAAATGGAACATCATGCTCTCATCTGGTTTAGCTATTACATCAAGTTTTAACTGGGATATTGGTCAACTTTAAAAACCGTGGTAAGTGTGAATATGTAGTTGCAATAGGTTTTTTAATACTTTTTTTTTTTAAACTATGCTGGATATTAGAACTTGGAGCTATACTTGTTACAATACAGTGTCGCACATCTTTCTACTAGAAAAATTAATAAAGATCCTTTACCCGTCTCTTTAAGTTAAACGTGTGACATCATAAAGGGTGTCAAATGGCTGGATGGTTTTACAGTGCACACTTATTATATACTGTATCATGGAGTTTTGTCCTTGACAGATCTGATGGTGTTTCTACAATATTCCTTTCTTCACCTCTTCTTCGGTGGATTAGCTGTGCGAGGTGGAGTGACCGGACGTCCGGAATTCAGTCCGCCATACTGGTACTTGGCTTTCTTTTCAGATGGTTTCAATATCTTAGAGAAAATAAAGAAGTTCTTTTGAGTCACTGACAGCTGAGAATGTTTCAAATGCCACTAAGCCAACAAGAAATCTCAATCAGCGGGAACAGGGTGGGGAGCTGGAAATCACAGTATGAGCCTACAAGTTTCTGAATCCTATGTACAACAGCAGTATGCAAAACTAAATCTACTTCTAAATCCCTCTAGTTCTGCCATTACGCTGGGGTGGGGAGACAGTGGGGAGTAAAGGAGCTGAAAACATCACATCCAAGGAAGAGTACAGAATAAAACCTGAACAGAATAACCGAACTGAAAGGGTGCCATTAGTCTGCATAATTAGGTACTCCAATCACTAGGTAAGACTACAGAATCACCTGAGTAACACTGAAATGAGGATCTAAGTAGAGGTAGTAACTAATACTTAGGAGTTTGGAAAACAACAAATCTCATGCGGTTGTATGCAGAATAGTTGGTTTGTAATTCTGCTTCTCTGTCCACAGAGATCAGCCTGCTGTGACACCATTTCTGTATCCCAAATGTATCAACCCAGTCTAACCATAAGCATGTCAACAAGCAGACTAATTCAGTCTATACTGTCCAACACTTACAGGAATACTTAGTGTACAAATATATCATACCTGAAAGGAACACATCAGAGTTTCATCCACACTCATCATGCCCCCTGCATTGTCAAACTCTCCACAATAATTTGGAGCTGAGAATAGGGTGACCAACTGTCGTTTAGCAAAGAATTCATATCCATCTTCAACCACCTGTCAACACCAGAGAGATTATACAGCTCACAAACAAAAAGACACACGCTGAAGAAAAAGGCCAGTCTTGAGACAAACAGAACTTTTATGAATAGAATTCACTAAAAGGGTGTTTTTTGTCTCAGCTTTCAAACAGGACAGTTTCAGTCATTTTTGAATATCTGGACAGAGAATGCCAAATCGTGTACCTTCAACTGACTGACAACTCCAACATTAACTATGCATCACCTTCCCTGTTTAGCATTTCTATACTTGGAAGTCCGATTATGCACTGCCACTTTATGGATTCCCAGCATTTTATTGGTTATACACTGAATTTGGATGCGTTTGACCCGTTAGTTCAGAGCACAAGAGGTCTGGATACTACCTTCACTGCAACTGAACCATTAAGTTTTACTTAAGTTTTGTGCAGTCAGCACTGACAGAAGACTGTACTTAGTCTAATTTTGACACCTAAAAGCAAGGTGGTTCTGCTGTGCTTTCTCTAAGAGCACAATTTGCCTTTCAAATAGAGCAAGCAGTACAACACAGCAATTAAGGATATTCCCTCTTCCCCAAAACAGAAGCCTTGCACTATAACACGCTGAAATCAGTGCATATCAGAATACCGCTCAGTTTAGTCCAATTGCTGGGGTCTTTTGCAAGATGTTATACTTTTTACAAAGAGCTGAAGCAACTACATGAACACAGAAAGGAATCTTAATCTGCAGTTGAGAAATCTCAACATCTATCCTGCATACTAGTATTTTTTGCAGTAAAATTGTAAGAAGTATTTAAGTGTTATGATAGGGTACCCAATCTTAGCCATACCACAATTAAAAATGTACCTTACCTTCACAGCATGCCAGAGCTTTTTAAATCAACTATATAATGAAACTGAAATGTTACACAAACTGAAACCTGATGTCCGTCTAACCAGGATACTTGCTTAAAATAACTTGATAAAAACTGCAAACAAAAAAGTGTACTTCAAGACTGTCAGTGCCAAAAATAACCCTGCTTTCTCCGCATTTCAGCAAGTCAAGCAAACCTATGCCAAAGTACTCTAGGTTACTGAACTAAGATAAAGGCAGCAGTGCAAGATTTTATGTACAGGCTTCTAGAAGCATTCGAAAATCTACTGAATACTTCCATGAAGTCAAGTAGAGATCATTTAAGCCACAATTACTTAAGAACTACCCAGTATTGAAGTGGAACAACTCTGAAACTTCAGTGTGGTTCCTGAGTTTGTTACTTTGCCACTTTAAGCCTAGACATTTCATCTCTGATATTCACATAAAATAGCCTGACAGACAATGGAGATCCATCACTGAAGAAATGTATTGTTAATATTCCACTTCACTGATATTAGAAACTCAGCTCACTATGAGACAACAGAAGGATGCAGCTTTGTATTTCTTTTATTATGGACAGTTTTCTTTTTCTGAAAGTAAAGCAACACCAAGTAAGTTTAAACGTGTCCTAAATATAACCAACACCAAAACGCCATGAATTGTAGAAGGGAAAGTTTTAAGCAACAACAACGCAATTCATACCTGGTGAGCTCGACAGATCAAATCCAGATCATGACGATTCAGAAATTTACTGACCACATCAGCACCAAAAGTGAAAGAGACCCCACGATCATTTTCACCCCAACCTTGCACATCTTTGTCTGGGTCAGACCACAGCAGGTCACACAGCAAGCCTTTGAAAGATAATACAAGTGAAGATGTTAGTCTTAGGTAGTATTGTTCTACAAATAAAACAGTTTTACTATAACTACTAGAGCAGACCTCCTATGGGAAAAACCACACAATCAAACAAAAACCTCCTTTGGAACAAATACAGCAATATTTGAATTTTGACTGAGACAAAAGATGTCTGCAAAAGCCTGGAGTATAGGGCAGGATTTTTCCCTTTACAAAGGACAATACCTTCAGAGGAAGCAAAGCAGAGCCAAACATCTCCCTGAAATAATACTTAATTGCAATATTCAGAATATTTACAGTAAGCATTTGAAGACTTCAAAAATACCGCAATGAGTGCACTTTAAAAGACAACCATCAATTTCACAGCTCACCAAGCAAGCTTAGTTTGAAAATCACAGCAAATTGTAGAATTCTGTGCAGGACCGATCAGAAATACCACAAACAAATTTGTACCACAAGCTTCCGAATGTCGAAGCTTTCTTACAATACCTTAGTAACTGTGACTAAATCGAAATTTATCAAAACAAAATTCACGTAAATGGTTTCAAGTAGCACTTTCAGCTTAATTGGACTTCCTCTGTCTTTTCAAAAAGCTTTGTGCCAATCAGTTTGGAACCTAAATTCAAGTAATAAAAATCTTCTTAATTTTTAGCACTGGTGAAGCACATGTCAAAACCAGGTCTGTTGGCAGTACTCTGCTGCCAATGAAAGGCCAGTTAACACTGGAGTTAAAACTGTGTACTGAAGAGGATCCTTTTGTTCAACTGCAATGCCTCAGGCCAACACAGCTGCAATACAAACAAGCCAAAGAGCATTCAAACTGTATCTCAGTTTGCATTGAACAGTACTTTCTTTACCAACAATGACTAACCCTTAGGTATTAAAGTACTTAAGAACATTGTTTCACAACCGAGGAGACACAACAGGCTCTCTATCTAGCACTCAAAGTTTGATTTCCAGCTAAGCCAAGTTATTAGCTACACAAAATAATGAAGACACTTTTGAAAATAAAAGATCCTGCAAGTTATATTCAAGCAAAAATCAATGTCAGAAACTTGTTGTGCAACTGGACTATTTTGTCTTTATACACAGCTATCAAATGTTTTTTGGCAAGTTACAGTTCCTCCCTAGGAGCTTGCATTTATTCGATTTGCTTTTGAAAGATGTAACAGAGCAAGTAGAACTCCATTTTAAATATCTATCCAGAAATAAATTACTGAATACAGACATAACTTGATGAAAATTTACTGAAATTCAGTTCTATACATAACATAACATTTTTCAGAACATAAGAGTTTCACTGCAATCCGTGGTGGTTTCTTAGCAAGACATTTCCAACTAGTGGCAGAAGCTGCTTGTCTCAACTGCTTAGGAAGACTTTCTCTTCTCTTCTCCCCCAGAGATCAAATAATCTTTTGGGTCATACACAGTTGTAAGCTAATTTGTCCTATCATCTTTTAACAGATGTGTAACACAACCCTGCAACAAGCTTGTCCCATCTATACAACTAAAATTAAACCTTGCCACCCCAGCAGGTTTATTTTAACTTACAACACCTACCACGACAATAGGTTAGGCTGGCTGGAAGAACACCAGAACACAGCTTCAAGATATTCAAGATTGCACAAAAGGAGCTAAAGTTTCCTAACAAGTGACTGGTCAGCAACGCCAACCAGAATACCTTGGCCTCACAAAATGCAACTACAAGTGTTACTAAAGCAAGTGATTTAAGTTGGAATACAGACTTTGGTTTGAGCAAACAGCTTCCAAACCCCACGAAAAAGCCACCAAAACAAAAGGTCTTGAAACTGCAACTGATGTTGCACAGGCTTTTTCCATTAGACTACAAGAAGCTATCGTAATGGTCTAACTGATCTAATCTTACCAGCACAAGCCACAAGAACATCTACTAGTAATTTCTACATCAACACAAGCATTCATGAAGCGGCATCCCTCTAGAAATGGATAGCTTTTAAGAATTTGTAACTTTCACAGCAGCAAGACTGCTTCCGTTTATTTTCCACAATATTTACTTCCATCAGTTGCCTTAAGTAGGCCCAAAAAACCAAAGTCCTCCTATGTCACTGTCACTTTTACCTCTACTGGTAAACATCCGGCTATTGTTTCTGAGAGCAAAATGAAGACAGCAAACCACTCAGTAGATCAAAAGTGTTTTTTTTTGTTTTTTTTTGTTTTTTTTTTTTTTTAAAAAAAAGTGCTTATTTTTAGTAGGTACTAGGAATGCATGATTTCAGTGGAGTGTCCATGGAAACTGGAATTACATTCTGCAAGGGCATTCCTGAAGTGGGGGTGGCTCAAGCAGTAGTATTAGCCTGTTGAGTAAAACTACCTTTTCTGAAAGATCTGATAAATGTAAAGTTTGACTCATTTGTACTGACATTTATGTTGATATGGAGTGAATTATAAATAGCATGAGGAAGAACTTGAGTGTTTCTGTATTATAAATGACTACTTCATCTAGTAACGCATCTCAGTTTCAAGTGTGCATATACCAGCTTGTACTGAAGTATAGTTAAGGGACAACGGATATTGAAATCAGACCCTGAATTACTCCTATGCATTAACACTGAACACATTGCACTAATTAGCAGAAGAAAAATCTCATGACTGTTTTATTGATATAAGCAATGAAATTCCCATCGCTCTGAAGTGGCTATACTTCACAAATCTGAAGAGGAAGAAGACATTACTACTACTGGCCCCAGGTAAAGAGAAGCCCAAATACTTCAAATAATACTCAGCAACCTTTAAACGGTTATCTTCTATGATAAACTATAATGTTTGTGTGTGCCTAATCTGGTCAAAGAAAGAAAAAGAAGCTGTTGAGTTTCATTTGATCTTCCATTAGATTCCTGAGTTTAAGGAAGGCTTGGATAGGATGTCTCAGTCTGTTATAACAAGCAATAATGATGTGGGCAATAACCTCTAGCAGTACCAGATAACTGAGCCATCATGAGGAACAAGACTCGTGTCCCGCAAGGAAGTCAGCGAATATTGTACCGAGTTAATGACTTCGGTCAGTGCACTGCCCATACAGAAACTGATTAAACTCATTTCATCACTAATACCAATTTACAGTAAATTCCATGTCACTCACCTGTGTCAGGAACATCTGTAGGTCTCATAATTCTCCGGATCTGCTCCATTGACTGGAGATCTGGAGACAGTCCTGTAAGTACAAAAAACCCAAGTGCTTTATAAACACATTTTACCTGTTAAAAAGGGTTCCAGAGAACAAACAAAGGTTCAAAGTCATACAGCACCCATTGTTTTCACTGTAATATAAACAAAACAGTTTTCTACAAGACCATTAAGCTCCTGAACAGGACACAGAATAACGTAAGTGAAATCACTAAGAAGTTTCAACTGTTTTCCTACCATGCCACACAGCACAGAACTCTACAGTGTATGCTCTCTTTAACAGTGCACTAGAGAGAAAGCCAGGACAATTAAAGTGGATGCAGATTACCTTCTTTGCAAGCAACTTACTTTCAAAAAGCTACAGGAAAATACCCTACCAGCTTTAAAAGACCACAAGCCAAAGCAGCCTGCAGGTATGACTAAAACCGTAAGCAAGTTTCAATGTGCTACCACCCATCAGTTGAGCTGCAGTCACTGGGTGCTGTCAACGAATACCAGATTTTGCAACTGCAATAGATCAGGAGCACAAAGGTAGTCAGTCAAGTAGTCATCTACTACAGCTTAGCTGCTTAGTCATTTATAAAACCACAGTACCTTGATGAGTCAAGTCATTTATCACACAGAACACACCTCTTCTTGCATAGTTTTGTCATATTAACATGTACTTACAGCCAAAGGATGGGGTTCCAAAGATACCCTGAACTGCTTAGTTATGCACTCCAAAACTGTTTTACTTGGCACATAGGCATGACAAAAGCCTACTAGATGCTCTGGGATCTTAACATGACCTTAACTAAAGCTATGAAAGTGAGTTGAATACTTAAGTGACCTATGACAAGTTCACCAAATAAAGGAAGAGTGCCAGTAGTGCTAAGGTGATAAAATATTCTGTATTAGCAAGCCATATCCATTTTGGACAGTCCAGAACTTTGAATGTGACAGGAAACCTTTCACTGGAGAGGAGTCACTACATAAAGTAACTTCAGCTAACATCCAGGCTTGGACAGTGGCAATGTACGTGTTGGATGAACAATGACTCCAACACATCTGATGTAAAGAAGGGCCTGAGGAACTTTCCTTCAAATATTAACAAAAAAAAGCTGAAATTTTAAGAGTGGTTTCATGATAAAAGCTTTCTGTCCTCATCAGCTTGTTGACAATACCCTGGGGTTGTGAAAGGTGAATCTTCTGATGAATACTGTCACAAAGACGTTTAAGCCAGTTCTACTTGCACAACAATACAGGGAGAGTAACAAATTCAAACAGATAACCAGCTTTTAAACTTCGACCAACCCTATCACTTTTCCCTCCCCAAACCTGACCCATTTGCATGCAGAGTACATTAGCACAAAGGTGTGTAGGTTCCAGCGAGCACCACACCCTGACACAGTAATGGGCAGTCTCACTGATGTTAGCACAACCAGTTTGTGACTTTCTACGGGCTTACAGCTCTCAACATTTCAGGTTACACCCAAAAGCTGAAGTTCTTTAAAAGTAAACTGTTATTACGCACCATGTCTCAGTGCTGTAGCTGTTAATTTTGTTATTTTACACTGCCGTAAAATACCAAACACCCACAAAACTACCTGCATGTTTGTAGACCTCTGTAACTACTCAAGAGGTCATTTTTCCCCAAGTATCGTAACTTCCCTTGCCCAAACAGGAATAGCTAACATCTGAAATTCATATCTACAGACAAGAACCGTGCCCGATCAGCATCCAATCAAGGAGCTAAGGCAAATAGGCTGCTAGAACTCTGTCAGGCTGCTGCTGCTACAGTGACTGCTGCAACCCATGGATTGAAAATAAACTGCAAAGTACACTGTTGAATTAAGCTGTCTTGTCACATAACAACAGCTGAGCACAGAAAAAATACCATTCAGCATATTATCTTCTTGAAGTGTAAGAGCACACCTTTCCTAATGGAAAACAGAAAATGAGTTGTCATTACTCCTGGCAGACTCATCAAGTTCAGGCACTAGATTTGAAACCACTCTCATCATGCAGAGCTGGTGCAGTGATTGCTACATATTTTTAGAGTGTAATCCAGAAAGCTCCTATGATCTCTCTGGATATGACATCAGAAGATCAAGAAGTCTCCCCAGCTCCAACATACATTTAGTGTCAGGAATGTCACAAGATAAACAGGATTCCAGAGTGTGAAAATCTTCTATCTAGCATTCTACTAAACTAACACGGTTCTCATTGCCGAGATTAGATTTGATGTGGTTAGACCTATGTGCTTCATCAACATGATGCTACAGCATGGGCTGAATTTGTAGAAATTTGGAAGTTATCACAAAAAGTCTCTAAAGATTAGAACTAGCACATGGCATCATAAAGACGACAATACCATACAGAATACAAAGCAGAGCTGGGAATGGTTATGGAATGAGCTTCAATGAAGTGAGATAAAGAACAAAGAAGTTATCTGAGAGGACAGCTTTGAGAAAAAAACGGAATATGACTTCTATGCACAGCATCGAAAGACAGGGAAGATTCAACAAGGAGGGGAGGAGGCAAGTGAGAAGACTTCAACGAAAGATCCTTTGGCAGTGTGAACATTTGGAGGAAGGGATAGCAAGAAAGGTTTGACTCATACTGTGATGTAGAGAACATAAAAGTCTGAGGAAAAAAAGCTGAGTTGGGATTTTAAGCTGTTGTAGATAGCCTACTGGGGTAAGTTAGGTGCCTTTTGTTTACTATGTTATGCGGTTTTGCAAAGTTTTATTATATATCCCATAGGACAATATTTTTAAAATAAACTATGCAAAAATGCGCAATATAGTAAAAAAGGCACCTACCTTATATCTACCTGCTAGCTTCAACCTCCAGCAGAGTTGTATGGTTAGTGCTGCTGCCTCAGTGTTTATTATAGTAGTAACATCATGAAAAGGCGTTGACAATCCATGACTTCAGGGGATCTGGAATGCAGTTTTGGACAGGATTGGAGAAGAGTGGAAAAAGGGCAGAGCTCAAGTGCTGAAGGGCCATTTTCATTTATCAGGAGCACACAGCACATTTAGTAAGCTTTTCACTTTGTTTTACAGCTTGTGAGTGACAGTAATTTCAGTTACAGATGAAACCTGTACACACTTAAGGGACAATCAATAAAACAGTAAATGCTGTTTTTTCGTAAGGGGATCCTCTAAGCATACTATGCATAAGAGAAGTCTTCCTCCTTCCTTAAAGAGGTTAAACCCTCTCCTCCCTCCCGCCAATAAGTTAACGAAGCTTCACATTTTTCTTGAAAATAACTTTCTAGTCTTCCTGCTTGTAACTCAGATCTGAAGTGCACATAAACATCGAAGTATTAGTTTTGTCATAGAATGCAGCATTCTACTCTACTTGCTAAGCATCCTTGATGGCCTTCCACCACCTAAGCTTAATTATTTACCTGGAACACCCCTGTATTTTGTCAACACTCATTCTGTATCCCAAATAAAACAAAATACAAAGTAGTACAAGAATAGCAAAGGAACACTTCCTTTGCCAGCTTTTTCTGAAAGTTACGACACGTTTTTAGCCATTGCTGATAACTTCCTCTGTGCATGTTGTTCTGTATCTTACATTCTTAAAATTTTGAGATCTAACTCATAATACAGGTAACAAGTCCTTAAAAAAACAGGCACCACATCACAACGATGAGAATGAGGACAAGAAATGCTCCTATAATACAACAAGCATTTCTCTAACATGCCAGTGCTACCTGGAGACCAGCATAGACACAACTGTCTGCATTAATTCTGCATTTAGAAACAAGATAATACCTCAGAGCATATTATGCTTAAGACTGATAAGCTTACACTAGCAGGCACCGTATGCTGAAGCTTCTGATACAAGGTGCAAGAGAAGGCAGGATCATTTTTATCACATATTCCATACAGGCAGAGCCCTTGTAGAGATACTCATGAAGAATAAAGACAGGGTAGCAGTCATTAATACAACCTCAGTCTCAAGAAATCTCTTCAGGCATTTCGTGTGCACACTACGTTTACATCCCAACAGAGCTGTTCAGTCAAACTAGAAGTTTCTGCAAGGCTCTCTCTTCCACTAATCTCTAATCACCTCACTGACAATGCCGGTGTGACACCTACCAGGTCCTTTCTGGATCACTTGATACAAGACAGCAAGCTACTTAATAATGGAGGTAGTTGCAAGAAGGTGGGATGGCTCTTTCTACTACAACACTGTTTGGAAAGTGTTGTCAATTGTTTGAATTGTGACAGGACTCTGCCAGTACCCACAGACCTAGAAGCATCACTGCCCAGAAAAGCACAGAGTCTTTGTACAAAGAAAAGCACCTGAATAAGTTCTGATATGGGGAGAAATCACAAACTTCTTGCAGACCAACACCAAACACTTTGTTCACTACCATAATTGGGCAGCACTGGGACAGGCGGCAGAATGTAGGTTTTCCAGCAGGGAAGGTTCTGTGGAGTCAGGGCAAGCCATGTTTGACCTGATCTAATGTTAGTCTTACTTCAGGCGACAGCCTTAATTATGTGACCAAAAAGGTCTCTTCCTCCATCTTACAAAACCAGATAGAGGCTGAGACTACAGAGCTTGGGTTACTCATGAAACTTGTTCTTTCAATTCACTGCTACAGCTCCAAGTGACTGCTCTCTGTCTGTGCAGTCCTAGCTATGGCAGATGAAGCAAATCAGGCATGAGTTACAGTATTCAGTGTCCTTCAAAGAGGGATATATTGATGTAAATACTTAAACACACCCCTTTGGCAAAGGCAGCCATGTGTATCTGGTTAGGATAACACCTGCCTGCTGCCAGGTGCACAGAAAAGCACAAGACATAATGATGACCTTTACAGACAATATAAAGATAAGCCTCTCCAGCTAAATATCAGGTATGCAAATGCACGCTTTATTTGATATAACATTAACCCAAAGATCAGGTTCGACACAGCCTTTAAAAGCAGTCACCAACTTACCTCCGTGACAGCAGAAGATCTTCTCATCCACAATAGCTGCAATAGGCAGACAGTTAAAGCAGTCTGTGAAGGTCTTCCAGAGCTTAATGTTAAACCTCCGCTTGCCTACAAGAACAGTGCATGACATTAGGAAGAGACAGCTGTTTTCTTGAAGCCAACCTACAATACATATCACCACCTGACTACGGACATTACCAAAACATCTTTACAGAGATATATTCCAGTGTATTTAGGTTTCCATCTCCCGCAATAGTATTTCAAGGAAAGCAGAAGAAGAAATATTTGAGTTTAACCTTATTTTGGTAGGTACTTTCAGAAAGTTTCAAAGAAGGTTCACAGAATATTTCAAAGAAAGTTCACAGAATACTGAAACCCTTGCAGTTTAAGAGTCGCTACTAGAAGTGCTTCCAAAACATACAGTGTAACAGGCTTTCAGAAGGAACAGGCTTTGCTTACATTCATCATAGAATCCATAGATCCGATTGATGCTAGCACACTCATGATTTCCTCTTAAGAGAAAGAAGTTCTCTGGGTACTTGATTTTATATGCCAAGAGTAGGCAAATTGTTTCCAAAGACTGTTTGCCTCTGTCTACATAATCTCCAAGGAAAAGATAATTAGCTTCTGGCGGGAATCCTCCATATTCAAATAGTCGAAGCAAGTCTGTATACTGACCATGAATATCACCTGAATAAGAAAACGTTTACCAAGAGTTAGCGCAACAGCGTGAAGAGCAGACACATCAAGAACTTAAGTCAGTCAATCACTTTTTATTAACCAATCTTAAAAGAAACGCTTTAGTTTAAAAAACAGACTGGCAATAGGCATCAGAAAGGTGAGAACCAAGCTAACACTGCATTTAGTAAATATTTAAATTTGTAAGTAACTTACAATCTATGCAGAACTGCTAATTATGAAAACCTGTAAAACAAAAGCTACACAAGGAGTCTTCTCAATTCAGCTTAAGCTTTCTAATCATGCTCTAATTTATTCAAATTAAAACAAAGTCAGAAAGAAATCTCTAATTAAACAGTTACCTGGCCAGGAAGCCAATGTACTAAGAGAAAGTTAAGTCACATTATTTATTGCAACAACAGATCAGTAAATGATCTAGATTAACTGGAGAGAAACCAAACATTGTGCTGGCAGTGAGCACTTACTTCAAAGGTCAACTGCCTGTCCTCCTATAACATTGCTGTACTAAGATCCCTATTCCCTGGCATTTCGGGTATCTCTTCTGATGCAATTTATACAAAAACAGTACAGAGACCCAAAGGCTGACAACCTTCATAAGATATTCAACCCTGCAGAAGTATTTTAGGAAAAATAACTTACTCATCACACTGCCACCTTCGAAATTAAGCAGGCTTTCCATGAGACAGCTCTGTGCAGCAATTAAAACACGTCTTATCAGACTAGCCAAAAGTGAACTATCTGAGCTGCCCATAAGGTCAAAGATAATACCCAAGCCACTCTACAGGAACTCATACAATGCATGTGATGTGTTCCAGCTGACTGTAGAATTCATTACCAGAGTGACTGTATGCAAAGAATCCACCTAATAAATTTTCATTACAGGCTATATACTGATAGTATTGACTACCCTTACACTAAGCACGCCATAAATGTATTTTCTCTTTTGTCATCTGTTTTGTGGAAAAATACCTGCTTTTATTAAGCACAGTTATTCTTCACTAGAGAATTAGCTTCCATAACCATACCATAAAACTTAAAAAGCAGCAACGCCCTCATGGCTAAAACTTTTTCCATAATCTTGAAAAGGTATTCCCAGACCTGTATGCTCACCAGTTCAAGTCTTATAGCTACGTACTCCAGTTACTAGTTGATGCTCTACTTTGGAAAAAAATAAAGAAGAATAAATTCAACACTTCCTTCTTTAGGCAGTATCTTTTTTTTTTAATTATTTTATTTATTTTTTTTTTTTTAAAAAAAAAAAAAAAAAAAGCTATTCCTTACTCCAGGAGGGGAATTATATCCTAATTTTCTTTTAATAATGATAAATATTATGCATTACCCAATCACATGCACTCTGAAGTTCCACCAGCTAAAATCATTTTCACATGCGCTGCAACAAGAACAATTCTAGTCTACTTGATATTAGAAATCTCCAGGTTGTCATCAGAAGAAAACATAGAAGATCTGTCAACAAGTGACCGTGATGTTGAGTCTAGTGCTCTAAAACTGTTTTATCGGTACTCACCAGACTTCATCACCATCAGAATCAATTACCACGTAAATAAATATTACATTTATCATCTGGAACTACTTTTAGTTACATATGAGACAGAAGGACGAAAGGACTTATAGGGTAAAGTTTCTACATTTTGTAGAATTTATTTTGTAAAGGGACCTCAGCATTTAACACTGTTCCATTGAAGGCAGTTGATAATTTAAAATACAGGTTCATATGGGCACAAGTTGAAGTCCATCAGATATGAAGCCTTACGATAAAAGCTGCAACTATTTTAAAATGGACGTTTACATAAGAGTATCTTTCATCTTATGTTAGAACGCAGCCATTCAAGATGTAAAAGCTTATTTTGAACTGACTTGATTACAAGAAAAAATAGTCCTATAAATGATCCCTCAAGCACTGCCTGAATACACTATATGGTAGTTCAAAGTAGTACAGCTGCCTCATTTGCTTTGGTGAAAGACATCATCACTCTTTCACTTTGAAGTACATACATCTTTGACAATTGCTCTAATACTAAATGTAGATGCACCTGACACTTCCATGTGCTATCACTTTGTTTAGAATCTAATTTAAAAATAACAAATGCCTTATCTAACTGTGCATTTGCTACCTTATTGTGCATCTAAGAGTCCTTTCAGCTGTCTAGATTTTAAGAAGTGAGAAATTAACTTTGAAGGAGGCTAATTATACTTTGCAGACTTTGACTTATGCGGAATATTTGAGTTTTCACCTTTCCTTTATCTAAGAATATGATGAGACTACTGTAGTCTTTTCCTCAGCCTAGCATGAAGACAATTGGCTAAAGCTGGATTTTCCCTTCACCTTTGTGTTATTAGACAAGCTGGTCTGGTTTTTGTCTCCCCACCCTACCAAGCAATTAGTCATTTTAAAGTGACTTTGTCTTTACTACTTTTCTATTATTTTATTTTTATGTTTTAATAATTAGTAATATCCTCTCTTAATGTAAGGAAGATTGCCACATTAGGCCTGCCAGGAGGAAGCCTAGAAAGAGCACAATCCATCTTTGGGCATGCTAGTAATGAACTCAAAGACCGTTTCAATTTTAACTCCGACGCTTTAAGCAGCCTAATTCTGTAAATTTACTGCTTTCTAAGGTTGTGTCTGCTGTGAATAACTTGAAGGATGATTACAAGTCAGTATTTACAATACTTAACTAACAGTTTTAAACAAGCCCACATACCTATAACAACAGTGTACTTTTGAAGAAGTCCAGCATATTATAAGAGCTTAGAGATGTAAAGCAGTTTCACCCATATTTGATGACAATGTTGTTTGATAATACCTGCTATAAAGCTCAAGGGATTTTTACATGTTAACAGATTAATTTATGATTTTTTTTTTTCAACACTATTTTTGAGCAAGGACTAGAAAAGCATTTCATTTCATCTCATATAAAGATCTTTGTTTTGCTTACGCTTTGAAGGGAACAAGTACAACAGCAAAGATTTGCTCTTTCCGTTTTTAAAGAACTAGCTGCTTTTTGAAATAACGATCTAAGGAGTAGCAGCAGCTCCATGCAAGCAGTCCTTAGGGAAGTACAAGTGACAGGTTGCAAAATTTGCACTAGAAGAGAGCACAGGCAGCTCTTATCAGCAAGAGAATTTCCTCCTGCACAGTACCAGGAAGAACTGTTAGCTGCCTTTTCTTGACTTAATCCAATCTACAATGAAAATGGTATTTAAGACTGTAAAGACCTCAATCACTAATCTGTACTGCCCAAGTCAAGGTCATTTGCCTATCCCAGTATCTTTTTCATTGGATTTTCTTTCCATTCCAACTAGCATACAACTAAACCTACGTAGGTGTGTACACTTACATAGAACACAGATATATGAAGCTTACATACCACAAATTTTCAGAGGTGCCTCTAGTTCCAGAAGAATAGGCTGGCTAAGAAATATTTCCCGTGATTTTATGCACAAGCCCCGAACTTCTGCTTCGGTCATCTGAACAATCTTCCCAGGACGACATCCTCGTACTGAAATGAGATGTTTAACAATTAAGATCACTAATACACAAACACACAGCAACAGCTAAGTGCAGACGACCTGCACTTGAAGTCTGTATCTGACAAAAAAAGTCAGCACATATCACCGTATGTACCAAATGCACTGGAATTACGTATTCCAAAAAATCCTAGAAACCAAACTCTTATACTGTGGTAACAGCCAGCACCTAAAGGTCTCCGTGCATGCCTGCAAGTCAGGTCCTCAGAAGAGAACAACTGAAGCTTTGCTTTCACCTGTATGTGGATAAATAGCAACTTGAAGTGTTTAAATGAATGACCAGATTATGCTAGTGTATTCACAGTAAGAAAAAAAATCCTAAAAATGGAAATCCTGAAAACGTTTTCATATTAACACAGAATGAACTTACTTAGGACCATTGAGTTCAACAGTTAAATACAAAGAAAAGACAATGGTTTGAGCTTTCAGCGGCTGAAATTGTCACATTAGAAATATGAAACTACACTACATTGGTGTTGATGACATCTTTATTCCTATATAAAGGATCTTGAGTTACTGGAACCTCTGCATCTAAACAGAGACATTCCAATTAGCATGAAATGGAATTCCTATTCTCCTAAGTCAGGTCTTCAGATCTATATTTAGTGCTCGGTTTTCAAGAGCATTCACATTGCACTGCAACCACCATCCTCTGACAAGCCTACCTGCAGCTGCTTCTTTCCACAAATATCTGCACTTTGGCCCATCCAGTTCAGTTTTGCATCTCAGCATAACCCAAGCTTCAGATCCAAACTAATAAACCAGCATATACTAGTGCCTGCAACAGGCCAACATCCTGTTCTGCCATCTGCTTCAGACAGAACAACATTCAGCATTAAACAACGGGTAGCTACAAGAAAAGGTGGAACGAACCCATAGCAGTTCAAATCCAAATGTTTTCAAACTCAAACATATTAAGACACTGCTCGATGAAAACATTAGCTGAAACTTCAGGAAGTCAAATATGAGATTTTGCTAACAGAAGAGCAAAAGCTTCACGGATAAAATCAATTCCTCGGTTGCCTGTTTCCCCTATTCAAAACAATATTAAGCTTGCAACTTTTACTTTCCAAAGGAGATCAATATCATTATGTACATTCTATAATGGGGGAAAAAGATACAAGGGGAAACAACCTGCTGTAAGACAGCTAGTACTGCAGTTCGAAAACTGTTAATCTCAAAAAGCTCTTCTGTTTTTCATTGCATGCTTCTCCCAGCGCACATCTGACCAATCTGACGCTGTGCTATGATTTTTATTTTTATTTTAAATAGGCACCAGATCTCTTGTTCAGCTGAGGTTAGGAAGCAGTCATAGGAAGAGATGAGGAGGTAGAAATGAAGAATTATCTCAAGCAGGAAAGAGAAGATGTGAAAACAGATCTTGGGACAGCCAGCAGGAGGGCCACTTTACCCGCAGCGGGGCTCCCCTGGAAACGACTTGCTCATCAGAATGCCACCAGGACAGGGCTGATACACGTGGCGTTCAGGACTCCTTTCAGGGAAACCCCACATCAGTACCACGAGACACCTGCCATATGGTAAGTCACATGCTTTTAGCTAACAACTACGTTAGAGACAGCAAACAGCTTTTTAGTAACTTTTTTTTTGTTGTAAAATATTGTTCACGCATTAAGATGTGGGGTAACATATTAAGAGAATACAAGGGCAAACATACAGTCAATGTGATGGGAGAGCAAAAGCATACAGGCTTCAGTTTCACCACATCTCAAACGTCTACTAGATGATGTACTTATGGATAGCCCTTCAGCCTCAAAAAGATCATTGGCAAAAGAAAAAACAGGCCTTGACAGTTTTGTGCAGGACTTGACTATTCGGTTTGAGAATACATGTACCTGAACGCTCCAACAACCTCCACGCTTTTCTAGTGCTTTGTTTGGGTAGCTTAAACAGGTTCCTTTCACAGATCTGAAGCTCACTGCCCAGATGCAACAAGCCAGCACTACACAGAAAGCTCCCACCTGACAGAGCACAGTCCTAACAACCACTCCAATGGCTATCATTTATTGAAACGATTCTGCTCCATTTTAACCCCATGGCTGTCCAATGCTTATAACACAAGATCATGCTGAAGAAGCACGGAGCCCAACTAGCTGCTTGCCAGCCATATTTTTCTTCCACAAACTATGTATTCTTTTAACCTCTTTTGATAAGCAATTAAGTTTTCTTCTGTGTTTAACTACTGTCATAACATTTTGCAACACCAAATTAAAACCAAGAAACAATTTAACCGTGCAATTTACATCCTATCTAGTTTTGGACCTCGAGCCCAGGAAACCCCACCATACACACCCCTAATGTTACCAGCAGTGGCCCCAAAACAGAGTCCCAAACAGAGTACAGTTCAAGGAGATCACTCATACTACTTCAAATAGCTCTGATCCTACCAGCATTTCATAGGATGCCAGCCTTTTGCTTTTGCTCCCTTTGAAACTTGATGGGAGGTTTAAACTTGCATAAATTGCTTTATAGGACTGAGCCTTTCATGCTGCTGGATTTCTGCACTAGACCACACAGCCCCTGACTTCAAATTCAGCTACCTGACACAGATGGAGCATCCAGTGTCATGCTGTTAGCTCCTCGTACACTGCAGCCCCTAACAGACAAACCAATGCACAGTCTGGCAACCCTCTACCACGGTCAGATTCTCCAGAAAAGCAAATTGCTAGAACTACATCAAGCACATCACTCTCTAACCGGAGATAAAGCACACGCAACGACCCCAGTTACTTTCTGCCCCAGGAAGGAGCCTGGGACACCACACCATGATGAAGCCCTCCCCATGCCAGCGGGCAGCAGCTCCCTGCAAACAGGTCCGCTAAGCACAGAGCCTGGGATTTCACGAGGAATAGCCACTAATAACGTGGTAAAGAGCAAGGAAGTTCTCCCACAGTCCCCGATCGTCCATAAACAACTTATGTATGGAAACGTGAGAAGGTGCTGGGATCCAGGAAGCCTCAGCACGTTGCTGGATTCACACTGGGAGGTGTTGAAAGGTCAGTCAGCTAGTCACCTGAAAGGGCTGGGCCACGAGCAGGGCTAAGCACATCTTTTACCGACTTACACTACAGTTAGTTTTGTTTGTGTCTCCTCGACTGAGCCGGGCACAGCTCGGATTGTAACTAGGAGCGTCTCTCACCATATTTAGTTTTGCAAAAGCCAAGTCCTCAAAACAGATTTAAGAGGAAGTTTGGAGAATCAGATCTAGAGTGTAAGCGGTGTTTCTCAGACTTCTTTGCAAATGGCTACAGGCAGCCATTCCTGAAACTTGCTCGTCAGAGCTGCGCACACTGGGAGGTTTGCAGCTCACCAAAGGCTTTAGCAGCACCGGGAAAGCCACCCATTGCCAATGGCTGCCACTGAGCCAGAGCAGGAACAGCACCTCGACATTAGATATAAATTAGTCCTCTAAGATGCAGAGGCTGTAAACAAGCTTTGATTTACGTGAATACCTTCAGTAGGGACAGCAACTCCTCTCGTAATTCACGGTCCCACGTGTGCAGTGCTATGCCAGAAGAAGCCTGTGCTGCAAGGAGCTTAAACCATGGTGAAACAGTAGAGAACAACGAATTAAAAGCAACTCCATGCATTGTACTGTGAAGCTATTATTTTAGCACAGTGTTTCCTGTAGCAATCCAAGAGATGCTCTGATCACTATTGAAGTATTCTCAGCATCAACACAACCTTCAATAAGCAACCTTAGTAAGCCTAGCAACAGGAACTGGTCATTTGAGAATGGCTGCACAGTACCAGGAAAGAAAATCTCCTGCAAGGTGTTTGTTTGCTTTACTTCTGTTTGTTTTTATCCCTCCAAACTCATTCCAGAGACCAGCACATTATGAATGGCTACAAGGCAATAGTGGCCAGGAAGGAAACAGCACCCAGGAGTGCAGTTTGAGAACTGCTTGTTGCAAGTTGTGCAGGCATCGCTCCTTTTGCCATTCTTCTCTATGACATGGAGAAAATCCACTAACCTAGTCTGTCATCCTGTTTCTGGAGCGCCTCTCACTTTCAGTAACTAAGCTCATCATTTTGTGGCATCACTAATAGAAGTTTCTTCAATTATTAAATCAGCTGTGGGGTGCACAGCTGTCCTAAGCATTTACACCATGCTCTCCAATAGCACGTGCATCCTGTTTACTAGACACCACTCACACTTCTAGCAGAACATTAGATCCCATATACCCTTCTAAGGATCAAAAAAACAAGGGCAGCACTGCTCCCTCTTCTTCCGAGCTCTTACTTTGTGGCCAGACACATTTGTATGGCCACACAGTAAAACACATCAGGGAGCTCATCTGTTCTGTCTAGCAGAAAAATGCAAGAAAGAAGCTTAATCTAGATAGCTCCCCCAGGCTGGAGGAGGCATCCACTGTGAACCTGGGCAAGGACTAATAAAATGTTCTGCTTCTTTCAGCAGCATCCCCGGACAAGGTATTTCTGGAATTGGGGCTTTCACATTCTATGTTCGTTCTATTTTTCATTTCTATTTGCCAGAGCATATCTTGAACAAAAAGCAAACAAAAACACACCACAACACAAGACTGCAAGCAGGCAATCCCACCAATATCCCCCAAGTTCACATTCTCCCCTAACAGTATCTGGAATGTTTAATGATTGGCAACTACCAGCTACAGCACTCAACTGTCTCTCTCTTGTACCTCAAAACATTTGGGAATATTTGACAAATCCTGAACAGCCTCTCTAGGAGGGGAATAGATTTGGAAGCCAAAGGCAATACTACCCACTACTTCAGAAAAAAAAAGAAAAAAGACAGAAAACACAGTTCTGACAGTTTTGGAAACATGTTCTCAAGTTATCTGCTCAATTTTTAAAATCCATGTTATAGGTTTCCATGGTTTTTAAATTCAAGAATCCTGGATTGGATTTAAAACGTCTTCCATTTTCAAAAGCAAAGCTTTTATTCCCTCAAAATATTTTGTTATTTAAATTGTACAGCTGTCACCCAGAATTATTTTGCACCAAAATGACAAGAGCCACGCCAACAATACAAGTTCACGAAGTTTCTGAATTGCTGCAACAAAATTAAGGTTAATGTGGCTTTCATTCCCACAGCAGCCTGCGGACAACAGTAAGGTGACTCAAGCCCTGCCATGCTTTGCTCCAGCACGCAGCATACTGCTGAACATACAGTCTGTACGTACACACAAAGCCTTTTGTAGGGTGCGTATCTGAACTCCACGCTAAAACCCAAAGAAATAACTTTCTTGGAAGCTCTTTTGCTGAAAGACTGCACTTTTCCATCTAAGTGGTCTAAAAACAATAATGAAGTTGTCTTTACTGGGTGCCCTTGAGATAAAGTATCTTGCTGAAGAACACGATTGCTGTAAGCTCACTTAGCAGGGCTTATTTAACATTAAACAAAACGACTGCAGAATAAGAGACTGTCCAAGCCTTTAATTTCTAACCAGGGAAACAACCAACACCAGTGGTGTTCCTCTTCCCCCAAAAGTTGGATTGACATTCTTAAAATTCATATTACCAGTAGAATTAATGCTCAGGTAGAAGCAGCAGAAGCTATCTCAGGTTGCTTCAGGAGAAACCCAGATCAGCCCACGACAACACCAAGTGCACCTACATCAAGCTTCACCCACTGCAGTTGCTTTTCATGGGCCGCCTGCTGCTTACTTGCACAGAGAGAGAGGTTCCATGCACCAGCTTATGGTCCCAAACCTCCTGAACTACACACCGTCCCAAAAAACGGTGGATCCAGAGCTGAAGGACAAGATCTCAGCAGTCACTCCACTCTGTAAGTGAAACACGTAATCCTAATGCTTGTTATTGGCCTGTACTTACTGTGTTTGGTTAATTACACTTGAACCAAAAATCCATGCAACTAGCAAAGCATGAGGTAGAAGCCTCTTACTACACTGTACTGTACCAAACGGTGATAAATTCTTTTCCAATCCCCTTGCAAGGTTTAACCTATCATTAAAATCTCATGCAACACAGAATTTCAACTTCTTGCTCAAAGTTTGACTTGATTTTTCCTCTAAAGCATCAGTAACAAAATTCCTAAAATTAGAGAAAGGTGGGTTGGGGGGGGCTGATTATAAAGTTACAAAGTAATTCATGAGAAATAACAAGGAGGAAAATTGCTTAAGTTGCAATAAAAAAAACAACAGGGTTTAACATGACATTTGCATCTCCGACTCCTCAGGTACTACATGTAAATATGGTTATGTAAGATATACAGATAAAGGCTTTGTATCGAGGTTGATACTAAATTGCCCCAAACCACAGAAGATGGTGCTGCAGAACTAATATGAGCCAGCCTATGCTGCAAGCCAAACTGTATGACAGCACTATGTGAAGGCAACAAACGGGGTCGTTTCTATGCTAAAATGATGAGGCAGATACAGACGGCACGAGAAGCACCTCGGGCCGCAGCTCACAGCAGCCCTCCCTACGTGCAGAGCCCTTCCCGAGTACAGCATCTGACCTCACTGAGCTACAGCCAAATATAGTATGCTTGGCTTCGCCCTGATAAACCACACACTGCTTCTTTTTTTTTTGTTGTTGTTACATACCTACTTTTGTAGTGATTGCTCACAAGCATTTAACTATCAAGGGTAAAAAAATCCTATTTACATTAAATACAGCAGCGTTGTTTTTTCTTTTATGCTGCGATTCAGCTGTACTCCGAGCAAGACTCAGAGGCAAGTCAAAACTGCTGCAGAATATTTGAGTGAAACAGTAACTGAACCATGCAGGCCTAGGGCAGCACAGTAAGAGGACAGAATAAAGAAAAACCAGTGGACATTTTTTGACACCAGGCCCTTGGCCTTCAGCATAATTTTTGAAGCCAACTCTCCCGTTCCTCCTGCACTTACAAAGCCAAGGATCAATGGGCTCGTATCTGCACTGATGTACAAGCCCAGCAACAAACACCATTCTTCCTTCTGCCCCTTCTCCCTGTTTAACACAGGGCACACCCTCCAAGGAACAGACAGCTAAAAACAAGAGTTTTCCTTCTCTCTCCAAAGAGACTGTTACAAAAAATCTTTCCACTGCTAAAAACTCCTTGTTGAGTTGTTCATCTTTGTTTTCTTAATACAAGGGTTATTGAAGGATTTCGCACCATATCAAGGTAGTAACCTGTGGTTTTTCAAGACTCACCTCCACAGCGTGTTCATGCTATTCTGAAGTGAATCACTGTCGTGGCTTTGGCTGGGATGGAATTAGTTTTCCTCACAGAGGCTCACGTGATGCTGTGTTTTGGATTTTTGACGAGACCAGAGGTGATACCACACCGATGTTTTAGCTGTTGCAGAGTGGTGCCTGCACAGAACCAAGGACGTCTCTGCTCCTCGTGCTGCCCTGCCAGCCGGCAGGCTGGGGGTGCACCAGGAGCTGGGAGGGGACACAGCCAGGACAGCTGGCCCCAGCCAACCAAAGGGATGTCCCACACCACGTGGACTTGTGCTCAGTGGTAACACCCTGGGAAAAGGAGGAGGAAGGGGGAGGTCTTTGGAGTGATGGCGTTGTTCTACCAAGAAACCATGACATGTGCTGAGCCCTGCTGTCCTGGACCTGGCTGAACACCTGCCTGCCAATGGGAAGTGGCAAATGGCCTGCCTGTTTCTTTTGCTTTGCCCAGTAAACTGTCTTCATCCCAGCCCAGGAGTTCTCACACTTTCACCTTTACGGGTCTCTCCCCACCCCACCCAGGGAGACTGAGCAAGCAGCAGGGTGGTGCTGAGCCCACGTGGACTACTCTTCCCTGCAGCTGCCTCTCTGCCAGGATCAGTTAGGAAGCCTGCAGAAGCACCAGCACCACTGCGCTATCACAGACCATCACACAGGCTGGGCAGGTTCATTTGTTAAGACCCAACATCTGAAATATTACTGACCATCATGCATCAGCCCAACAGCTCTGCAGCATTTAAATCTCAAATTTCATAAGCATTTAATCTTTCATCTGAAAAACTGAGTCATATTCAAACTTCAGTCTTTGTCACTGTCTGTGAGACCTCTGCATTCAGAAGAAACCAAGGGCTGTAGCTTTCTTAAAAAACATCACATGACACAGTAAGAGCACCACACAACCGGCCTTTATTATGGCAGCTGCAAAAATTGTGTTTTTAGCTGAACACTGCAGCAACATCCATTCTCCACATCTGCTGCATGTCTGACAAGACTTTTACTGGATGAGCATCTCCCAGCTTTCGTGGTGGGTTCGGTACTATCAGAACTAGCAGCCCTGCCAGCCCCACCAAAACATAATTTTGTTTTAGAGCAAACCCACATTACGTTCCACTAACTGAATTCAGATCATTATTTAATAGGTTAGACAGACTTAGAGTCTAGCTTTGTCTAGCCAAGGTAAATTAGCTTGTACAGCAATATAAATAAGCCTTCTTCACAGAAATCCAGCTTGTTTTTAAGGCTACTGTGTCTCTGTGTTTCCTCATGACCTCCCTTCCACATGATAACCTCCTTAGTGTTTACCAAGACAGATACCTATGTATCTGAAAGTACAGAAAGTCCAGTCCACCTGGAGGTATTTAGAAGACATTCATGGCACAAACCAGGAAGCCCAGCACCCAGACAGAAACCCAGCAGTCTATCTTCACCTACAGCACTCCTTACAAGAGGAGGCACAGCTACTCCAGCACTCTTGCTTTGCTACACAGGGAATTTTCCACAGATTTCCAAAGCTTAAACTAGCTTAGAGCCTGGCTTAAATGCAAGCCTGGTGTGCCAGTTTAGCTCAGCATTTCTCCAAATATCAGGGCATTTCCCACCGAGGGATACACGGTGCGCCTGGATGGGGCACAGTGCAGCACATTCCACTTCTTTTGTGCTGCTGACAGTTGTGTGTGCACTCCTATGCGTGACCTGAAGATCATCCACCAGATGGCATAGCTGGGAAGGTAGGAAGAAAAAAAAAAACACACAACAAAACAGCACATTAAAGCTAAAAAGAGGCAATCATCTTTTTGTACACCATAGCTTAACTGTGCCTGACCCACAACTACAACTCTAAATACTTGCACAAGAAAAACAGTCCTTGGGCTAATTCAGTTTATTCCCTTTTGTGGTCACATAGCCTAAATGTTTTCACTAACCTACAGAATTTTGTGGTTACATGACCTGTAAATGGTTGCAGATCCATTTATAGATGATTTCTCTATCAAACTAAATCTTATTACAAGCCAAAAGCATCTCCAAGATCAGGCACACATCTAGAAGAACCAGCACCTCCCTCATTATTCCAGTAAATAAGCAGGAATGGAAAGTCTGGAGATAGAAGAAAAAAGGAGAAAACATTGCTACCTTCAGTCCTTAAGCATACATTATTTGGAGGAAAATAAAGCTGAAGTTATTTATACAGTGCCATTAACTAGTAACCCAACACCAGACATACTGTACAAGAAAGTCAATGTATAACAAGCCCTTAGCATTCCTAAATTCATACTGATTTAATGAATAAAAAGGTAAAAACTCAGTAATATGCAAGAACATGGAAATGAAAAACTAGAGTCTTAGGAGACTATCATCATGTATTAGGCTCAGTTGAGCCTCTCCGAAAACTGTCCCTAGTTTAACTCGAGAGCTAATCAGTCTGGCTTCCAGCACGCAAAAGATCTCTAAAATAAATATACGTTCAGGATAAGCACGCATGCACATCTGTTGAGGGTTAGGAGGACGTTCTCAATTAATTCTCCCAAGCAGCCTGGCTATAAGCCACCTCATATTGACGTCTCAAAAATAAAAAAAGAACCACATGGAGGGTAAGATGATCTATGTAGGTAACTCCAATCAAAAGGCAAGTGGTCTCGAGCAACCACAGTAAATGCAGTCAAGAGCAACCCAATTAAATAAGAGGAAGACAACATAAGAGCTAGTACCACAGCACAGAAACAGGGTCACGAACCAGCAGCCCAATGACAACTGGAAAGTGTCCTGTTGCAGCTTTGTTGCGTATTTGCTACCTTTAAAATTTATGTGCAGCAGCCACTGAGACAATTGCTGTTCAAACTGAAAGCCATCCATTTCACTTTAAGTAACCAAAGGACTAAACACAAACTGCCTGCTAACACTTCATTAAAAAATAAGTTTGATTTTTTAACGTGTATTATTTACCACTCAAAAGCCACATTTCCTCATTGTTTTAGTCCAAACTGAAGTGAGAGTAAGGGAGCCAACACACTTTTAACTAATTAATTGCTCCAGAGATAAAAGCCTACAGGAATTTTTCTGCGCAAGCAGCACGAAGAAGGATCCATACTCACTTTACCAGAGCAGGTCAGCTAAGCAACAGCGTAAGCTATGGTTTGTGAGCTGCCAACCATACAAAAAGAATTCATTGTGGAACACTACTACTCAACCACAGCTTAAAATACTGTATGTTAGTAGTAAAACAACTAAAAAATGTTAAATGGAAGCAAAAATAATCCAGACGCAATACACTTCATTTTAATGTTGTTGTTTTTTTTTTTTCCTTCCAAATGCAACTTGGAAGAATCTATTCCCTTTCAGATACAAGATGTTGTACACGGCACTCCTACAACTCCTACAACTGTTTGTAGCTGACAAGCAGAAAAAAAAGTCATCTTGTTTTCCTAAAAAGAGCCTTCCTAATCTGCTCAGAGCAAGAAAGACTGAGAAACAGATGCAAAAATACAAGAAAAAATAGAAAGCACGGGTCAGATCGCTCAGTCTTGGTGCAACCAACCATAACCAAAAAAATAGTGAGCTGCAACACCAGTAGTAATGGTGTGTGCAAAAGGTATGGAGTATTTTAAGTCTTGATGACCTCCTCTTAAACCATTCTGCATTTAAGCAACTACCAGAAAAGCGAGGAAGTAAAGTACCTCTTGACAATTCAGGTGCCTCTACAAAAAAAAAAAAAAAAAGCAATCAAAAAAGCCAACTAAGAAAACCCCATGACACCATACTTATTCATTGTGAAGTCCCCAAAAATACGTGCAATGAAAGTCAATGTTTACTAGGTTCTGTTTTGCTTGTCTGAAACTGACCTACTAATCCGGATTTCAACATCAGGAAAATGGGAAGTTTATCTGCAATACTGATCAGAGATAAACTCTGACTGATGATCCCCGATGGTTCTTTCCATACTACATACACTACAGCACGTATCTTGAAACGCAAACATGACCGCAGCTGCCAAAGCCTTTGTGGATTTTAAAGTATTGATTTTTACTGTTTATAGATTACAGTCCCACTTCTAAAAAGAACAGCAATTACAAAGACACCCTCAACGCCTTAAAAATTCTGCTGAGCGATAACTCAGCTGGACAAAACTTTCAGACTTATAAAACACGTTTCTCCTCCAGAACCGTAGGTACATTTTTTTTTCCATAAGCCCTCTGCAGAGCGACCCAAATACGCGAAGTTGGTATCTCCATTTGTGGCAAGCAGGCGGGCAGCACATCTCTCGCATCCCCAGCGCACCAGGTATTTGTTGAATGTGGGGAGGGAGATTAATGCCAGCACGGGCCTAGGAACACCAAACACTCAGGACATGAATTCAATAAAAGGGGACCCTGTGACCCCAGCAGCGGGGCTCTGGCAGCCCCCTCGTTTCACAGGACCCCCCCCCAAGCCCCTTCACGGCCCCAGGCGAGCCCGGGCGGCTGCCCCGCAGGCAGGCAGGCAACGCCGGCTCCCTCCGTGCTGCCAGCTCCAGCCGCAGGCCTCCTCCTCGCCCTTTTATCGCTCTTCTTTTATTTTCCAGACAACCACAGGCACTTCGCGCAGGGCCGGGCGGGCTCCCCGTGCCCCGGGCGAGGACCGGCTCCTCAGCGCCTCCCCCCCGGGGCTCCCCGCAGGCTCCCCCCATCCCCCTGCGGGCTGCCGGTGCCCGGCCGGCGGCGCTCACCTTCCAGCAGCCGTGTGATCAGGCTGTCCACGTTCAGCTCCCCGTCCGCCATTTTGTGGCCGCCGCGCTCGGTCCCGGGCGGGGAGAGGGCGGGCTGGAGGGCGCCTCACGGAGGAGGAGGAGGAGGAGGAGGGGAGGAGCGGGGAGCGGCGGCCGCAGCACCGACGGCTCCCCCCACCCCCCGCGGCCACCACCAGCACCTCCGGTCCCCTCGGGCCGCCCGCCCCCGCTGGCAGCCCCGAGCGCCGCCGCCGCCGCCGCTCCCTCACGGCCGTAGCGGGGCGAAGCGGCCGCCCCTCCTGCCCGCCCCGCCTGCCCCCGCCTCAGCCGCCGCGCATGCGCAGCGCGCACCCCCCCTCCGCCCGCCGCGCAGGCTCCGGAGCGGGCTGGCGGGCTGCAGGGCGCATGCGCACAGCGCCGCCGCTCCCCTGTGGGGTCTGGTAACGGCGGGCGCTGAGGGGACTTCCCCACTCAGCTGCTGGAAGCCCAGTTTATTAAAAAAAATTGAAAATAAAATTATTTAAAATATATATTAAAAATAATTATAAAATAATTATAACCTCTTAGAACTGGAACTGTGGTCTTCATAGCCCTGCTCTTAACACAGTTGTCAAGAACCTCATAATTAACGTGTGTTTGTGTCACTGTGGCCAGACCTGCTGACGTATTTTTTTGGTGATTTCACATATATATATTTGGTGACTTCACATATATATATATATATATATATATATATATATATATACACTGAAATCTATATTTCACATATATATGTGAAATATATATATGTGAAATATATAAGATGAGTGCTCAAAAAGCACGTTAGTTGACATACTTTTGTCAACCATTGCTTGCCTTGAATGGACAGAAAAATGTTTTAAAATGTAGGTGAAAAGCAAAGCAGGACAGCAGACAACCACGCACATACTGACAAAATACGTATGGTGACTGGCTCGTCCCTCACACCAACCACCCTCCAGATGTTATAATAAAAAAAAACACAGGCCACTTATTTATATGTCTAAATACAGGTGTCGATGTAGAAACTTCTCTCGGTGAGCTCAAATGTGATTTTCTCCATCCGTCTGTACAAGCCAGCAAAATCCTGTCACCTGGAGTAATTTCAAAACCTAGTTTTTATCTCTTGATTAGGAGAAAATGAGGATGAGAAAAACAAAAGCAATTAGGATGAGGCGGGGCAGTGATTAGGCGTCAGACACTGGTAGGTGTCCAGACAGCCAGGTAAATGAGCACTCTTTTGAAATACGTAGGCAATGATAATAAAGTTTCGCTTGGACTCACTGAAGGAAGAGGAAGAAACTCCAGAGAAGAAAATTTATTTTGTATCTCCTTTTGTAGGCAGCATACATGGAAATACAATTCCGACTCATCTGCTGAAAGCATACACATATCCTTATTTTCCAGTTTCTGACAGTGGTGAAAATCTAAATAGCACATCAAAGGTTTGTCTTTCATTTCTTTGTTAAACTAGGAAAAGCAATTATTCAGCTCTTAAAAGGATCTTCCTTACCCTTACTACTTCATTCCTGGCAAAACTAATAGATACATGGTCTCTCCTGAGCTTTTAGGAATCGTCCCAGTTTCATTTCACACTACTGAAGTGCTGTGAAGGTTATTTTAAGCCACTGCAACATCAAGTTCAAACATAATAGTACATTACCGTAGAACATTTTGCATTGACAACAGAATAGGGATACGAAATTATCATTCCCTGTGACATAAATATACAATTAATTTGTCCTCAAAAGCTCCAGAAGATGCACAACTTTCAGATATATTGAGCAAAACATAATTCCTTAACAACTGTTTTTACTAGGCATGTCAGCATGTTCCAGAAACAACTCAGCAGCATATCATGATATCAAAATAATTTAAAAAGCAGATGCCATGGAACAGAACATGCTGCAATAGAGGCTGGGAAAATACCCCACTTCTTCCTTTGTAGATCCTGTGCCCGTCTCTTGTTTAATTTGACCACATCATATCTGAACCCACAATGACCTGTATCACTCTTGACGTTGCGTTCTTGAGGACGTCTGGCACAAGTGTAACTCTCTCAGTTACGCTCGGGTGAACGAGGGGCATCATTACATGATGAGGGAAGCCTGCTGGTGCTACCCTTGGCATCGGGAGTATGACACCTCCCCATCCACCTCCTGGCTCCCATCTCTGCTGCATCTTGTTTCCCACACCATATTGAGGCTTCTCTCCTGCTCCACAGACCTGTGCGGCAGGAACGGGGCTGGAGGGGCAGCGTTTCCTTCCCCATCTGCACGTGGGCCATCAGAGGCGAGGACAGTCGCTGTCCCTTGCTGTGCAGCAGAACTCTGCAAAGCATGCCCCCGCTTGCGTTGTAGCTTGAGCAGGGAAACGAGTATGTGACTTTCTTACTTGGGGCATAAAACTTGGCAGATCCTGTGGTTTATAGCAGCATAATCCCATTGCAGCAAGTAGAATGAAAAGATCAGAGAATGAGGCCCATTGTCTTCTACAATTCAGAAAGAAGTATTTAATGCAGACTGATTGCATCATCTTTGATCAAGGGGAGATGTTCAGGAATTTCTGACATTACAGCATACACAGGTACAGACCAAAGATCTGGTGATTTAAGTAGCAGGAGGAGCTGAATGTTGCTGATGCTTTGGCAAATTCTCATTAATAATGCTCATCTTTCTAAATTTCCTTTCAGTTATTTTGAAATTTCCTCTTATGTCCACAGACACGGCTTTGCTGCTAACTTTCTCCCGCTCAGTCTCAGTGTCATTAACCCTAAGTACCCTGCATGCCAACTTTCCTCTCTGTAACCACATGCTGTCTTGAGGTATCCTTTAATTCAGTGCTGTTCTGCTGAATATAAGACTTGAACAACAGAGATTTCCAAATAAGTTGGCAAGAAATAGTAGGTTAGTAAGAGTTGTTCTCTAAACTGTGGTTCTCCAGACACAAGTTCTCAGTTGTTTTGCTACCGAGACACTTGTGTCCCAGCTACAGAGCACTGCGTCAACATCTTGGATATTTCCTGCTGTTTTCTGGTTACCTTACGTAGACTCAGCCACCGTGTTGACCACTCGTTCCTCTTTAAGGCTGGCACATGACGTGCACTTTTAAGTTATTTACTGTGACATCATAACCGCTGCTTTCAGAAACCATGGCCCCAGCTGCATTGTCCTGCTTGGTCTGTCCTCAGTTACTCGACTGAAAGCACATGGGACATTTTGACACCTTTCCAGTCCCTACAGCTCATTTCTGACGTGTTGTATCACCCTTGCTGAGCTTAACTTAGGGCTGGCTGCGGCTGCTGTGTAGGTGGGAGTAGCTGTGTGGCCACACAGTTGGTTTTCCATCATGTAATTAGGAGCATATTCTCTCTGGGCGGCGACAGCTGAAGCACTGCTGCCTCCTCAGTGGCCTTGTTCAGTTTCTGACTTGCAACAGGAGTTAGCGATCCCAATCAGCAAAGTTACCTGTTTTCTCAGGGCAGTTTGCTTACAAAATATCCACAGTTCCTGTTTATTTTATTTTATTTTTTATTTTTTTTTTAACCAGAATTGGCAAGAAACTGCATCCAGGTGCTCTCAAAATAGACAAATACTTCAGATAAATTAGCACTATTTTGTTCCAAAAGTTTACTTTCAGACACAGGTGCAGAAAACCAAACAGGTCTGACTCTGTAGCTCTTCCTGACCCTTTTTCTCACTTTCTCAGTACTTGCACTAAAGCTGAGTAAACAGTAGGTTATGTTATATTCTTTTCAAGGTTTTAAAAATATATTACTCTTCTACAGAGAGCTGAAATCAACTTTCCTGATAAATTAGAGCAGGAGGAGGAGGGTCCCAAAATAACCAGTGGTTTGAGTTCAGAGGCATGTACCCAGGATGCAAAAAACCTTCCTCTGCCCTAATTGTTCAGTGATAGAGTTGGTCCATCCCTCTTGATGGAGCTATTATAGTTTGTAGAAATAGTTATATATTAATAGAGTCAAAGAGGCAGGCTATTATTAAAGTAATACGTTGTAAATATTCTACACACATTTTACACTTTTTCCACTTCAAAGAGCTAATAGGTAACTGAGATTCACCCTCCGCAGATTCTTGTCATACATTTACTCACAATTACCTGGGCACCTTTGGTGAGCTCTCAGTTTTAATTCCCACATTTGTAAAATGGGAATAATAACATATGTGAGCCTCTCCGGGTAATGAAGAGACATAACTGAAATATTTGAAACACATTATGAGGTCTTTGTTTGATATTCAGACGCATTTGCCATAATCATCAAAGCTTTAGTAATGACTTTTTTTGATGAAAAAGACTTTTTCTGTAGAATCATACTGACCCTTGGTTCCTGTGAATGTAGCATGTCCTGATTGCCTCCTAAGTGCACTGAAAGGGCAGGATAGGTCTGGATGTTACCTTATTTTCTCTGCAAGTAAAGCAAGAAAGCAGCTTGATGATTTCAAGGACCACTGATGAAAAAGTTTTTTTTTATTATTATTTAAAAAAAAAAAAAAAAGAAAAAATAATAATAAAAAAAGAATAGGAATTTCAATCTGACTTGAAAGTCTCGTTTTGGAAAGAGCAGAGACTTCTGCCCTATCCCAGTAGTTCCAGGCTGAGCAAGATCAGCTCTGCCTTGAACGCATGACGGAGACCCTCCAGGAGCCACATGTGAAACCACAAGGTAAAGCACACACAGCACTGCATATCACAGATTACTTCATTGCTCAGTGTCAGAACTATTTAAAAGTGCGAGAAGTTTTTTATTATTTTTATTAGCGCATGATACAATCTCAGTTCCCCTGGCAGCCTGTCCTACTGCCCACAAACTATCAGAAATTCGCAACACCTGCTGTGGCATTACTCCCTAAGCAAGGGAGGGGGAAGGACTTTGAAGCAAAACAAGGCAAATAATTTGGGCCTGCAGGATCTGCAGACCTCAGTTTGGGGAATGTCAATCAAGCTTACTGTTCCTCTGCACTGGAGAACAAAAACGTTCCTGCCCTCCTCTTTCCCAGGGAGGAACAGCTGTGAGAACTGAAAATGTCTGTATCCATTTTCCTAAGTAAACACAGGAATATTTAGTTTCAGCAAAAGCAGATGGTTTGTGCCCTGTGAATATGCTGGCATTTGACACTAGCAGCCAGAGTTTCACAGAAATAAAATGTGTGCAGAGCATCAGAAAGGGCTCCTCTAAACTCTGGGACTCAACTTACAAAATGAAAGCTAAGAATGCAGTAATAATATCCTTACAAAAAAAAATAAACAAAAAACAGCCTTTATCCAGAGATCTCAAAGTGCTCTCTAAATATTATTAATCAGTCTACATAACAGTCCATGGAGTAATTAAATTTTGTTACGAGTTTCTCACAGGGTTACGCTAAAGAAGAGAAGGTAATTGAGCTCCTTCGGGTTATGCAGTGAGTCACGGTCTCGCCTCTGTGTGCTCTGACCATCCACATTTCTCGCCTCTTGCTAATGCATCTCTAGTGTGCCGTGTCCTCATCTGTATTCCCAGGGCAGGATTGTTCAATGTGAAACCATTACTGTTAATAGCACAGGGACGGGACTGTGGTGTGTGCAGCATGCATTGCCGTCGCTGGGACATCTGAGTGCTCTACGGGGAATTTATAATATGCTGAAGCAATTTGTGAACAGCCCTCAAACCTCTCGCTAATGGCAGTTGCAGTGGGTGTTAAGTGTCTGAAGGTGTTTAATTATTTGGCGATTCTTATTGATTTGTGTTGTTATTGCTTAACATAACTCTGTACTAACACGGCATCTCTACCAATCTGAAAGTGTTTTCCAAACAGTAAATAATTAAACCGTACAATCCCAATAGGAACACCATTTTGCTGGGCAACTGAGGGATGGATGTGGTTTGCTCGGGATCAACCCGAGATTTAGGAGTGAGGCTCAGGGGGCTGCAGACCTCAGAGTCATTGGTGGGATGTGGCCCTGAAGCGCTGGCCCCCAGTCTTTGCTCATGTGTAAAAACAGGCTTGGGACGCATTTCTTTTTACTCATACCTTCAGAGCAAACCTGCATGCCAAAGCACATCACCTTTCTGGATCCCTGACTAAAATGCCTATTTGTTGTGACTCACCGGGTCGTGCCTCAAACACCGGCGCGAACCCCACGCGTATCCCGTTTGCAGGACCCAGCTCGGGCCTAAAATGGCTCCTCGGGCGCTGGGTGCCGGCGAGGAGCCGCGGCGGGCCCTGGTTTCTGCCTTCTTCTGCAGGACAGAGGGTGTGCCACAGAGAGCACCTGCCCTGCAGTTGAGGCAATGCTGTAATTTAATATACTCCGTGATCAGCATTTTAAGAGTTTGAATTTGCTATTTCTCCATTATGTAATTACATAATAATAGTAACTTAACTAACACAACGTACGTGGAGTTTTGCTGTTGCTCGTTATGTAAATCAGAGAGATTTAGCAATATGTTACAAAATGGATACATGTATTTGGGTGTGAGATGTAAGAGGCTACTTTGATTCACAAACAAAAAAAAATTAAAAAGTAGTTGTTGGGAAAACCTATTTTATAAAGAAAGAACTGTTTAGTTGAATCTTATCTTGTGGCTTATTCACTAATGGGGAAACTGCAGAGCTTCGTTATTAAAAAAAAAAAAAAAAGGCAAGAAAACTTCTGTCTTTTTGAGAAATGTAGATTTTTAATTTAGATTCAAAATCTGGATGATATACACGTGAGGAATTTGAGGCTGAATTTAGATAAGGTAACATGAATCACCAACAAAATACTGGTGAAGTAGCTAATCTTTAGGCACAAAAGAACATTTATTTTAGTTGTTAATCTGCTCGTAAGAAGCAGATATTCTTTAAAGTACACTTCAGAAGAAATAACAGAAAATTGAAAGTCAAATTTCAGTATCAAAAGGTCTGCTGCCTTGCCTTCTACCAAACTGTGACACATGCTGGTCACTCATCTTATTTGCGTGGTATTTTTAGTATCTCTCAGGTAATCTAATTTGTCCTAGATGTTCCCAAAATACTTTGTCTATGTATGGTAAGGCCCGAAAGAGCAGGAGCTGGGAGAGACCCAGAAAGCAGGAGCATGGCTGTGGGCGACCTGGTGTGCGGCCTGCCCTAACCCCGCCGAGCAGAGCCAGGATGGCGGTGCGAGGATGGGACATGTGGTGGCAACCAGGGGAGGGGGACAAGCAGCCCTCTGCTTGTCCTGCTGTGGCCAAAATGCCCCTGGCCATGGGCTAGCAGGAGGCTGTGGCCCTGTGCCACCCGGCCGAGCCATTACACCGCTCCGATAAGGCATGGGCCTTATCGTGCCTCAGCCTGCCATCTGCAACGCACTGATAAGAAAACGTAGATGCTTCAGAAGAATGTAGCTAGGCTTAATTGAGGTCTGTAACACATTTTGGACTCTCTACAAGCTGCTACAGTGCAGCGTCTAAGGTCTGGCTGCCACAGAGCGTGTTGCTCCTAGAGCCGTCTTCCTTCAACACCCTCCGCATACTCGCTCTTCCGACAACGCTCGCGTTCGTTATCCACGCGCAGCTCTGGTGCCATTGTGTTGCCTGGACACCTTCTAATTTAAATTTCATATTTTGATTCCTGGGTGATAACTTCAAACACCAATTTTCTTCTACCACGCTATACGTCCTTTTCTCTTATTTTAATGAAACCTAGCAACCATATTGTAAATTGGAAATAACTACAGCCCATTAGACTACTGAAATCCCTGAAGATCTGAATTATTCACTATTAACAGAACTTGTATAATTATAGGTTAAGATATCACTTAGGCATTTAGCATACATCATCTCCACTGTTAATTTTTAGCTCTTGATCTGTATTAGTAACCTCAGCTTGCTAAATTAAAGGATATGCCTCCAATTAGCCTAAATTTAACATTCAAGAACACATCTCTGGTGGGATGATGCTCATAAGTTTAGAACATCCAGGCAATTTCAGCTGAGCTATTGAGGCTCTATCTCAAGTGGAAAATAAGATATTTTCTTATAAACACTTCCAAGACTTTCACAGGGGCAGAAGGAAAAGGGCAAAGCTGCATTTTGAATAAGGCCCAAAGCCAAAAGGGGCGCAGGTGCTGCTCTTTTGCCCCTGTAGAGGGATTCGGGGCCTCATCTGTACCCTGTGCAGAGGCAGTGGGGTCAATGAATGAAATCCCCCCCCCCCCCCCCCCAAAAAAAAAAAAATAAAAAAAAAATTACTGGGCTTGGAATTGGCTGGCACAGCCAGCAAAACATTGAGATACATACCAAGAGAGATCTGATACAGCTGGGAAAGTAATAGACTTTTTTTTTTTTCTTTTCTTTTTTTTTTTTTTTCTTCCTTTTTCCTTTAAGAACATTGCCCTTGTTTAACTTACCAGGCCTCATCAGGACACTTGTTTGTATGCTGTGCAGAAACACATGGTCTCTTCAGAGTCTGGTGATCTATAAGACCCATTCTTCATGAGAGGAGTTTTACAGTTAAGCAGTGTAAATCCCTCATTCACAGCTGAGCTCCTCTGGGGGGCTGTCCCCAGGATTTTCAAAAATTATTGAGTTTATTGAGCATCTTCATTCCAACTAAATGACCAGCAAAGCTGGAATGACAGATACTTACAACTTCACATACTCATCCATTAAAATATGCACACTTTCTCATCAGAATAAACTTCATTTGGATAACCAATGATCTTGACAACAGGCTTCCAGCCACCACTGAGAAGCTGTAACTCTTCTGGTGGTCAGAAATACTGCTGCAGCATCTTCGACAAGACACAGCTTGTCTTTTTCTTCTGAGAACAGTGGGCTGACTTTCTATTTGTTAAAGTATAAATTAACTCTTCTGTTTCCTCTCTTATTCCACTAGGAAGGAAGGTCTCCCAGTCATCATCTGCATTTTTTATATACTGATTGATACCTGCCTTAGAAGATCAGCTCACTCTGCATCATCCTAGGTAGTCACATCTCTGCTTGTGGCAAGTCCTTTCAAAATATGGAGCAAGGAAATCACATGCTAGCCACAAGCTGGGCTGTAAGTTTAAAACATTTTGTCTTGGCCAGCACTGAGAAAAGATACAGCTTTTGACAATGTTCTGTCATGCATAAGTTCAGTGAAATGAATACATAAATTCAATAAAATAATTTCCAGTAAACATTAATGAGCTTGTTAAGGAAGAGAAATGCAGGCCCCATGATAGCTGTATAAATGTGACATAAGTATAATTCAGGAAAGAGTTGCTAGTATTGCTGAGCGTCTCCATAGGAAAGGTCTGGGCAGTAAGAAATCCTCTTGCTAGGAAATCTTATAAATTTATAATGGCAACCATAACAGAGGAGGGAGAAAGCACTAAACTGGAAAACACTATTAAAAATTGTAGTAGAATCCAAATTATTCAAAGCTTAGTCATGACTCTCATACAGCAAATCGTGTTACAGCGTACCAATATTACTGAAAACAATCAGAATCAAAAGATTACACTAGTAATGCTAATGCCTGGCTTCATTGTACCCAGAATGAAAACAACAAAAAAGATAATTTTCAGATTACAGTGCAGTGAGAATGTTTGAGTTTTTTATTAGTTTGTTTATTTTTTCCCAATTTTCTTTCATCTAGAAGATTGAGCTCTGTCCTATAAAGCCTTTTGTCACATACAACAGTCACAGTAGTGCATGTATACTTTTAGTCAGACCTCCAAAAATATGTACATGCCTCAGTCTTAAACACATCTTCCTTGCAACGCTGAATTTCCAAACTGTGATGCCCATAGTCCCAGCCACCCTATCAGCCACTGAGTGAAGTCTTTGGGTGGTAAATCCTACATTGGGTAAGTCCTCCATGTGATCGCAGCCAGCACAGAGGGTACAGATACCTCACATCTCCATTTCACGAGGATCCAAGAACTACTCATTCCTTTGTTCCTGCTATCAGGATTATTACCATGTCCCCTACAAGGAATATGCTGCCTTTTATAAAATCCCTTAAGAGCTATAAGAGCTAGGAGCTCAGGTGTCCTACTGCATGTTTTCTTGCCCATACCTCTCACCTAAGCCCCACAACTCCAACAGCCCAGCTGCACACACACCAGCTTTACTAGAAGGAGAAAATGTTTCTCTCTTTGTCAGGCTACCCCATGGGCTGGGGATTACAGTATGCTCTGGGTACTGTCACACATCTAGGAAATCCCATTTTCTGCATGCGTGCTTTACCTGGTAGCTCGTCCTGCAAAACTGGCTGTCACCACCACAGCCTTGCTTTAAAGAGCAAGTCCTCGAGACTCCCAGCCTCCTGAGCAGGGTGAGACCTCGGCGAAGTGCCAGGAGCTGCCTTGAGCTGTCCCTGCTCTGAGTTGGGGGATGGACCCTGTGACCCCCCCGAGGTCCCATCCAGCCTAAATTGCTCTCTGTGCCCTGCTGCATCGCACTACCTATAGGCTAATTCCCTCGTTAGCATGTGGGATTTTTCATCTCCCTGTGGAGGACACTGATTCTTCTCCTGGGTCCTCTGGGATGTCTGCACACCCCTGTCTGGTGCTTTGAATGGCCCTACGTGGGCAGGACCTACTTTTCAGCCCTTGCAATGCGTCCGTAGGAGCTGCATAAGCAGGCAATCTGGCTCCATCCTCAGCCACCCTCCTCATGCAGGTTTATCTCTGAACCCCAGCAGATTTCTCTTTAAAGCTGTCAAATGTTTGAGAAGTTCAGGTTTCTCTCATCTACTCTGGAATTTCAGCTTTAATTGTTCAGAACAAAGACTTTTCCCACCGTAACTGAACATCTTTTGCCTCAAGTGTTAGCTATCTGTGTCTTTGCATGATTGTTTACTTCAAAGATTTTAAAAGCATTTTCCCTTGCACTCTTCAGATGACTTGCTAGTGACACCATTCATGCATTTAGTTCTTTTATCTCATTAAACCTATGGATTTCCAAAATATTAATGGCACACGATCTTAAAGGATTCTTTTTTTTTTTTTTTTTTTTTTTTTTTAAATTTTCTCTCCCCCCTGTTCCAATGGAAATATCTGATTTCTTACTACAGAAGAAGTACATAATAGATGTTTCTGTGTCTTAAACCCCTCTTGTCCCATCTGCATCCACACACTGGCCAGCAAAGAAGTTATAGCAGGCACAAATAATGTGGGGAAGCATTAGGATAAGCCATACAAATCTAAGAAAAAGCAGGGCAAGGACTGATTTCTGCATGGTTTTGTGCTTGCCAGGGCAGTGCTTTGCTGTTGTACCACCCTCCTGTAGTGCTTGATGCATTGGCTCAGCCTTTCCCAGATGGAGCAGGCATAACTCTCCCTCCCCACCAAGAGGGAGGCCCTGTGTCTGACCAGGGAAGGGGAGGTTTTGGAAAATAAATGGCACTTTGGTAAGTGTTTAGTAGGCATCCTGCCTTGAATCACCACTTAGCTCCTGTTTACACTGGGAAGTTTTGTCATGCTGGTGCAGTTGTACCGGTAAACTCCTCCTACACGAGAGCTTCTTGCCTGTCAAACGCGTTCCAGCTTGGCAAGCAACATAAGCCATAACAACAAAACCACCTTTTTTGCTGGTGTAATTGTGTCTACACTCCGGCTTTTGTTGAAGTAGTTATGTCATGACAATCACCACACACAACACAAAGCCTTGAAGTGCAAACCCAAATCTTAAATCTCGTCTGCCAAGCCAAATGTTATTGTGCTTTAGCACAATTATGGAAAACCAAGGCAGATTTGGTAGAAAGTGCTGGCCACAACCTCACAGTCCACACGGACCCAGTTACGTTCCATTCAGCATTGTATTAGCTAACCAGGGATCCGCTGTGGTAAAATCTAATTTGGGTTTTAAATAGCTGCGGTTGAATAAGGACCAGCCAATCTGCCTCAAACTATATCACATATTAATAGGGCCAGGGTGGAATGTGCTTTATTTGAGCTTCTTTCTCACTAGCTTCACCTATGGATTCCTCCAACATACACTACTTTGGTTGTCATCTCTGTGAAGTCATTTTTCCCTTTAGGCTTTTCATATTCATTTTCCTTTTTTGACACCATGAAATGTAAACATATCTAAGCTGCCAATGAGAAAGAAACATCTGTCACTTCGAGGGATACTCCAGTGGATCTTTAAATACTGACAACCTTAAATTTTTTGAATGGTTTAAATTAAACAATTTACAAGCACTAACATAGTAGATTATCTGTACAAATGACATTAATATGTCTTTTTAGCCGAGTATCAGTTTCTAAAGGATGTCATTAGCCACACTCAGATTAGTTTTCCCCAGTAGACCGTAATTCAGTCTTGCGTTTCTAATAGTCTGCCGCATTTTAATTATTTTTCTTTCACTGGAGTGTTGCTAGGTTTCCTCAACAATGCAAATGCTGCCCTTCAGAAAACAATAACAGAAGTTATTAAAATTGGCAAGGCTGGGGCCTGAAGAAGTCAAAGAAAGTTACTTTTAGATCACAGAGGAAAACAAGGCTACCTTACACTTACAACGTGAGTTTCACCTACCGCAAGTCTGAAGTGCATCCCCCTCCTGAAGGACTGGAACCAGGTTTGCCCTGGCGTCAGCCACAGTTTGATGGTGAACCCAGAGGTGGCAGATTTCGTCCTCTAGACCAAATGAAGGAGAAACCTCATTTATCCCTGAGCTGCAGCCACTCCTGCGGTGTAACATGGACCTGTTCAATCCGCTCTGCTTGTTTTAACAAAGTCCATCACCACGCTTTAAGGACTCGCTAACAGATTTGTAGCTGAACAGTTTTTTAGCAACAGCCACAGCAGCAAATACAGAGCTCGACGTCCCGGTGACACTGCTGGCAAACATGAATAGACAGTGGAATTAAATTAGGGTGTTGTATCTCTATTGCAGAAAATACCGGGGGGTTCCTCTATGCCTCACACTGGGTTTGCATCTCATACCAGGCAGCGTTTGCACGGTGCCTAGCAAAGAGGGCCTGACCTCTGTGGGACCTTAAATAAAAATAGTCATCAGAGAGAACACCTCCACCACCACTGCCAGCTGCAAGAAGGACAAGTTTACAGGGCAAAACAGGGACCAGAGGTGCAGCAGAGCCCTGGCATGTGCTTTCAGTCACAGGACATACAGTAGACACAGGGCTGAGGCTTTCAGAGAACTGGGAGGGGACAGGCACTTCTGATATATTTCAGAATTGCTTTGTGACTACAAGAACAGTAAAGGAATAGTGGCTGGTATTCCACTCCAGGGCTCAGAGTCTCATATTAAATAATGAAATTCTTGCTTCACTACTCAAGCAAACAGACCCGAGAGCATTTTTCTAAAAACAAACAAAAGTGATGCAAATGCAATTTTAATGCTGGCACTCAGCCTATGAGTATACTACGCCCATTGCTTTTGCGTGGTGGCAGGCTGAAATCAGAATATATATAGGCATACATAGCTGTTTAAGGTCAATCCTGCTGGGCTAACAGTGGGGTTTTCTCTGACCATGTATTTACCATCTATCAGCGTCATCAATATCACCACAGGAGAATATCATCTCTTCTTTGCCATAAGTGTTTGTTGTTATCCTCTGCAGCACCGATCGATTTCCCAGCAGAGATTATAATAAATAACTCTCGCAGCAGTGATACGATTCACCTGCAATTTTCCAAGAGGAGGCACAAAGAAAGATGCCGAAGAAAAGCAGAAACTTTCTTCTTCAAAGCAACCTGCGTAATTCTGGAAAAGAAACAGTGTAATTTAGGTGAAGAATTGCAAACCAGACAACCCCAAAGATTCATCAGTGCTGACGTGTCTTTTACCTCCAGGCTACCGCGTGAGTCTAGACCAGGTGAGCAGAGGCCGCACGTTGTTACGACCTGACAGCCAAGGAGAGAAGAGGTGGTGGGAACACTCAGGGCTTGCATGAACGGCTGACCACAACACAAAGACCCAGCATTGGGCACTGAACGCAGGTTAAAGATCCCTTTCAACTCCCAGCGAGAAATAATCCCTTTTGATCCGGGTGGAGGAACAATTGCCCTGCTTGGGAAGCTTGCTGGCCACGCTGTTGCCCATTCTGTGCCTGTCGTATGAAAAATGAGTACAGGCAGACCTCCAGCCTGTCCAAATCATCAGAGTTTGGGTCACTGATTTCAGAGTAATTACCATTATTTACACAGCAGAGGAGTCTGCCCAACAGGGTTTATATGCACTGAGGTCAGACTAAAGATTTTTATGAATGTTACATATATTTCTTAAATATGACTACTGTAGATTAATTATATATATATATATATATATGTTACAGAATATGCTTCTCAAATTAATTGCATTGGATTTTTTTTTTCCAATCTCACACTGTACTAGATTTCAAACCTGGAAGTTAATTTTATAGGAGTAAAGGATTTGATTTTTTACACTGTTTTACCTCATTTTTGCTAGAAAAGTACATTTAAAGATTATTTTTTCCCGTGTATGCATTTATTAATCTAGCCTCAAATTCTGATGTTTTTGTCCTTTTCAACCTTCAGTAGCTAGGAACAGGATGTACTGTGGTACTCAAGGAACTCCCAGCTCACTGCAAACTTGTACCTTTCCTATAGAAATGGCACAACCCATTCTCCCAATAGCATGTTTCCCCAACAAATGATGTACTGGATATTACTGGATATTGCTGATTGTACTGGATATTACTGGATATTTCCCCAACAAATGATGTACTGGATGTACTGGATATTAAATCGTATTAAACTATAAGACAGAAACCTAAGACAAAGTACACCTGTCGCTGCAGATTACAAAACATGGACAACATCTTTTTAAACTATCTTAGGGGAAGAAAGACAGCTGCAGCCTCGTTGCATAATAACAGCCATTTTGATTGCTCCATAGCACACGAACAGCAATGAACAGACTTTGTGATTAATTAAATTAACTAATTAAAACCTCCTCCAACCTGATTTGAGCATTTAGTTAGTCAAAACAGTTGTTTACGTCCTATACAACAAAGCAACTGGGGTTACTATAATTAATTAAAAGTAATAGTGAGTGGTTTGGAGGGTCTGGGGTTTATGTATGTTCCTCGGAGGGCTGAACAATAGATTTAAAAAAAAGATTTTAAAAAGTGACAGCAGCTCGGTGTTTCCCTGACCGCGAGCTGTAATGTTTCCCTTTGTATGCGAGCTGTAATGCCCCAGTAGCTCGGGTCCGCTCGGGTGTGGGTGAGAGGAGGGACCCGAAAGCCGCGTGATGGGGCCACCAGCCAAACACCCTGCCCATGCCACTCCTCCCAAGCATGCAGGCTGGCAGCAGCGTGTGGGTGTTTTCAGTGCCATGGGGTATCCGAAGGAAAGTGAGGGGAAGAGCCTGGGCAGAGGACTTGTTTCTCCCGATGGGAAAGGCGAAGTGATGGCAGAGACCTGGGTGGCTCGTGGTCTGTGCTGTGATTGATCTGCACACCCCCAGTCAGAGTAGTCAGCAGCACCACATCTGCTTCTGGTGTCCATCATCAAGGTGCTCCAGGATCCCTTTTCCACCTCTGCAGCTGCCTGATACTAATGTGGTGCCATGTATCTTTTCTCACCCGCTTAGAGTCTTTAACATATAAAACATGAAGCAAAAAAACATCTCTTCCTAGCCACAGTAGTAAGAGATTTCTTGTCATTTCCAGAGCATTTTTTCAGGAAAGAATTATTTCCTTGGTAACAGGGAGACCTATTGATCTACTGACATCCATGTCAAATAACCCAACTGACCACGTTCCCCTCCCCAGGGCTCCCTCATTGCTGACTGCCCTACTTTTCCAGTAGCTTGGCAGCCTGGACCCCTGATGGGGGATCTCATCAAGTAACACACAACTTTCCCAAGTAGCGTTTGCTCTTGCAAGCACCCATCTTACCAATTAGAAGTCCCGTGCTCATTAACACCTCTCACTTCACGATGGACCAAATAAATGATTACATACTGCAAGAAGATTCAGTGCTTTGGACCGGAGTTGTGAATACAACTGTTTGAAGTGCAGAACTGACTTTTGCTTCAAAGAGGAAAGTTCACTCAACTAGAAGTCTGATGACTGTAATGGAGGCAAGGTAAATTTTACCTGGGCTGAATTTTGGTTTGGAAGAAAGGCACATTGAAAAACATGCGTAGGCGTGCAGAATAATTCCATAAACTGAGAAAAAAAAACAGTTTATCAGATAAGCATCTGCATTAATTCTTTTATCCAGTCTCATTCAAAAGAAGTTAATGTTTTTGGTACCAACAGATTACATTAAGATTAGTTCTGAACCTTTGGAGAAGATTGTTGTGGTCGGCTGTCTGTTTCTGAGCAAAGACTGAATTCACAATGAGGAAAAGAAGACAAAAGAGTGATTCTGTGGCAGAACAGCACACGTGCAGCTCCGTGAGCAGGGCAGGGAGAGGGGCAGGTCCCAGGAGAAGTGAAGGCATCTCCATCAGCCTGGCAGGGGAGGTCTGAGGTGGAGAAAGAGCAGCTCTTGCTCGAAAGGTTTGGTATGAACAGAAGAGCCTTACAGACAGTTGGCAAAATGCTTCATGCCGAGAGCTTTCGGGCCAGGATCAGGGTCCTTGATGTGGCCTTTCCATAAAGAATACTTGAAAAAATAACAGCAGTAGTGAAGGGTATACATGGGGACAGGGATAGAGAGCTGTGATAAAATCCCTATTACTCTGTTGCCTCATTCATATTTTTTTTCTTTGCTCTTCTTTTCCCCAAGTTTTCACTTTTTTCTCCTCCCTTTCTCTCATTCACATTGTGTTTAAGAAAGTATTCCTTTCCATGGACTTCAGTAAGCTTTGGATCACCCTCCCATACATCTGTAGTTCATTACATTTTTTAACATACTTGCTTCACAGTCTTTGTGCCATGTTTTGCTTGTTCAGAGGAAGCAACGTCAAAATTTGATTGTTTGGTCTAATTCCAAAGAAGAGCTAATACTCTGCCCTTGCCAGAATCACATGCCAGCTCAGCTCCTTCGTGCTTTAGAAAGCTGGGCTTCTCTTAGCACAGTTTTTCACTGCTGCTATGAGGCCACATTATACAATAAAATAAATTGCTTGCCCCTAGAGAAAATTGTGATTACAGAAACACAGTGAATGAATTCTTTACTTCTACAGAAAGCTGCTTCTAAAAAACAAAACAAACAAACAAACAAAAAAAACACACAAGCAAACAAACAAACAAAAAAAATCAACATAATTTTATAGAATCTGATTTGGTGCTCTTTTATAGTAATTTATGGATTCTTTATGATTATTTGCTTTTAGGAATGCTTGCTTTTTGAACAGCAATCACTATGTTACTGTCACAGCTAGTCCAGGCAAAGGAAACTCGTGGCTCACAATCTCTTGCCATCATGAGTTGCCCCTCCAGCATGCTGAAAGCATTAGGTGAGTTGAAATTTATGTCTCATCAAAGCCCATTCAACTTTCAGCAAGGAAGTGTTTTCTCTCCTGATTTAACCTAGTAAGTAACTACAAAGAATCAAAGGAGGAAGAGTGATTCAAAATAAAATAAAAACCATGCAAAGATTGTTAAGAGCCCATGCCAGGATTATTGATCTGAAGATAAAGTTGGCATAAAGAAATGATATACACTTCAATGTGGCAAATGGTAAGGTTAAAAAAAATAAATCCCTTGCCTTTGAATACAGGATGGTGGGCTAGTCTAGCCTAAAATCCATGAGTCTGAAAAAGAGGTGGATAAAGAGTCTCTGACCTGGTCCTTTGGCCAAAGACATTTAATCAGTGGTTGAATAAGAAAAATCCCAAGTAAAGGCTTTATTTTTCTACAGAATCGATTACTGCTAAAATACTGTACCTGCCTTTAGACACTAACATTGCCTGAGTCTCAGAGAAATGAAATGCCCCCAGGCATAATATACTGGGTGTTTCTGCAGCTCTGCCAAGGAAACCTCCCCGGCAGGGGTCAGGTACGGCTCCAGCTCGGCAGATCTCAAGAGAGGGTTGTAATTAAATAGATGGGGACTTTGACACCTACTTCTTACTTTTCCTCCCCCTTCCTTTTCTTACCAGCTTTGGTATCAAAGACCTTCACCCTCTAAAAGCTGATTACCTTGAACCTGGACTCAGAAGAAATGCATCCATCCCCCACTAATCCCAAGGGAACAGGATTCTCTCGCCCTTTCTCATTACAGCTGTAACAGTACTGTTGCTGTCTCCCCTGCTTGTGTCACACTGGAAAAAGCAGAATTTCAGTGCAATCTGAGAAGGATTACAACTAGATGGTCCCCAACAATAACACTAGGATTCTCACTGACAGAAAAATACAAGCAACAGAAAATGCCCTACAAACAATGCACCAAAAATGAGTAGCGTAAGCAGGGGAACACATGGCCATGGAAAATGATTCTCGTGTCAGTAACAACAGCCACGTGTGTCCCCTGTGCATGCACATCTGTTGTGCAGTCCCTCTCTGAATGTTTGCTGGCAGCGTTGTAAATATCTGAGCCACTAAGCAGATTTTATCTTCAAAACCTGTGGCCAAATCCTTAAGAACACATTAGCGTCTGTAAAATGACAGACAGGAGCGTGTGTGCATGCGGTTTTGCATTAGCTCATCAGCTTTGCTTTTCAAGAAAGAACTACAATGCCCTTGTATTAGTGGAAATTTGCCTGAACAAGAGCATGAACACCAATGGATATATATATTTTTTTTCTTGACCAGTAGCTGCCCAGCAGTAAAAGTCTTTAACACTGGTTAATTCTGACAAAAGTACAAATACTGCATGTTAGGGGTTGTGCCCAGAAGCCAGCAGCCGTGCCTTCTGCCTCCTCAGGCCCGGGATGCCTCCTGCTACAGAAGGCTGCAGCTCAGCTTTGCAATTGTTCAGCCACATGGAGGAGAAGGAAAAATAGCTATGCATTTCTAAACCCTAGCTCACGTCAGCTGCTGGTTTTCTGGAGTGCATCTTTTCACCTTAAAACACAGTCCAAAATAGTAGGAGGCTGCATAGCGGAGTACCGTATCCAAAGGCACTTAATGAAACCAACAGCTGATGGGTTTAGAAAGACAAGTTGCGTGCTTTGGTTTGATGAAGAACACGTTGTGGACGTCGGAGTGGAAGGCCTTCTTACACTGACAGCACCAGCTGGGAGCTTGCTCACCCAGTTCCCTTCCCTGACCTTAGCCAGCAACTCCTGGCATTGCCTCGGGCAGGCTGATTACCTCCTGGTAATGCTTAGGAAAATCAGGTGAAAGGCTTTCCAAGGCTTTTTTTTTTTTTTTTTTTTTTTGGCGAATTATCCATTAAGTGAAGTGATTGAGTTGGGATTAAGAGTGTTTCTAAAAATACCTTCTTGTTCAGTCACAGGTTGTTTGGCCTCGATGCATGAATTACTGGGTTAAATTATACGACGTAAACAGGAGTTTGGAGCAGATGATCAGAACAGTCCCTGCTGGGCTTAATATCCATGAATTAACCCACGGGAAGGGATAAACACAATGAGATGGCTCATACAATTACTGGTTTTAGCTCCTGTCCCCTGTTTTCAAGATTTGTGAGGCAGCTCCCAAACCACAGCAGCTTACAGAAGTACATCACCCAGTGCTGGTTTCAGCCTCCACAAGACTTCACTGTCTGAAGCTCCGGGTACTGCTCCTGCTGTCCCAGCCAGCCAGCACGAGGCAGCTGACTGCATTTCGGGATTCACTGTACGCCTGTAATTTATTAGGCTGTCATCTCTGGAAGAAGCATTGTTGAAGAAGAATGACATAGTCCTTCCTTTTTAATTTATTGTCCCAATAAAATTAATCACCGACCTCCAGCTCCTAGAAAACTCCGCAGAGGAAATCAAACTCTGAAGTTGATCCATTCTCGTCAGTGGCAAATGGAGCAAAAAATGAATCATTGCACAGGCTTAGATGCAAAATACAAGTGACCTTGGAGCAGCAATTGAACTTTAAAAGTTCACGTTTCACAAAAAACATCAAAATGAGTACTTGGAAAAGGCAATATTGATTTGGAAGCTTCCACACACTTTAAAGTTTTATTTTTTTAATGTAGTTTACAGTTGTTCCAGGATGCAAGAAACAAGGGGGGGGGGTGTCCACCCAGGGCAAACGTGAACTAAATAAGGGAGATGCACAGCGACTGCTGTCACACAAATGACAATGCAGAAATCCAATCCAGCATTCGCTGTGAGTTGGGCACCCATTCAAAAGGCAGCTTCTAAGGAAGTTTATGATACATTGCCACAATCTTATATGGGATGCCCTACATAAATCAGGGCATGCAATTGCTCTGCATGCTCCGGGCACACCTCCACCAGCACTGCACTTGCAAGGAATCAGGGACAAGTGCAAAAGATCACAAAGAGTCCTGGGCTGGTGAGCTGAGCCATGCGTGAACGCTAGGATGGCTGGTCTTAAGCTCTCCCATCCACAAAGCTCAGTGTATGGGGCTAGGTTTGCCATGAATTTGGGAGGACCATCCTCCCCATGCTGTTAGTGCTGTTCAGGGAGCCACGCATGCACACACTGTGTGAGGAACCGAGCAGCTTCTCCCATCACTCCATCAGGCAATGCTCTGCTTTACCAACATGGATGTGTAAAGCCTCTTAACTCCTCCTTATACAGGTTTATATAGGCTCATGCATGAGTGAGGAGGGTATGACATGGAAACTCAACAGCCTTAAAAATATTCCAGCGCCTCACTTAGCGTCAAAGAGTTTTGAAGGAAGATCAATGCCATAAATTTGAGATCCCATCACTTATTACAGCCAAGTCCATACCAGTGCTGCACAAGGCAGCCCAAGGCGACCCAGATGGGTGAGTAGGGACTGTAATTTTCACAAGTCTGTAGAGGATATGCGGAAATCAATAACATCATCCTAACTTTGCCACTAACTTGCTACAGTTAAGTCACTTATATTCTCCTTTCTCCCTTATTCATACACATAAAAAGACAATTCTTATGACTGTTCTTACAGAAATACTGGAAGATTTGCTTAGCTAATGTTTTTCCAACGCCACAAGTATTAAAGTACTCAACCCCTGAATTTTATCACTAGCATGGATAGTGAGAGTGCCAGCACTTACAGCAAGGAAAGAGACAAGAAAAAGCTGTTTTATCAGAGACGGAGCTGAGATTGAAATGGGTTCAATCTTTACAAGCCAATTACCGTATCACAACTGCATGTTCCAGCACTTGCCTAGAAGTCCAGACACCATGGAGTCACACAAGCTATTTGTTGCTTTTCATAATCAAGAGAGTGATTCCCTCATCTCCTCAAACACATCTAACCCTTGTTCTTACTGGTTCTTCACATGCAACTTACCATTTCATATTTTAAAGTCTCTCTTCATAACAGAGACAGTGAATTAGCTCAAATGTCTTACAGAGGTATTTACAGATTTGGTTGATAAATGCTGTGCTTCAGCCTAGTCTGGTTTTGCATGGCAGATGAACAGCCAAAAACTACCAAAATGATTATAAAGAACAGGGTAAGAAACTCAGGTAGTATAAAAGTAGTTTCAGTTGGCCTAAGATGCCTTATACTTTGAGGATCTGGCCACAAACTAAAAGGAAGCTTGCCAAACAAAGCTTTTCCTCAGCAATCGTGTATTTTTCAGAAGCCAGTCAGGTCCCAAGTAATTTCCTCTATTAAACCCAGCTCAGGGGTTCCTTTCTCTTGCAGCAGCACTGGGAAAATGTACCCAACAGCATCGTATACATCTGTAAAAGCAATTTAGCTGCCCAGGACCACGACTAGTATTTCAATTTGCACACTGTACTATCAAAGAAGCTTCATACCCATCTACAGTTCATAAGGAAACACATTTTTCAAAGCCATCTGAGCTGACACCTTTATCAGAGAACACTTTCTGACTCACTGAAATCAAGATCCTGTTCAGCAATAAAAATCATTGTAAAAAATAGACTTTGTGTCTTGCCCAGGACATGAACAGGCTTCAAACAACGATGAAACGCACACAGATCTCCAGCAGCCTAAACTCACAGCATGGCACGTACCAGCAGCTATCTGTACAAAAGTAAGACTATCTTATACGTGTTCATATTTTTTCTTCTTTCATTGATTCCATTGAGATTAGACTATTCGCATGAGCAAACGTACGCATTTGATCAAATAAACTTTTATGATAAGATTACATGCTGTACCAGAGTTTGCAAAACAGCGCTACTACCAGAACATGCAGTGCTCTGCCATCAACTGCTATATATCTATTAATCCATTTTACCAAACAACCTTGCCCTGCAATGCTTGTACCTGTACTCTCATTTGAAATAACATTAAATAACATGGTCCATCATTAATACTGCTCTGGCTGAAACATTTGGCATGTCTGCAAGTGATTTTAAAAATGTTTTAGTTGAAGAGATGTGTGGTTGATATACTGAGGGGTTTTGCTTCCATGCAAACCCACCTGATGCTTTTATCCACTGCACCTTGAAATACATCGTCTGCCCACCCCTACTCAATCCCACTCACTTTTAAGTGTCATATGTGCAGCAGTGTCAGCAGCACCGGCAGGAGTGGCAAGAAACCCAGCAGAAGAAATGACATCAGCAGCAACAGCCGATCAGTGACAGCAGCACCTTCTACCCACAAAAGTCTACCTTATCTATTCTAAAAAGTGTAGGGTCAACATTTGTACCAGCTGATATAACAGAAGACCAACATAGTAGCGTTGATCTGCTCCCATCTTTCCTGCCACCAACGATACTAGAGTCATTTACTCGACCTTGGAATATCAACATTTTGACCTCAAACTCTTTGGGCCATCTCCAGGCAACCTTCTCCAAGGATCAGGAGACTATTGTCCTATTTCTATGATGAGATGAGGAATAATGTTATTTGATCTCACTCTGTTTAACTTTCTCAATGCTTTTGTCTCTTGCCTGCTCCTCTTGTTACCCAGCATACAATGTGCTCCTTAAGAGATCCAGGGTGCATTGTCTCAGGGGAATAGCAATTAATTATTAAACCTGTCTCTACAGCAGCCTTCCAGGTGTTGAGACAATCTGTAAGCCAAGCGCTGATGTTTATCTCTGTAACATGGCACTACTGCATGAAACATGACAGCCAAACTCCTGCACAAGTTTTGTTGTTGTTGTTTTCTTCATCCTCTTACAGTGTAAAAATGTCTTTTTGCAGAAAAAACAGCCTGTGGTTATATCCTCCCTTCTAGCCTGTTTTGGGTAAGCACACATCACTGCACAAAACCTCCTACTGATTTTAGTACTGTACTTATCTCCTCTGCTCTGTGTGCAGTCAGGAGCCAGGAACCTTGAGCCAAGTTTAGATATGTCACCCACCACCGGCAAGGCAGTTAACTTCTTGCAGGGTTACACATCCCTACATATCATCTAGCCACTTTTAAGATTGTCCCTGGAATGGAAATAGGGTAGGCAAGGGCTGAGGATCTGCTGCTGGCAATAAACAAAATGGTGGGGTAAGATTTTGTGTTCCAGGTATTTTCAGAGCTGCTGTGGTCAGAGGAGCTGGTGGTAAGGAGGTCTCCTGAGATCTACAGACAAGGACAGGAGGCAGCCTGAGAAGATGGCTGTACCCCAACTGCACTACGATACAGTGCCAGAATTGCCTTTAACCCCCAGCAGGAACAATGAAGAAAGCCCAAATGTCCATTTGAGCCCTATTATGCCACCATTTGAAAGAAAAGAAGCACAGAATTAGAGCATTAAAGCCAAACATGGCTTTTACAAGGCAGTGGCAGAGAAATCTATGGGGAAGTGCCAAGCCTGGAAGGATTACAAGAATGACGCTGACCCCCCCAAATAGCTTTTTGGATGGGAAACGCTCATTAGTACATTTTGCCTTTATTATTCTTATTATTACTTCATGGTGTGTAATAACACACTAAAAAACCCTCTCAGGGAGCTGAAACTATTGTCCCAATCACTGTGCAAATACATTAAAAAAAAAAAAAAAAAGCCATTCAACAAGCACTGTTGAACCCAAGATTCCAGGTTGAGTGTCTTGTGGCCATTTGAAGGTACAAATTTAGCATTTTGGACACTGATTAATGCATCTCCCTTATGAATAGTTTGTTATCTCTTAAGACGCAAATACATCGGCTACCTCCCTTTCTGTCACATGGCCTAAGAGCTCCTCTCTGCTCCAGCTAGCTGCACAAGACTTGTAGGAATTCAATTACTTTTGAGCCTGCTCTCCGTCAGCCAAATTGAATCAGCCAGTGTATTCAACAGTTATTTGAAGTTGTACAGAGCACGATCACCTAAGCCTCATTTCCTGAGTAAAGCAGACTGGCAATTCCGACATCTAAGAGCTGATGACTTGCAATGGATGCATGAAATAAATGGGAAAATAAGAAGAGAAGATGGTAGGAAGGCTGGAGTTAGGTAATAAGAAGCTGAGCATACTATTGTGCAAGAAAATGAGCATTAGTCACAGTCCAATGCTGGCAGCTGGCGCCAGCTAGCAAGGCATTTAAAGGAAGGGTTGGAAGCAGGAGGGAGGCAGCAAGGTGGGTTCTTGCCCCAGATTTTCTCATATATATGAGGCAGCACAGAGGGAGGCATCACAAGCACTTGAGGGAAAAGTTAACCAGGAGTAAGTGGATAAGCAGAAGTGCTTGTGTCAAATTAGCAAGGACCAGCTGCTTAGCCCTGGATTGAGCTGTGCTGCTCCAAGGACACCAACCTGCCCCCAGCCTAGCCGCTGTGGCTTGTAGGTCTTCCTTGCCCTGCCCAGGGGAGGGGGAAATGAAACCGTGTTTCCAGGCGCCTCCTTTATGAAATCACAAAAGCTTGGTGCTTCAGTACAGGGAAGGGGAGAGGAGCTCACTGCGTGCTGAGAGACACCTCGACGTGCTTGTGGTACTGCATGTGTGGTGGGACGTGAACAGGCCTCACCTCCCCTCATGGCAGGTACTGGTAGTCGGGGTGGAAAGAAGCTGGGTTTGAAGAAATGTGCTTAGCCCGTGGCATGTTTTGGCTGACGTGGGCCTCGTGAGAGGGAGCAGGCTACAGGTGCTGGTGGCTGAGTGGTGGGGTATGTTGGCCGCAGCGACAAAGAGAGGCAGGAGAGATTACAAGGGAATGCCAGGCTCCGTGGAGCCAGGACCACTCACCGGTTTGACTGTTTCACGTATCCATAAGGCAATGTCAGGTTTTACATTTGGTAGTTTGGAGACAAGCCTGGAACAGATAAATGTGAGAATTATTAGCTGAAGCTGTGATGAAGCAGACATATGCTCTGGCTCTAGGAAACCTGCTCTCCTTCCTCTACCTGCATCAAGAGTAGGAGATGGCAGGCTCATCATAGCCATTTTCCAGCTCTCTGCTGGCAGAGCTATCTTGTTCCAGGAGATTTTTTTTCCGCTGGCTAAGCCCGATGTTTTAAGGCCCATGAAGGCTTTAAAGCTGCTTACAGATGGCAAAGTGACCTTTTCAGATTGCAGACTCTGAGACTGACTCGCGAGCTGATAGACCCTGAACAGAGAGAGCAAATTTGCTTTCATATTTCTGAAGTGTCATGATTTCATAAGTTATAAATAATAAATGTAACATGGTACACAGAATATATATTCCACCTCTTTGATAACACTCCACAGTGGTAATAAGCTTTTTAGCTTAAAATATTTTTGGTCCCAACCAGTATCTTCAGCCATGGGCCTCAGGACCACCAATGCAATGGAAGGAGAAGGGCAAATACCATACATCATGCTCCTAAATGTGAACACAAGATATGGGGCAAGCCATGGGCAAACCTGAGCAGGTCCCTGCTCTTCCCATCAGAGCCCTGCCACCAGCTGCCAATATTTGTGAGGAAGAAACAGTTCTCATCTCCTCACCATTTCACTAAGCTCACAGTTACCGTACCTCTGCTAGTGCTAAAACCTTATCACCATAACAGCCGAGTTTGTTTGCTTTCTATCAACATGCTTATTTAATATCTTTTTTTTTTCTTTTTTTTTTTTTTTTTATAACTTCACTAATGAGTCAGGCTTCTTCTATGACACACAAGACATCCATATTGCATGAGGTGGGGGACCCAAGCATGGCTAGCAAGCTCTGCATGCTTCAGTCGGCAAGCGCACTGTTAACACCAATGAACAAACAAGCGAGCGGGCGGCCTGAGCGCCCAGACCCAAACCAGGAGGAGAGCATGCAAAGGTTAATTGGCAAAACGCCACAGCAGCCATTCTGCAGGGGGGGAATATATGGTTTACAAGCATCTGAGTAAAAGACTGCTTTAATCGCCGGATTATACTAAGTAGTTGCAAATTTTAATACAGTAAACCAATATTTTTTCTACTTTAGCATTAAAAAAAAAAAAAAACTTTTTAAATATAGAAACATATAATCAGATTCCTATAAAGCCCCCACAGACATCTCTGAGAAACAGATATGGAAAGATGAGGGGGGGGAAATTCACCTTCCCCCCCCCACCCCCCCTTAATTTTTTCTCCTTATGTTTTGTGTGACAGTTGCTTGCAATCACTTCTCCCACGGTGCCTGTGCTGGGTTATGGTTATTTCCTCCTCTTCTTGGGAGAAAACAGGAGGGCCAGCAGCACCCTCACAGTGTGCCCAGAACTGCCAGGGCACGGCCCCTTTAGCTTCCACACCCATCACAGGCACCTCCCCTGCCCATGACACTCTTTGGGTTTGCCAAAATGAGGGGGGTGGGTTCAGGGAGCCCCTGAGGGGGTGGTCCCCATGCTGAGAACATGGCACCCACAGCATCCCCCCAGTCCTGGGGAAGCTGCTGCAGGAGCCAGGCAGAGAGGCTGGCTCGAAGCCTGTTGAAAATGGTATGCTAAATATCCTATTGTGCACTTACATGGTATTTAGAGACACCATTCATCACACGGGCCCTAAATGCATTAAATCAAGATTCGCTTAAAGACTGGTGTTCTAGACTCCTAAAAAGGGCTCAGAGAAATGAAATCCTTGCAGCCCTCACCTCATTTCTGGGGATTCAGACAGGTGTCTGGTGCTTGGCAGGCTTGGTTTACATCCCGACTCAGCCTCAGCTGGTGGTATTTGCCAGAGAGGTGATGGAAAGCACTCTCAGGCTGACCTTTTGGGCTAGTTGACATCAATCTCACCTTTGTGAACCAAGACTCGGTGGGGTGACATCCATATGGGATTAACACGGCGTAAGACAGACTGGGCTTCAAAACCTTCAGGCCTGGTGAAGGCCAGCACAGCGCACAGACTCAGCCCCTCCAAGCCAGCATGAGCAAGTGACCTCCTACACCACCAGTCAGCTCTAACCCCAAGTGTTTCTGACTGTAACTGGTCACAGCTGGGCTCCCTCTGGTTGCCTTCAGCTGAAGGGATGTCTGCAGCTCAATGCAGAAAGCATATGTGAACTGCAGACCTTGTTCAAGGAGCCGCTGGCAGTGTTTTTCAGTCTGGATGTTGTGGCATTACAAGGAGCATTTGAGCGGGAGTGCAAGGGGGAATGCTTGATTTTTGGTCTCCTGAACGTAATTTATGCAGCCATAGCAGATGTCCCATAGCCTAGGAGAGAGGGGAAGCAGCAGGCAGCACTGCTGTGCTCATCAGTGCAAAAAGTGACAGGCGCGGTGCCTCTGTGATGAGCGATACACTTACTGTCCTGACTTGGACTCTTACCTCTCAAATTAATTAGTTAACCTCCCAGCCTGGCTGCTGCTGTTTTTAATTGCATTTATCAATTCATCAGTGTTGTTTGCAGAAGTATGATGTTACTTGTAAGACATTCTCGAGAGAGGCAGCATTTCACATTCTGAGTGGTACAAGAAGCACAAGTTAGGTGTAAGATAGCATGGCTCGCTGCAGGAATGCTGCTGCTTATTCCCTGCATAACTGACCTACAAGGGCAGAGCAATGTTAGGCACCACGCAGTCTGTAGATTTGCTTATGCATGCAAAACCTCCTCTGCAAATTTCAGCAGTGCCTGTACCTCTTGTGCAAGAGGGTAAGCTGTGATGCAGTTTGCTTTCTCTTCCTAACAGTAATTAGATTCTTTTTTGGTGGTGTTTTGTTAACTGTGCTGCAGAAAGTCAAACCACGGGCAGCTTTCTTCCACAAGGCAATCCAATTAGTTAAGATTGTGGATGGATTAAGGTTTAATACTCCACAGAGATGCCTGGCTGGAAATCATTTAGGTTAGTTAGCTCTTATTCAGAAACAAACAAACAAGAGTGGAGGATAACAGCACATGCAACCTGGGGAGTGAAAGGTGGAGAGCAGCAGATAATGAAAGGTCTCTCCTTTATTATCACCTGTAGAAAAGGGAGGGGCAGATGAGCCAGGACATGTGGAGAAGGACAGGTGTGTAGGTCACTGTGCCATACATGAAGGCGCAGAGCAGAGCCTGAGCAGCCACCTGCACACGGTGCCAAATAAAAGAAGAAAGTGGGGGCACCTCCAGAAGGAGCAGTGGGCATGGATCAGGCACCAGCACGAGGCCCCAGTCCAAAGGAAAACCCTGTGCCTAGCCGTCCTCTTCCTCTGGATGGCAGGTGGTCATCTTGGCCACCATCAGGAGATAGCCGAGGAAAAGATCTTTGAGGAAGAATTCCTAGGATTGTGTAGGGTCAAAAATAGGGAGGGCAAACAGGTGCAGGGGGTATGCAGACAGCTGCATGTACAGCAGGAGGGATTGCTTCTCCTTGGTCCCACTTGTCCTTGTGTTCCTTTATCTAGAAAAAAGTCAGAGAAGGGAGAAAGGAAGAAGGACTTCTCTCCTAGGGCATAAAACACAAATGAGGCAGACAGCAGCACGGATGTGAGGCTTCAGACATTCATTGCTGGGAACGGGTTAGGAGAGATCTGAAGCCAGCTTGGGCAGGGTGAGTCAGCAGCCAGGCTGCAGCCCCAGCTGAATAGCTTCTGTAGCTCTTGGAAGTAAAGGTTGCCAGCACATAAATGCCAATCAAGTGGGCACGGCAGACTTAGACATGATCGCATGAGATCATCCCGGAGGATCAGCTACTCGTCAGGAGCCAGTGAGGGCCAGAAGCGCCGACAGTCACTTCTCCACTGCTTTCTAGTGACCGCTGCTCAGAGCCACGTGGCTGCAGAGGGCACCGCAGTTGTCACCTACCAGGCGGCTCCCTCGATTATACGGTGCCGCAGAGTGATAATAGACGGCTATTTCCCTGCTCCGTCAGGTGGGCATTTCAGGACACAGCATTTTAAATAACTGTTTATACATTAACATCTCGCTGCAATGGAATCATCGAGTGTTTCTGAGGTTACGTCGTGCCACAGGAGCACAGACCAGGACGCAGAGCTCCCTAACCTCTGGCCTGGGTACCATGGGGTGTCACAAACCCTGCTGAAGATCCAAGGGTTCAGCACAGCAAGGGAGCTGCTTTGGCTGCTAGCAACACATGTTTGAGCAACCTTTAAATAGCTCGAATATGGGGGGAGAACCACAATGCTGCGAGCATCTCAATTGCAGCAGGTCTTCTGTCCTCATCAGAGCAATGTTTGTGTACCGAGTACTCTGCCACCACCAGGTCTGGGCAATGTGGTGCCTGCTTACCAGGAACACCTGCCACCGCTGGGGCTGACAGAAGGATAAGCCCTGTCCTGCACAGATTGTGAGTTTGAAACGTGCACTGAAATATTAATTTCACACTGGAATGAAATCTGAACATTGCAAGTCTTCAAAAATAATTGATTAGGACTGATCATTATACCGTTGGCTTTTGTTTGTCTATTTAAATCTGCCTCCTGAGTTTTTGTGTTGTTATAAAAACTTACATTTTTCATGGAAAAAAAGAAATGGCTTATTCCAAAATGTCCCCCAGATTTTAACCAGGACACTTCACCACCATCCAAAATGTGAATTTCTGTGGGCCTGTGTTTTTGCTGGCCTGCAGTGGCTGTAACTGGTTATTGCTTTTCAGTTCTAATCAGTATAGGACTACCCAAAAAGACCGTGATGAAAAATTATATCACACTTCTGTATCATCAAAAATGTATGTATAATAAGCAAAGACTGCAGTCACTAAACATAGTTCATTTAAACCCAGGAGCTAACATGAGATAGCAGCAAAAGGCTGGCGTGCAGTAGCTGAGCCTATGCTAGAAAAACTGCAGGAAGAGCTAGGCCATCACATATTTTATTTTCTGGTGAGCAGCAGACCGTATCAAAAATACGAGATTAGGAGCAGGCTGGTCATTTTAACTAACTTTGTACTTAAAAAATGGCTCGCAAGCAGCAGGCTTAGAGAGACCAGGAAAACAAAATTGGGTTCTACTATCAGCAAGTCAAATTGTGAAATGACATCAGGAACACTGCAAAGATTATATCATGGATTTCACAACATTTGGTGCTGTTGTATACAACTCTGTAATTACATGAAAATTGCTACTTTCATTTAAAAGTAAAAAACGTCTCCAGCCTTGAAAGTTTAAAAAACATTAACCAAGCACTCCAAATCCAGAAAGCAAACAGCAAAAAAAACACATCAAACTAACTATTAAAAAACAAAACTACTCAGGATTTTCCAGCAGATAGCTCATGGTGTGTGGTGGCCTGAGTTCAGCTGATAGCTGCTGGCTGCTCAACTGGAAAAAAATTTGGTTTTCTTGAGGGAGAGGCAACTAAGAGGGAGTATCTGTTTTTATAAGATAAGAGAGTAAAGTATAATGGCTGTGTGGCTGGTAGGAAGGAATATTTCTAGTTTTCATGTGTTTTTGGTGTGAGCGATGGAGCTGGGAGGAAGACTAGGAGGGGATTCAAGCTAAATCTTTAATGACAACCTTTTCACTCGCTCCCTATCTCTCTGTGCTTCTTACACATCACCCCAGAAGTTTGCAAATACCTGGGAAATGCATCATTAACTGGAATATGTATGTGCATATGTATGTGCGTGTGCATGTGGTTTAAATGCCTGCGAGCTTTTTAGCCACCTAGGCCCTCATAAGAAGCAAGAGCCTCACCGTGCAGGAGCGATGGAGTAAGAATGCAGCCGCCACAAATCCCTCTCTAATCCTGCTTTAATTACATGGGCGAGCGGGGCCCTGGTGCTGAGGCAGCTTGGCGCTGCCCCGTGCTCCGACAGGCGTGAAGGAAGCGGCAGCACCTGATGGCGCAGGGCTGTGCAGTACCCAGGGTGAAGGCAAGGCTATAATTAGGAAACCACTTTGTTGTGAGGCAGGCGGTCTAATGAAAGCAGCTGATGGGACCAGCTGACTGCATTTACATTGACAATAGCCTGCTAGCATCATGAGTTGCTGTCATCTCCCCCCCAGCACGTCTGAACGTTTGGAGTGAAGTAATCTCCCTGCACCATAAAGACCGAAATCTTTCTTTAAATTGCTCCACCGAGATCCATCCTAACTCAAACAGTGCAACAGCCACCGTGCTGGGGGCAGATCTCACCTCTGGGCACACCTACAGCAAACAGGCAGGTGCATCACATCGTGCCCTTGCTTCACACGCTCCCTCGCAACATCAGGGAAACACCACAAACACAGCTCCACGGCAGGAGGTGCAGACTCGCCTAAATCCTAGCAGCAGGCTGGGCAACAGCACAGGGAGGCACTTAGAGACACGGAGTGCTTCATCACGGAGCTCAGAGTGCTGTTATGAGCTGCAGTGAAGTAATCGCTGCTCTGACTCTCGTGAGAAGGGTCAACATCTGCTGTCCCTCACGTCAGGTACCCTACACATGTTTTTCAGGGTATTTTGCACAGTTTGGCTCTGAGAAGCTCGTAACTTTCCTGTGTATGGTGATTGCTCTCTTGCTTTTCAGCTTAGCTTCTAGTGCATGGGAAATACGTACAGAAAGCAGCTTGCCCTTTTGCTGCCCTTGATGTGCCCAGTCTGAGCCGATGGGGTTTTGGATCTCCAGGGCTCTCTCTAGGTCTAGCAGCTTGTAAAAGCATTACAAATTAACTACCCTTTTTAACCAGCAAAGAACATAAATCTTCCTTGCCATAAATGCTGATGTTCATGCAGGGAGAAATTCAAAGTGAGGCTGCAGAGAGAGAGAAACATTCCCCATGCGATGATTAAAGTGCCAGTTCACGAAAGCTGACGTCAGCGCATGCTTTCAGGGCAGCAGAGCACTTTGCATTTATCCTCTCCTTGTTTGTGCTCCATCTGGATGGGCTCCAGTGGAAAAAAAAAAAAAAAAAAAGAGAGAGAGAGAAAAGGAGAAGCTAATGCCTTTCTAATACGTTTCTGGATTCCCTCGGTTTCATGCAGGGAGCAGGCTCTGAAGCACCTCACTTCTGCTTGACCCGTTCAGAGAGATAAAAGAAACCAAAGGCAGCTGGTGCTAGCGGCCAGACTAAATTATAATCAGATTTTCGGAGCCAGGAGTCAGTCGGTGCAGCTCCAAGGATGACCAAAGGAGAACACGTTGGTAAATAACATAATCTTAGGATTCAATAATTTGCAGAGGCAACCCTGTTTCCCATCAAGCGGATCCATTCCAGCTCCCAATTGCTTTCATATAAAGTCATGGCGGTTCAAAGACAAAAAGCTTGAGTTAGCTGCAGGTTTCTGCTAAAAATGGTCTGACAGGAGGACGACAGCAAGCACAAGAGCAGCTCCCCAACTCTGGGCTGCTGTATGTAGGTTAGAGGACAGGCAGGGCTGGTACCAGGCTCCCTATTAAAGCAGATCGCCCTTCCTAGGGAGAGAGCAGCAGCCTGGTGAAGGTGTGGGCTGGGGGAGATGCTGGCTGCATGGGGGCAGCCTTTAGTAGAAAAAAAAAAAACCACTTTTTTCTTTAATTCTGAGCTGTGGGAGTCGGTGGGAAAGGCTTACCCAGTCAGTCAGGTCACACAGCCACTGCAGCTGCTGCAGAGTGGTGCCAACGTGGCGTGGTCTCTTACTGAAGACACCTAAGGATAATTTGGCTGTAGACTACGTGCTGGCACTGTCGAGCTGCACTGATGACAACCACACACACAACACAATGGCAGTTTCAGCCTGTGGTCACTCTCACAGCTGGCACAGTTACTGGTACAAACAGCACGCGTTGGGCGCTACAGGAGTTAGCTCTGCAGGGAGGCTGCCTCTCGAGCACTTACATAGCAGGTCTGAATTTTCTGGAATTATTCAGAAGAACCTTTCTTTCTCCCTGGACATGCCAACAGTTTAGAGTTGGCTCTTGTTTCAACAATCGAAATGGTAATATTAAAAAAAAAAAAAAAAGATAAAAAGATTCCAAATCAGTAACATTTTTCAACTATATGCTTTCAGCTGGAAAATAAACCAAAAGGCATATATCCTGCACTTCTGAAAATCCTGAAGCTAAATACTTTTTCAAATAGCTAAATAACCTTTGAAATAATGCTCTAAAAAGGGAAATTTCACTTTAGGTCAACTTTTTCACCATCATTTCTCTTCCGCCAAGTAAAAAAAAAAGGCAGACAAACTGACTAACTATGCAAGAAACATCCATTTCAGATACATCATTTCTTCCCAAGAAGATTTTTTTTTCCAATAAAAATTCTGTCCCAAAGGACATACCTTCACCATGTAAACAGAGCTGAGCTCAGATCCCTGAAAGTCCTGACCCTTCCTATCCTAAGCAACACGTAAGGGACCCTCCAGAGCCAGGCAAGCAGAGGGTGCAACCTGCAGCCTTGCATCGTGCAGGCAGGAGGAGGAACCCAGCAAGATAATTGCAGGGCGTGGGTCCTGCAAGTGGGAGCACGACAGGAGAGCAGCACATTTCTCCCTGCTCTCCAATCCCCACCCCACAATAATCACAGGCTGGGCCACCGCCAAAGCCTGCTGCAAGGTGCCCGGCATGGCACGGGGCATCAGGGGAGAGCTGGTTCTCGGTGAGCGGAGTGCCACGGAGCTTGCTGCTCCTCACCGCTCATACAGGCTGCTGCTATTTTGCTGCGTTTGCACTCGCGGGGAACACCAGGCACAGAACTGGCACAGCAACTAGTCGGCTGTGTTAGTGATTGAACGATAAGTTGTGTAGTGGTTACACAACCAGGCCGTGTCTGTGGAGCCAGGACTTCTGGCTTTAATTTCCTGCTCGGTCACTGACTCATCGCGTAGCCCAGGGCACATCGCTTCACCTCTCTGCACGTAAATTTCATCATCTTTAGTAGGGGGGTAAGAAGACTATCTCACAGGAATGTTAAGACACACAAATTACCCTCATAAGTATTTGTAAAACACTTTAAGCCATGTTTCAACAAAGGCATTGAGTATTTCGTTGTGGAATAAGTAACAGTCAGGGGAATGTCCTAATTGCCGGGCTGGTTTATTTACCTACCGTGCACCACAGATTTCTGACAGCTGTACCAAAAGGATGTCTCAGGTAGGGGAAAAAGGGTGAAGAGGTTGTTTGACAAGTGCAGCAGGAGCAGCAGCAGCAAAATGTCAGCTCATGCCACAAGACAAGTGCGTGATAGATAGATGTTATGTCAAGGGCTGAGGGGCATTTGCGTCATTTTCAGCCCAGATTCACAAAAAGCTAATGTAGATGACTTTTAAAGGGATGGAATACAGATGTCTAACCCTGCTAAGCATGGTCCAACAAAAGCCCACGTGATTTCTCCAGGAGCTGCTGTCAACTGTTCTCGGATTCACCAAGCATTGAGATACCTGAAGTTCTGCATCTGCACATTCCCAGAGGTGTTATCTTGCTGCCTACCGCAAGCACCGTGCTGTCTGACCTCCCCCTCAGGCTGTCTGGGACTCACAGCCGAGGTGTGTCCATGCCTCGGATCCCCAGAGGATCCGGGAGGGCTACTCAGGGTCATTACATGATTCACGTAATTGTGCAGCCTGGCTGTGGCACATTAAGGAGCTGCTGCACTCCGGGCTCCAGAGGCTGTATTTGCTTACGGGGGCGCTGTCTGGGGGTCCCCACATGCACTGAAGTTGGTGATTGTTGGTGAAAGGCAAGGGCTAAGCAGAGGCAGCCTTAGAAATTTGCAAGGTGCATCCCTGATTTCTGCTGTCTAATCTATCCAGCTACATCCTCCCCAGTCATTTCTAACTCCCGTGTTTTACTTGGATCCAAAAGCTGCTTCAGAGGATGCCCACGGGCAACCCAGCAAGCACATGTAAATCCCTGGCAGGTGGAGAGCTGCTGAGCTGCCCAGTTCCTACGACTTTCAGAGAAGGCACTGCCTGCAAACACGAGCTGGTGTAAGAGCACCGAAGGTACTCTGTCTCGTTGACCCACTGCAAAGACATTGCACGTCTTTCCTAAAATGCCCAAGGCCCAGCCTCCCTGCTGCTGCTGAACTGAACCACTGCTGCCTGCCCTGGCTCGGCAGGTGGGGATTATCTCCTATTGCAGCCTCAGCCCATTGGGGCCCTCAGGTGGTGCTTGCAGTCACCTAACCAACACAAATGGGAGCAAAAGGATTTTTCTTCATGGCTTGTTTGTTAACACTGAGAGGAATTTTAAGGAATCTGTGATGGTTATGATACAGACCATCTGAAATTAAAGGCTACTTTCCTTCTCTGCATCCATAACCACTTTGCAGCAATGAGAAGGCTCTGTTAGATGGTCAGAAGTGGCTGGTTTCTCCAGCTGAAATAACTCACCCTGGGGTCAACCCAGCTATCAACAGCAGAAATCCTCTACTGCCTCTCACTGAACCCCAACCACAGAGCACTGCTAGTCCAAAGGGACTATTAAATCCTTCTTGTAAGGAAGCAGAAAGCCTGAGGCTTGCAAAGGACCCTACCACTGAAACATGTTAATTGACCCCACACTCTGTCCGACAGAGGACATGGGCACATTTTCATACCCAACTTCTACAAGTTCGGTAATTAGAAGAAAAAAAAAAAACAAAAAAAAAACAGGAAGTTTGTGAATGAAAATCTCTCAGTAAAATCCACATAATTTATTCTAGTTATGACTGCATTATGACTGACAGTTACATAGGTCATGGAAATGGACAGATGTAAGGCAGCTTCTTGCAGCCAGCAGGTAGTCCTGACCACTTCTTAAACAAGCTCTCCTACATTTCATTGGATTCCCTTTCTAAAGTTGCTCACACCACAGGCTTTCTGACTTTTCTTCTGGGTGACTGTTCTTTCTGATGGTCTAAAGCAGAACAAACTCTGCTTTGTGCTGGGATGCTCATCAAAAGCAGCTAAAGTTTTCTGCACCTGTCAGGCACGTGCTGACAGTATTGCATTTCAATACGCATGAGAAAATCATTGCACTCAGAAAGGAATTCAACATGTGAAAGATGGTGTAATAGCTAGTGCCCAAGAAAGCCAATTGATGGAAGGGCCAGTTGCTGGCAGCTAAATGGAAGATACTCAGCATGTGCTACATTTAAACATACCAGCTTCCTTCCCCTCCTCTGCCACTCTCTTTTTTGGATTCAGACTACTGCTGCTGGAAATAATTCCCAGGTCCCTGGATGTGCAAACTGTGTACTCAGTACAGAAATAGTTTAAACGTGATAGATCTCAGGAGCATCCCTCCCTGTGATGGTCAAAGACCTGTAACACCCAGAAACATATTCCATTTAAGTAACTTGTGAACCGCCTTTTGGACAATCTTTTATCTTGCCGTTCCCAAAATCTCAGATAGCTTCCTTTCAAAATGGCTAAAAAAGGAGCAAGCTTTGCAAACCTGTGATCCCCCAAGAGCAAGTTCTTTAAATAGCTCATGGAAAATGAATAACCTGATTGCAGAGCTGTAAAAACCCAGGGCTTTTCCATGCCTGAGTGGTGAGATTCCTGAAGCCCCTCTCTTGGGGAGGGGCAGAGAGAGAAGGTCTAGTGGGTGTAGTTGTTTGAACTCAACATTTTAGATAAATTCCCCTCATAGTAACAAAATTCCTGATCACGTACCCACATATTACAAGTTAATCAACTGTTAAAATGATATCACATTTGTAATCCGCATCTCTTTTCCTCTATCTCACCATCCATAAACTGGTGAGATGTTTTTCTTAATTTTCCCTCTCTTCCCTTAGTTATTGAGCATCTAAACTGGACTTTGGGGGCAAAATCACACTAGGTGAAACTCTTCTGTACCATTTGATTCTACAAAACAAAATGCAGATGCTGTACCATGACTAGAGGGAAGTCTCTTGACAGCAAAAAAGGCCAGAACTTCAATTCAGCTGCTGCCTAAGCTGTAGACAAACTGTCAACACTTATTAGGCTCTGTCACTTCTCTTCTTGAGGGCTGGATCAGTTTTACAAGGACAGGCACAGCACTTACCCCTGGCTGCCCCTCACAACCACCTGAGCTGGGCAGCGCAGCCTGTAGCCACAGCAGTTGTTTGGACAGTGACTGCTCACGGGTTTCAGAGGACATTAGGAAGCCACCTTACACAGAAGTGGTGCTTTTCAGCAGCAGGTGAGATCAACGTAGTCCAAAGTGAAATCCTGGACTAAACCACCTTCCATTTCATGCATTTTTCCATACAGACTTGAAGATCCTCCTATGCTTCTCCTCCTTTGTGCATCAGTAGCAGTCCAGCCTACCCAGCAGTGTGGTGAGGGAAAATACCACAGGGCAACTGAAACCAAGGGCATGCTATTAAAGAAAAGAGGGAAAAATGGACAACGGGCAGACAGGGTAACAGATTACATTCTGATTTAACGCTACACTGAATGCAGTCAGACTAAGATCCAGACCCAATGATTTGTCATTCATTCCAGCTTAATGAGCACCTCTGCTTAATGAGCACAGAGGGAACACTTAGCATCAATATTTTCAAGGAAACAGTTTTGCTTGTAAAATAGCTGCAAACTGCATGATTCTTAATAATTTTTTTTGTTTGTTTTTAAACATCAGTGCAGTTCATCACATACTTCAGTTTACACAGGAAAGGTACCAGAAGGTATTTCCATAGACTAAGTAAGGAGCCGCCAGTTCCTGCTCCATCTCCACAGCTCCTGCTGGGGTAGTGCAGTAGAGCTCTATTGCACCCAGAGAAACTTTGGAGAAAAGTCTCCTGTTGCAGAAGCATCACAGAGCCAGTAAGTTTAAGCTCAGTAGTCTCAGTTCCCAAAAGTGTCAGTAAAGGCAGCATTCATTATGAAGCTGAATGCCTCAGGGAGGTGAGAATCTGCAGTCCAAAGTGGAGTCATTCAAGCTCCTGTGCAAGAATTATTTCCACCAGCATCCTTCAAAATGCTGGAGGAGGTAAGAGCCATCTATTTCCCTCACTACCCAACTGGCTGCACCTCTGATGTTTTGGCCTTCAGAAGCTCAGAGCAAAATTCGGCCTCCGAGGATGAATGGAAAGGGGCTCTAGTTTTTCTAGCAGGGGACGCCAGTGTGAAACACAACACAACACAACACAACACAACAACAAAAAAACAAACAAACAAACAAACAAAAAACAACAGATTTGCATTCATCTTCAGGTAAGAAAAGATGTGAGACACCACGCAGGATGTTGTAGCTCTTACTCATGCTCTAGGACCCCCATTCTACTTCATTCATACACACATTGTTTAGAAAGGTATATCAGCACTGAACTGCTGTTTTTAGCTTCCTTCAACATACCTAGCACTGATGAAAGGTTCTGTAGAGAATGTTTATATTTTGCAATATGTCTGAGGTAAGGATGCTCTGGAATGAACAGGAGGAATACAGTAACTGTCATCTCTTGCATTACAGTTTCAAGGCTGCATTTGCTTCCAATTATTGAGCTAAATAAATACCAGCAGTTAGGATATCAGGTAGATGGTTAATGATGCACACTGATGACAGGCACGGGGAGAGCAGCGGAGATGGGCTGTTTGAGCTTATGCCTGAGCTGCGCTGAAACAAGATGCAGGTGCTTTTGTTTTGCATTCCAAATATATCCTTGTTTGGGGCTGCATGTAGAGCTCCCAAACTCAGACACACCTGTGGAGAGGATTTATGCAAACAACAGTCCTACCAGTAACAGTCCAACCTTTGAAAGCAGATCAAAGAAGGGACGAGTAGAGCTACAGCTCTTGAAACCTGACCATACCGTTTGTATTTACCCACCTCTTTTTATCTCTGCAAGAACAATGAGTGAAATGGAAAAGGGAGGACTCTGAACACTTTCTGTGTGTGCATAGTGAGCAGGTTTAGGAACCCCAGAACATTTTTTCCCCTGAAACAATTTAATTCTCAACTCATTTGCATTTATGGAGTGGAAATGTTGAAGCCTCACAAAAAAAAATCACACCATTACAAACTACACTCTGGCTTCAATAAAATAAAAATTAAAAGTATTTGACATATGAAATAAAGGTTTTGAAGACAAGAATACAGGGAGTCTATGTCATATGATCCATGCTAGTAGATCAGAAATTGACCTGCAAGTATAATACAAGGAATGTCTAACTACCAGGAAAGTTCTCCTCTGAACTCCTGATCAGAAGTTTGAAAAAACTTTGCAAATTCTTGGAGAACAACCAGGGAGATTCCAGTCTGGGAGACTTGAACATAGCACAGATCCCATGAGAGCCAGGCTAGGTTACCCATACCTACCTCATTTTTTGTTTAGATCCCCTACTCCACTGCTAGTGAATTACTTCTTCAGGGGAAGAGCCATTCTGGACCAGCTGCCATACAGCTATGGGGCAAGAAGACATGAGACTAAACAATTGAGCCCTGCAGAAGTGATGTGCATGGCCCAACTCCACATCCAGCCTCAGACAGACAGTGGCTTGCGCCCAAGGCAGTGGACAGGGTGCCCAGCACTGCACCACAGATGCTACATGGATGTTCTGGGTTGCTTAGAAGTTGCTTGAAGATGTTTCCATGGCATGGTATTTTCCTGTGTAGAATGAACTTAGCTCCTTCAACTCAACAGTCTTGCTGGAATCTAATATGTGAAATTGCTGTTTTCCTTTATTGCACTTACTTTGGTATTAAGGAACACCAGGTTACAATCATGGACTTGAATCTAACATTTTATATACAGAGTTTTATGAGGAAAAAAGGGCAGATGTGCAAATAAGGTGCCAAGGTACATGAACAAGTTTTCTTGCTTCATGAAAGCAATTGTCAGCCTATGTAATATTTATGAAACCAAGAATTGCATCTCGGAATCAAAAAGCTTTAACACTTTGAATGGCATTGCCCACTTCACTGACCTGCAGAAGCTAAGTCCCACAGTGCATTTCTGATCAATAGTATTGGGCCCCCAAATCCCTTGGCTAACCAAGAAGCTCAATTAATGTCCAACTTTTTTTTTTTTTTTTTTTTTATGATGCTGGTCTCTGTGTCACACCAGAGAGCAGCCTCAGCAGAACCAGATGTTTGTTCCACTTGCTTTACAGAGACGTTGTTTTCATGTTCTTTTCTGTTTCAGTCTCTCGTCGGTGTCTCTTGGTTCTTCTTGACACACCCCAGATGAGTGCAGAACCCACCAGGACTCCAGCTACCGCTGCCACAATGACAGCCCAGTAGGGCACCGAAGGCTCAGTTTTCTCCGAGTCGGGAACTGAATTCCTGAATCCACTGTTCCTCACCGTGGAAAGAAAGGGTTTCTCCTACAAAGGGAGATCAAAGGTTTTACTGACCACTTGGCAGGCAGCGTTCAGACAATATACCATCACCCCTCCCAGAGATGCAAACTGTCAGTCTCTAGACAGACCGTCAGCTGTTTCTGCCTTCTGTCTTAGCTCAAGCTATTTCCTGCCCTACTGCCTGAAAGTTCCTAGAAGAAAAAAAAGGAGAAGCCAGTCCAGAAACAGCACTGATGGCATCATTTCCAAATCTGTTTGCTTCAGGCAACCAAATGGAAGTATGTAGACTCATTAAAACCGGCTTAAAGTAGAGGCTTTCCACTGCAGTAAGGATAATTCTTTTGCATTGAATCCTCAGTATAATTTCCAATGTGTAACAAAATAGGAGCATATTTTTGCTATTTAAAACCTTCACAAAGATATTCTTAAAAAAAAAAAAAAAGTTATCCATAAGAAGAAAAATAAAAATGGACAAAGGAGAGTATGGGCTGGCCTCTCGGCCTTTACTTACTGGGGTTGGACACTTGAGTTTTGATCTGTCATAGGTAAAGTTGTTGTAAGTCTGCTTTTCACCAACTGGCTCCATCTGAGGAAGGGAAAAACAATAGTAAACAATGAGTTTTTTTCTCCTTGGTTTCCTGACTTGGGTGGCTACAACTTTTCATCCAATCTTTAGGTTCTTGCATCAATGAAGAAGTGCGGGAGAAGGTGCATAACAGGAAAGCTTCCCAACATTTTAATATTGATGAACTAAAGACACTGAGAATCTGATGTACTGTCTGCAGAAAAACTCCCTCAGGAAGCAAGGAACAGGAGAAGCCTTTCCTCTTTTTGCACTAAGTGTAGGAGAAAATAACCTACTAGCACATACTCTGCCAAAACAAAGTGGTTCACTATGTGCCCAGGACTGCCACAGACATCTCAAATGACAGTATAAACCACAAAAAGAAAACAATCACATGACAGAAGCACAGTACTGAAAGAAAGATGCCTAGGTGTCATGGTGGTGGAAGCAGCTCCAAAAGCGATGCAGAGTTACAGAGACGGGATAAGACAGTACCAACCTTTGCAGCCTTCACTCAGACAAATAATTCCCTGGGAGTTCTAGCTAAGGCTAAGTTCACAAGACTGCAAGAAGTGAATTAAACAGAGCCTTTTGTATCATCAGTTGTCAGCAAAGCTGCATTAACCGAACATAGGCTCACTTTGAGTCCATTTCAAATGCAAAGTAAAATATGTCCAGGCTAATGGCACAACATCTGTGGTTGGCAAGGACTCCACATGCCATCCGTTACCATAGTTAAGCTAACAAGTAGGAGCCTGATCAGTCACGTTAACTGAAGTGTTTACAACTGTGTATGGACATGCTTGAAGTAATGACTTGAGGACTGGCCCGTAGAGGACTGCAGAATTGTCATCCAGCAGTTCTGGGAATACAGTGCAGAGGGCTGCTGTTGCTTCTGCTGCCCTGTATATTCACATCTACTGTTCTCAGGTGATTGAAGTGTCAGCTGCATGCTGGAGAGAAACAACACCCTGACAAACCCAACACAATGTGCGGAAAAATTCTAACTAATCAGATTCCCATACGGAAACACTGGGAATACTTCCTCTCTCTCGTCTGGTAATACAAAATAGAAACAGAGACTGAAAAAATCAAAGGAGAGAGATGAACCAATGCAAGATGCAGGGTCTGGTGCCTTACGTATTAAAAATATGACTGGAGAAGGGAAGAAAGCTAGGAAGTTCAGAGAAGATGAGAACAAAAAACAGTGCCAGGTTATGCTGATTGCCTTGGGGTCCTGCTGGACTCAGGAGTCCTAATCATTTGCCCTGCCTGCTAGTTAATATTGTGGAGACTGAATTTGGTAGTCTTATTGCACCTTAAAGTGAACAGCTCAAATTCCAGTGTGATTATTTGTAAGATATGTGGTTCGTCTCCTGTAATGTTCTGTCTCACTGCTTATTTGTAGGTAATTGTAATGCTGCCCGTGATAGACCCCTTGGTAAGGAGTCTGGCATAGAGCAGGCAAAGGATGATATGATGCAAAATTCTGCAGCGAGCTTTTTTTTTTTATTTTATTTTTATTTATTTTTTTCCCCCACTTCAGCTCTGTGATCTGTACCTCAGGAGCAGCATTAACTTCTGAGCTCTGAAGATGACAGCACCCTCGAGCCCCTGAGTGTACAGAACAATTTCTTGAAGAAACACATGGCTCTTCTAAGGGCATGTAGCAAACGTGGTGGCTTAACACAAGCTAAACATGCTGTCTGTGTGCTCTTCTCCTGGGCCAGGGGACCGATGAGGTGGATTTGCAACCAAAGGGGACCTGTTAAGACTACAGCATTTTCTGACTTCAGAGAGCAGGAGCATGGTTTGCTTTGCATGAGGCTGGAAGGGCAGAGATCTCCAGGGTGAGGGAGAAGCTTCCTAAGCCATCCTCACCCATGCATACCCACGCAGTGGCCAGGCACAGTCTGGCCCTTTGTGTGTACTGACAAGAATCCATGTCATTTGGCCATAAGCCTACTGCTTGCTGAGCTTTTCAGGGAACTGAAAAACAATACAGCCTCACAGTAAGCTTGCACAACCTCTCTGTGCATGGACAGCAAATGAAAAGCCAGGATGTGTTATAAGAACTAGATTTATCTAGGGAATAGTCCAATCAACACGAATCGACAGAGCCCTGTGGATTGAATAGTTGTACTTTGCATTAGTAAGAAGCCAATCTCCACTACCCAATAGAAAGCTGTGTCAATATTCTTATGTGCGTAGGAAATGAGTGACAGTCTGGACAGAATAAAACTCCAGTGGCTTAGAAAAAGGACTGATCGTGATTCAGGAATGAGTAATGGCTGACAGGAACACCATGTGGCAACAAACCCACTTTAAGGCTACCATATGCCCAGGTACTGCCTCTTTCTCCTTGGACTTGCAGCCATGCACAATTTGGATGTTGGTTGCATTTGCCAGAGGTTTCTGGGCCATTGTCAGCCCTGCTAAAGCTATGAAGCCTACCAGGCTGCCATCAGCTGGAGTACCAGACAGTGAAGCCTGACATAGAAAAACAGGCAAATTGGCGGAGTGTGTACAAATCTATTATTCAGCACAAGTGCATGTACTGTTTTCTGTAACCCTGGACCTACAGTTCATATGCTGGACTGGGCAACTGCATAGATTTCTGCCCTGGATTTCCCAGCCCTTATGCTGAAGTTCATTCTGGAATATGCTGCAAGTTTCTTATCTTGCTCAAACTTTTAAGTAAAGTGAAAAGAAATTCTCCTCCATTTATGCCTGTTTCTTGCACAAACCAGGATACTGCATTTCTGCTTGCACAGTGTGCTTGGGAAGTGCTGTTTGTAAGACAAGAGGAGGAAATGTCCCCGTGGCATGAAAATGCCATAGTCTTCCTTCCACTATGGGAAACAACATAGTTCCAAAAGTGACTGTTACCGTGGAGTTATCGAGTCCAGCATATGCCTCTTACACACTGTGCCAGCACTACTCAGAAGTTACCATTTCCCCTAAAACAGCAGAAGGAATGTGACTGCAAGTAGAGGAATCATAGGTATGATTTCAGTCCTGCATTAGTTTCAGTGACTCTGCTAGAACTGCCTCAGATATTAGAGTGGGTGGTACAACATGTCCACACTATTAATGGCAGCAAAAATTAAATCACTTGTTTGTTTTCATAATAAATCTAACAGACTTCACCGAAGAAAGGCAAGCTCATTCAACAGACATTTTCAGGAAGCTGCAGGACTGCATGTTTAACTGGGCTGATTTTTGCTTTAGTGCATATTAATTACAAAATCAAAAGGGAATTTTTCTCCAGAGTACGTTGAAGCTCTCAGGGTTTCTCATTTTGAATGAGCAACAGCTTATACAGTTTTTTTAATGAGCAACAGCTTATACTTTTTTTTTTTTTTTTTTTAAATTGCCTTGGGTTGTGTTCCCAAGCAATGCAGACTGAGAAGGATCTCAAGTTCAGTAGTCCTCCTCTTGTTAGCAAGAAACAAAACTGATATGCTCACTGTTTTGTTTTGGACACTTTTCTCATGACCTTTTGTTGGGACTCCTACCCCAAGCACATGGGGATCTGCTTTGTAGCCACTTACCATGTTATTCCAGAGAGCCATAGCCATCTCAGCATAGCCTTTTCTGCTGAAATGAAAGCAGTCTGCAGCAAAGAAACTCAGATCTGGTTTGCCATCCTGTAATAAAAGCAAAATACATTTTTAAGCTCACTTTAAGCTTTGAGACCTGACAATATCTAAAAGTGTATCCAAAAAGTGCACTGAACTTGCCGTACCCCTTTACAATTTTGGTATCTTCCTAAAGGCAATATGCTTATGTTTTGACAATGCAGATGAAGTTTGGTGCTTCTAACTGTGGGCAGATTACCACATCTTGAGATCTTTTGTGTAATGCATCCTGCTCAATTTCACACTGCAATTTCGATAACAAATCTAGACTTGTCATTATACCAATATTCACAGCTCTTATGCTGACCCTGCCATCGAGCAATGCTCCGCACTGAACAGAATTATTTAAAAAAAATCTGATTGCTTATTTTTGCTTGTTAAACTTCCACAATTCAGACACAGGCTTAAAATCTTTCAGGTGTTGAAACTTGTGCTGAATTTCAGGAAACATCAAAAACTGTGGGTTTATCCAGCTGAGGCAAATGTCTGTCTTAGGGAAGATCTGCCCAATCACTGTCAAAACGATAACCATTCTTTGGACTTGAAGGCTGGCAGAACAAAACAGGGATGATATGACAAAATAAGTATTATGTAAAACTGAATAGTTTTGACCAGGATTCATGCTGAGAATTTGTCCTTTACTACAGAGAACATGCAATGCTAGAGCTGGAGAAAAGAAGGGAGAATCAGCCTTTGACTTCAAAGGCTGCTTGCTTTTTCCAGCCTTGGGTGAGCTAGGGATAAAGCGTACTTCCCCATGTGCTGGTTTCCATGTGAAGGTAATCTGAACATATACAAAAACCTAAATTGGAAAAAAATTCTGGTGAAGGCCAACTAAGCCCTCCAACAGCGGAAGCAAAAGGGAACATGCAATTCAGATGAAACTAGAGGGGGCCTACATTTTGTGTGGCCACTGCACACGTTTGTGTGCTGCTAGACTCTGCAAAGGAAGAAAAAACAGTCCTTGCCTTATGGATCTTACTGACGTAGAAATCAAGACACTGGTCCTTGCATGATGGGAAAGAAAAATGGGACTCACCCTATCCAAGGGCAACACGGTGTTTCGGAAAAATGGCTGCACAACAACTGCAAAGTCCTCACGCTCTTCGTACCGACCACTGTTAACCAGCTGTAAGGCTTCAGCCTGTATGGAGTTGCAAAGTTAGAAACAGAAAAGTAACTCGCAAGGCTCATCTACCATTTATCAGCTATCATAAAAACATGCATATCATACTTCTTTCAATGTAGGTAAGCATAGCTCATTAGTACAAATCCAGCTGAATAGGACTAAGCTTTCCAGAGAATGGCAAAGAAAATAATTTGGAAGAGATTTTCATGAGTAAAATGCAAAGAAATGAGGATAATTTGAAATGTAAAGTTGCTTAATTGGGGGGCAAAAAATGTATTTCATACCTCACTTACTGAAATCAGTGCTTCACAAGCACAAGAAGATTAAAGTTTACAGAGAATTAGAAAAAGGAGTATGACCAAAATTTTTAGAAGTGAAGGATGAGTTCAGAATGCCAACTTGAGCCGTTCAAAGCATGTTTAATTTTTCAGAAAGGTGTGCTTGAAATAAAATAATGCATAAACATTGAAAATCACCTGTTACTTTTGAAAACTATGGGCACAGACATTCATATAGATAATAAAAACATATAATTATTACTTTCCAGCTTATGGTTATAAACTCTAAGGCTCCTGGTCATGTCTCAGAGCAGTTCTAGACCCATTCCCTTAGCTAAGGAAAACATTCCCCTGGATAGGTTTATACGAATGTTTAAGGTCCATGTTTTCCAATATGGACCTTTTGAGCAGCCACTGCCAGAGACAGAATGGAGGAGTGGAGAACATACTGTGATCTGATAGAGCAATCCTTGTATTCACAGGAATAATGATAGAAAAATCTTCTGCTCCAGTGTCTACTTACAGCCTTTGTTAAATTTGAGTGAATCTTAAACCCTGAGGCTACGAAAAGTTAACTCTCGGATAGCAAGCTGACCCATGGTAAGCTATCTGTGTACTAACTCTTAGCCCATGCCAAAAGAAAGGAATATCAGGTTAGTTTAGTTCATTTTCTTTGCTAAGAGTTATGACAACAGAGCTGACGCAAGGTCATTTGTCATCCTTGCAGTGGCATGTTAATTCATGTGAGCTGTTCAATGGATTCATAACAGACACGTATCAACAAAACAGCCGTCATCAGTAACTCCTTTTCAGCTGTCCAAACAGCAACTGGAAACAAAACTGGTTTCAATCTGCTGCCATCTCAGAACTGAGCTCAAATCATAAGGCAGCAAAGACTTGCACTGCTGCTAGCCAGCTAGCAGGCTAGGGTTTTAATTAAACTGTAGCCGAGCTATTTCCAAGTCACCCCTCTCAGTTCTGAGGATGTGTGAGAGGAAGAGGAGTGAAATAAGAGATATGAGACACAATAGAAGATGACCAGTTACAGAATCAAGGTGTTACCTGAAAATCTCTGTTAACTCTCTTAATTTCTTGTAGTTCAGAGGAGTTTTCCTTGGGGTTTAAGAAGCATGGGCAAATATTCCTTCAATGAAAGAAATACAAAAATTTAAAGCCAACCCATAGTAGTATATGCAGTGTTTCAGCAATGTGTCTGTTCAAGAATCTCAGAATAACTGCTCAAAGTTTACATGCAGAGAGAGATCCTCCTTGTTGACTTACGGAAGGACAGATACTTCAGAAAAAAAGTTCTTATTGAATTAGTTTTCAGGGAACACTTGTCACAGACAGTAAGAGATGCAAGACTCACAACTCTTAATAATCAGGTAAACGCACTTATGTCACACATTAGCAGCATATCATGTTTTCCAATGAAAAAGATAACACTACATAATGAATCCAGCAGAATTTCAGAAATCTGGGGGTTTAAAGGTAAAAAAGATAAATTGTTCACATGATCTGACTCCTCAGACTACTTTGTTTCATTCTGTTACCCCTAGACCAAGAGGTAATAACCTGTAATTCACTGAAATACATCCTCTAAGAAGGTGCCTAGCATTAATATGAAAACATCAAGCAAGACAGTCAATTCACTAATTTCCCCTCTAGTGTGTTCTAGCAGTTTGTCAACTCTATTATTAAAAATCCGTGCCTTACTTCATTTGAATTCAGTAGGCACCAGCTTCCAACCACTGGTCTGTTACACCTTACTCTGCTAGACTAAACATCCTTTTTATGTCTGTGCTGACTCCTCTGAAGGTGCTGCTAATTTCTAAATCTATTCCCTCAGTTGTCTTTGAGATTTTGGCTTCCTCCATTTGGTGGGAAAAGGAACTCTTGGTCATGCATTGTGCACTGCAGCCCAGCCTGCACCACAGGTGATGCAGCACTGAATGCAAAGAGAGGCGTCAGGGATGTCAGCCTGAGCTGTTGAGCAGTGAACAGCTAGGTGAAAATGGCTTTGAAGTGCAGTGCTATGGCAATTGTATAGTGATTTATGCTGTGATATGCTGCCTTAGAGCTAAGAAAAGCGACGACTGACTGCAACCTACAGGTGCATGCCTTTTAGCTGAAGTATTGGAAGAAGTAATAGAAAGTCAATGCGAACTGGTGTTACTCATCTAAGGGCAGCAATAAAAATGGCTCAGAAAGCTCAGTGTGGCTATCTTACTGTAGTGGCAGTTTGGACTGATCAGAAAAGAAAAACACACCAAAAAAAAAAATAAAAATCCAAGCACTTTAAAGGTGAAGACCTGTTCTGCTCACTTACATTGCTGTCAGAGCGCACTCTGAAGAGCTTGCTGCGATCTGACGCAGCCCAGAAATCTCCAGTATCTCCACCATGTTGACAAAGACTCTTGGAAGCTGCAGGGATTATAATAAACAGACATACCGAGTCAGAGAACATGATACCACTACAAAGCGAGAACCAAGTGCCATCCGCAGGTCAGTGAGTCAGTGCAAACTCCACTGGCTGCAACCAATGGCATGCGCAAGGGTAATGTATAAAGGGAGCGGGAAGGAGACGTATAGTGGATGTCAGCCAAAAAATCCCTGGCAGCTAGCACAAGCTAGCTGAAATGCTGCTTCACTCCCTGGGGCATTTTCATTTTCTCTAGGGTAAATGAGACTTTGCACAGTTGGTTTAGCCAGCAGAACCAGCAGTAAGGCTGGGATATGCTCGGTCCATGGCAAATAGACCATGCAACACATTTTTCCTAAAACTGCAGCCCACTGTCCAGGGTATTGTCTAACACAAGTTGTTAGGTTGCTCCTTAGTGCTGCATTATGGCTCCAGCTATTTGGAAGATAACCTCGTATGAAACATAATCACTGCAAGTCTATCAGAGCTGAGGAAAAACACCAGGGTGCTTGCCAGGAACATAGCTTGCTAGGGTATCTTAAAAGTTTACCTCATCGTAGAAAACATCCAGAGCGTCTTGGAGGTGCTTTACATAGTTTTGCACTGAATAGGTTTCCTGTGTAATTAAAAAAATCAAAATAAAATTGGATCAGTTTTCATTTAGTAACTAAGAAGTTTAACTGTTTTATCTGAACAGCTGAGTCCACAGACTGTCTAGTAGCGAGGTGTCCCATGGGAAGATATACCAACTCAGTGCTCCTTTCTCCTTCTGATGGCAGATATATTTTTGGATCAAGAGGTTTATGGCCACGTGCACAGAGGTTGATAGTGCTTGTATTTCCACGGCACTAATGTATTCACTTAATCTCTGCAGAAAATCCAGAGGTATAGAATAGTTGTGGGCAGAGTCTTTCCCTGATTAATCACTCCATAAACAACTTCTTCAGATTTCATGTTGTCTTTTATGGGACCCAGACCACATTACGATCAGAGCAATACATTTCACGGTTTGTTGGGTTTGCTTTTTTGTTGTTGGTGCTTTGTTTTTGTTTTTGTTTTTAAACTTCCAGTCTGGGGAAACTGATATGAAGGCAGCCAGACCCCACAAAACCCATTGGCAAAACAACTTTGTGAGTGTAGTTATAGAGGTGCAGCCATGGGGGCCAAAGAATGCCTACAGCAGTCTCTATGGTCAGTTTCTAAAGGAAACTGACCATAACTGAGAGAACGATCCCCAATTATCTCAATGAGCTGGGGCCCAGGCCCTCATAGCCTGTGTTATGGGAACCTTCTCAGAGGGGATGGCTGCTGGCAGTGAGGTAAGACATCTTTTTCACTATAAACTGATGGTATTTCATTTGGTGTCATTCTGAAGTGAGAAATGGGCATCCCCAGTAATAACTACATGGAGGCACTTCCCAGAATAAAGCTTCACTTGTGTCCCCATAACAACACACCAAAGACACCACGCTGTCTTGATTACTTTGTCCAGCTGAGCTGGAAGAGCTCTTCAGTTTATATCTTTGTTCAATATGGGGAAGATGGATGGTTCTTAAATAATGCATTACTCTGGAGCTATGGTGCCCCAAAATTAAAAGCTGTGCACTTCTTGCTGATACAATACAGATGAAAGGAGCAGTAGTCCTAAGTGCTTTTTAAACCAAGAGGAGCTTTGGCTCACAGAGGGAGAGAAAGGTTAAATTTCCGGGGCTGGTCACCTGCCAAGCACCCAAACAAGCATGCCTGCTTCAGAGATACAAACCTTATCAAAGCAGTATTCACACAGGTCATTGCCTCCAACGAGGATAGTGATCAGCTTCCAGTCCTCCTTGAAGTTAATTTCCTTGCGGCACATAAAATAAACAGATTTCAGTTTCCATCGCTTAGGCATGTAGAGGTAACATTTACAGATGCAAATGCAGAGGGTACAGACAGCCCAGCAGAAAAGAGGCACGCTGAGTTAAGACAGCAGCAGAAAAGCGGCTGTCTGGGGCTACGTGCGAGTTATTTGCTAGCCTAGCTGCAAGTCACCTTGGCTTCTGGAAGGGTATCCCCTCCGGCAGACAAGGACTGTCAGGGTGGCTGAGCACAGGACGTGCGTCTGTGGCAGCAAGCGTGCTGAAATAGATACCAGCCTCGGGTCAGGGACAGGCAGGGGACATTTGCCAGCCACGGCCAAGCGCTGCGGGCAGCGTGGGGACGAAGAGTGCTGGGAGGGGATGCTGGAATGACCTACGGGAGCTGGGGAACTGGAGCTGCTGGGGATCCCTGCCAGCTGGGCAAATGTTGCCCCTGTAGCCAGGAGGGGAGAGGGGTGCCCCAGGGAACAGAGCAGATTAAAATAGAAGAGTCCAGGAGGCCGGTGACTTCACTGAGCTCATATAAGGGCAGCTGCAGCATCCACGTCACCACAAGCTAACAATAGGCGCTGCTGAGAGCTGGATCTCATCAAAACATTTTGTAGCTTTCAGTACAAAGAAAGGAATCAAAGGCAACTATTTTTAGAGCGGTGCATTTACACAACAAACATCTGCGAAAGGATCCCAACAAATAGAGAAAGGGCCTGGGAATCACCCATAACTCCGAATTTTCCTCCTTCACCAACACTTTGCTCAGAAAGCTTTTCATGAAGAGGAAAAGTGTGGCACGAAGTTAACCCTCTTCCTTTTAAAGATGTGCAAAAAGCAGTGAATACAACAAAGACCCAGAGCCATGTACTATTTTACTGAAGAGCCATGCCAGCTCCCTTCACTCTGCCAAACAATTGGTAACTGACAGTGGGGCTAGCATGCAGCATCCATCAGCAGTGCTGGCACACAGAGACACATGCTTTAACAAATCCTGCTTATGCAGTACCTTCCTTTCCCATTCAGCCGTAGCCAAGGAGCACCAGGCACTCAAATTCCCTTACAGGGAATACTCTGGAGCAACAAATCACACCCAGTCAGACACTCAGACAAATTCAGCCCACGCTTGGAGCAGGATAGCTTCAGCTTTCTCCCATATTTCCCTCCTAAACCTCAAACTACAGCACCTGGCACTCTGTTAAAAACGAGCTGCCTTTTTGGTGGGTGCCCCTTGCAGCCCTCAGCAGCAACAGAAGGTTGGTCTCCAACACTAGACCCCTGGCCAGTTCCCCAAAAACCTTGTGACGTGGCAGGGATTCAGCCCATCCTGAGGATTAGTCTCTGCCCTGTGTGTCTGCACACTACCTGTGTGGCTTTGCATGGGTAAATCTTAATCTCCTCATAGTAATGACTAGTCCCTGGCACACCAGAGACAAGGACACTGATTTTTCTTTCATCCGTAAAGCACTCATCACTGCTTGAATGTCCCATCAATTAGTCATCTCCCAGAGACCACGCGAGCGCTGAGGGGCAGCCCAAATATCCAACCATGATGTTTCTAAGGAACAGTCCACTTACCGAGCTGCTTCTCATTAGCTCCACCAACTCACGTGCTTGGGCTGACATATTGCTGTAGAGAGAGGACAGAAGCAGTTTTGGTGCATGCTCTGAAAGCACATCATCGTTTTGCTCTCCCACTCCTCACTTCAGGGACCTTTAGGAGCAGCAGAAATCAGTGCAGAGAAAGTGATGCTTCAGAGGGAAGAGCAAGTAGAAGGACCATGGAGCAGCATCAGCAGCACAAATAATCTGATCCAAAAGGGCTTCAGTGAGGATGGCTGCCAAGTGATGGGCAACTGGGATGGATTCTACACATCTCAGAGCTCACTTAAATGCATTTTGTTTGGAGAAAAACATGAATGCCCACATGTACAGAGACATTTAGCTGCATAACTCCTTTTCTAGTTGTGTGTGTGGGGAGTCTGGTGCTTACACAGAAGCTGGGCACCTAACCAGCTTTCCTGACCTGGCCTTCAATTCCTACAGCCTGTCACAATGCTGGAGGATATTGCTTACACTGTGGAATCACTGGGCTGGAGATTCCCAGCTCAGCTGTAGGCAGGGTGCAACACCCACAGAGCAAAGCACAAGCCATGCTGAGACACCAGCTGGAGACTTGAGCTCCTGACATACTGGGATGCAACTGTGCTTGAGCCCTGCCTATTTCCAGCAGCTACATAAATGTGGCTACATTATTTGCACTCCCAGAGCCATAATGACTGTGCTGAGCCTTTGCTCAGGGCACCCATGAGGTATTTAGTAGCTGCATAGGCTTTGCTAGCTACCCTGAAACTCTCTTGCAGTAAATTTAATGACTGTTAGAGGTGTCACAGGCAGTCTTGGAAACATTCTGTGAGTATCCATAGAGCAGGCAAAACATGTGCAATACAAACTTTTATATATTTGAGTTCGTAACAGACTAGCAGAGTTTTCCTTCAAAAAGGAAGAGGAATCAATTCCCAGCTGCTCACTCTCTTTGAACTAAAACCAAGGATAGTTTTTAATGCCGTTAGGGTAGCAGTGGGCCTCTATTTGTTAGTTTGGGGCACGTTTCCCAGAAGTCAAGGAATAACTGAGAGATGGTCATGAACTTTTTCTCATTACAAACACAGCCTGAAAATGAAGCAAGGAGCTGCATACCAAAGGCTGGGCAGAAAAAGGTACCAATAGAATAGGAAGCATAACTAAGGCACTGACTCAGAAATTCTGCACAAAGATCGAATGAAGAAAGGGAGTTTGTCTCTAACTTAGAAAACTTAAAAATTAAATCCCCAAATACTGAATTTAAAAGTATATAATCAGTAATCAAACCACAGAAACATGCACAGTACAAGTAAGCACCATCAGCATTAACTCAACCTTAAGATACAGTTCAAAGATAATCTGCCAGTCCATCATTTCTCTGCTACCCGCTTTACCCTTTCCTGGCCGCAGTTGCACTTACCGTGCAGTGGCACCTTTCTGTGCAACGTTGAATCCAGCTGTTTCCTTACTGCTACCAGTGGAAAAGCCAAAGATGTTTGGACTGAATTTTTTCAAGATATCTTAAAAAGAGAAGACGTAACGTTCAACCATCCACAGTACAACCAGCATTGTTGCTATAGACACACCTGCCTCGGAGACTTCAGTACGAAATTATTTCTCCCTGTGGCCTTGAGGAGCCAGGGCCTGGCAAGCCTTAAATCACACAGCTCCCAGGGAATTCACCATTCTTGAGTATGAATGCTGAAGCAATCATGGTTCCTTCCCTTCATGTAACAGCAGCAGATGCTCCAAATACAGCCCTCTACCTCCTGGTCCTCCAGCTTCTCATTAAGATAATATTTATAGCAGAGAAGTGAATTATATTCATGTTTACAGGCTTCAGTGAAACCCTCAGCAGTGAAGCATGATGCCTGAAAACTATTATTGTTATTGTGTCTGTAGTGCTGTCTGAAACCTCTTTGCAGAGTCTCACAGTGCTGTATACATAATGAAATGTATTTTCTATTTTTCCTTACACATGATGTTCGTCATGTTACATATCAGATCTCATTACCAACAATGTCAGGTATTTTCAAACTGCTCCACAGCACGGATTGTGTATAAATAGAAGAACCACTGTGAACCAATTCCCCTCTAATTTATAGTCACACTGACCACTTAGTGGTTTCTATGGCAACTACAGGAATCAGTTACGCACAATGCTACGACAAGAAATTTATAGTATTTTTAGATTTTTTTCAATGTGATGTACCAATTCAAAATCTCTGGAAGAAGTCACCAGGAAACCACAACTTTATCAACAATCTTTTCTAAGTGGATCGCTAATTGTTTCATAACTCTTCATTTGCCCACAGCCATTACAGTCAGTCATTGGAAAGCACAAAATGAAATGAAGGAACAGATCGGCCAGGAACTTCTGCCACCTTCAGCACATTTACTCCTCATCATTTTTATCAAAAGGATGCAACCATCACATGCAGATCCTGTGATGCGGAGGGGCTGAATCAGCTTTACGGCTAGGAAGGTCAGTCTGGGTTTCAGCTGTGACTCTCATGAACTGCTCGTATCCACAACAGATGGGCACCCCCCACTGTTTGGGAGGAAAGCGTGATCATTTCCAGATGTTTCCTAGCATCTACTTGGACTACTTTCAGAGTAATTACTTCCCTTGCTTTACACTCACATCAGTTTTCCAAGATACTCACTAGGTAAAGTAGTTTGGGTCTCGAGGGTCCCATCACCTCCGATACTACAAAGGGAAAGAACAGAATCACAAAGTAGGATTAGTTCGGCAACCATCTGTCTTGCTGTCACCATATGTTGCTGTAGCAGCCCAGGAAGGTAAAAAGACTAACCTCAAACAGGACTATGAATATAAACCACAGGACAAGTAGGAATTCAGGGGAAGTACTGAAAGGAGATTTCAGATTAAATCAACCAGGGTTTCAGCTAAGGTAGAAACTATGCCAAACTAGGAATTGAGCATAGCGGAGAAATAATTTTTCATATGGACATGCTGGGATGCCCATCAGAGAAAGGCATTTTTCCTCACCAATGTTGCTCCATGTGACCTTGTTGAAATTACATTTGTGTGCAGTTATGCATAGAAGAGAGACTGCATTAAATGCTCATTAGCCACCTATTTAGGATTCTGCAGTGTTGATTATGAAAAAAAGCCTCTGCATCTACCATTCAAATAACATCTTTGTAACAAGCCAATACTTTCTTATACCACCTCTGTCAGACCCTCTGACATGTCTATGCTTGCATATACATTTAGGGTGGGGGTAGGGTGCAGAAAAGAAAGATGAATAAACATATGCTTGCTTATCTACCATACGTACTTTTGCCTACATGAAATAGGCAGTTTCCTTCCACTCTACTGTGGACATGGAGGCTCATATCCACTCTAATATATAATGTCATTGCCCACTTTGTAACCACAAATATATTTGGGGTATCTTCAAATCAAATATATTTGGGGTATCTTTGGGCGGCTGAGGGAGCTGGGCTTGTTCAGCCTGGAGAAGAGGAGGTTCAGGGGCGACCTTATCGCTCTTTATAGGTACCTCAAGGGAGGCTGTAGCGAGGTGGGGGTTGGCCTGTTCTCCCACGTGCCTGGTGACAGGACGAGGGGGAATGGGCTTAAGTTGAGCCAGGGGAGTTTTAGGTTAGATGTTAGGAAGAACTTCTTCACTGAAAGGGTTGTGAGGCACTGGAACAGGCTGCCCAGGGAAGTGGTGGAGTCACCATCCCTGGAAGTCTTCAAAAGCCGTTTAGATGTAGAGCTTAGGGATATGGTTTAGTGGAGGGCTGTTAGTGTTAGGTTGGAGGTTGGACTCGATGACCTTGAGGTCTCTTCCAACCTAGAAAATTCTGTGTCTGTGTGATTCACTGAATGTGCATGCGGTGTTCTCACCGTGTTTGTGCCAATTCACACTCACTCAGATTCTCTAGTGTTAGACACTGTATTAGTATTAGATAATCACAACAACAGCAGCAATATTTTGAATAAATTCCGGAGGGACTAGTAGGAGGTTGAGATAATTTACTCATATTAATAATCTAGTACTGCCAGATGGGGGCACAGGAGCCTGCTGGTAGCAGTCAGGTCTGGTTAAAAAAAATAAGACAAGCAAACGCACACAAAACTAACAACACAAAAATCACTCCATTTCTCTTCCAGTTCTGATTCCCTCAAGTCCTTAGCCAGCAAAATCAATCACTCTCTGCATCCTACCCTACCCCGATATTTACTCTCAGCAGGGAGAAATTGGTATGATAGAAGTAGAATTTAGCTACTACAGCTGTGTCAGCACACCCCTTTGCATGGGACATTTCATTTCCATTTTTTTTCAGTATGTAACTACTCAACCAGGTGACCTGCACTTTTAACTGAGTCTGTGGACAAAAATGCCAGAGAGGAAATGAAGAGTTTTTACCTCCAGGAAAGTCCCCTCCAGTCTGTTTGTAGGTCAGTTGAGTGGGCTCCTACAGCAGTCTGGAAATGATGGAAAGAATCATTTATAAAATACTAGAAGAAAAAGGTGCTACAAGCTTAGGTAGGAGAGACAATGTGATATGAAAGTGCTGAAGGTAACATTATTCTGCATACAGACATTTTTTTCTTCAATATCTCTGTTATAGCATAAGTGCTCCATGGTCTCATTAACCAACATACGCTGCCCCCAGTCAGCCCTGCATCTCCTACACTTCAAATTCATGGCCTTCTCCTCATATTCAAAAGCATTTCATCTAGTCAATAGACCTTGGAGCATCAGAGATACAGCCCAGCCAGAGGGCATCAGGCTGTAAGGCCAAAGACATATGGCCTTGGAACTACAACTCTAATATTAGTTTCAGCAACCCTAGGGGACCCAGATTAACATCTACAGCTTTCTATTTGTTTGGATTTTTCTAATGGAAAATGTTTCATTCTGGCATTTCCTGAAGAAAGCCGATTTTGAGAGACTTAATAATCCAGGAAAAAACACTGATGAAAAATTCCCTGCCAGTTTAGCTGTAAATAAATCAGTAGAGGAGCTGGCTTTTAATCTGCCAAGAAAACAAATCTTTGGTGCAAAACCCACTTTACTCTTCTGAGACCCAGTCTGCTAGTCTAACACACAGACTTAGTGAGGTGTAGGCAGGCTCTTTTTTTGCCAACACAGATAAGCGCGTTGGCATATCTATTGCTTTCACTGTGCAATGGTGCTGGGAAGTCGGACAGATTCATTTCCAGCCAGTGACATGACAAAATTGCTCAGCGTTTCATTAATCTCCAACTGCATCTAGACTGAGAACAGTCTTCTTGCAGGGTGAGCTTTACTGTTATTATTATTTAGTATAAAGAAAAGCCACCATAACAAAGAAATTGGTGATGGATTTGAGTGCTCACAGGACTGGGAAAAGAAGCTTATTTAACTTAAAAAAAGAAAAAAAAAAAAAAAAGAAAAAAAACTTCTACCAAGGTCAGCACCTGCAGTTATATAGTTTATTAATGGTTTAATTTCAGTTTGTACTCCTCAAAAAGACATGTGTCCTAATTTCAGCTGGGATAGAGTTAATTCGCTTCATAGTAGATAGTATGGTGCTGTGTTTTAGGGTGAAAATAGCATTGATTGTACTGAATCAAGGCCTTTTCTGCTAGGTGTGTGCAGGAAGCTGGGAGGGGATGTAACCAGGACAGCTGACCCAAATGAGCCAAAGTGATGCCCCATACCATGTTATGTTATGCTGAACAATAAATATGTGGGGAGTTGCTGTTGCTCAGGAAATGGCTGGGCATCAGTTGGCTGGTGGTGAGCAATTGATTTGTGCATCACTTGCTTGGGTTCTATTTATTCTTCCCCCCTTCTTTTCTGATTATACTGTTCTTATTTCAGCAGACAAGTTCTTACACTTTAACCTTTTTCAATTCTCTCCCCCAACCCATAAGGTGGGGAGAGAGAGGAGGGGAGAAGCAGCAACTGTGCTGTGCTCAGCTGCTTTCTTGGTTAAACCACAGCTTCATGGTATCAATACAGCCCTGAATACTGACTGCATTCAGGGCTCCTCTGGGAAACACCAGGAGGAAGAAATCAGTGCCTTAGTGGACCAAGACAGATCTTTGCTGCAGTCCCTCTGCACCAGGGATGGTTATGAAGTACAAAGTATGTGTTGCTGCTGGCTATAATAGACTTTTTGTGTGTGTGCAAATGTGTGGATGTGTAAGCTTGTGTGATAAATACCATATTTGTGTCCTTCCCCCCAGCCCCAGCCAGTACTACTTCCCGCAAAAAATGTCACACCTTCCTGTAGCAATGGCATCCAATAAGAATTGCATGAATAATGGCAGTGTGAAAATTGCCTTGCTCAGCTGTTGAGACAAAGTCCTCAAGCATCAGTCTGGCCCTTATTGTTAGGGATCTCTGAGAAATTTCACATACTGAAGAATGAAAATTTAAAGAAGAGATGTGTGCACTAGGGGGAGGAAATCAAGCAATCAATTTTAAGTGTTGTAGCCATGGATAGGAGGGAGGGTTGCAGGATCATTACTGAGGTCTTCTAAGAAAAGCTCAAAGCTCAGTAAGCAGGAAGCCAGGATTACATCAGGAACACCAAAATCAGTTTTCAGAGTTAATGAGGAGGTGAAGACATGCACACCTGCCAGTTGATAAGCCTGACCATTTGAAGGCTCATTCAACTCCTTCTGAACTCTACAGGAGCTGAAGCTGCTAGAATGAGCACAGGTTTAGCTCAGGAGTTAGAGTTCATGTTGACACCAATATTTGCCTTCATCCCATGCCAGAACAATTCTGTAGTGCTGTGTAATTTCAGAATTTTTTCCTCAAAAAACTTAAGTACAGATCTGCAGTATTTCCTGTTATTCTTCTTCTGGGGCCTTTATTTTTCTATGATTTTTTTTTCCCTGCGTGCATTTCTCAATACATGGCATACATCATAGTTAAAACTGAAAGGTGCCTAATCCAGGAAGCAACAGCTGAAAGCAAAATTCTGATATACTGAGATGAACTATCTCAAGAGAAAAGCACTTTGGCCAGCTATCAGTTATTTCCATAGGAATTTACAGCAAGACCTCTTACTGCATGAAAAATGCCTCTTGCTTGTTCTTATGTCAGAAAATACTGTTACTATAAGGGAGACCTCTTCCTTTTCAAAAACACTTGAATAGATTCTGTGCAATGGAGAATATGATCCCATTTCTGTCCTGGCCTGAATTATTCATTACTGGATTACACAATTGCCAGTGTCACTCAGATCCCTTCAGGCTATTTGTTCTCAAAGGGGCACAGGTAGATGAGCTTTGCTTTGCCAAGCCAAAGCAATTTGCTTTCTGCCTGACACAACTGTGTATAGGTAGAAAGCAACACTTACTCTTCTCATTCTAAACCTGGCAATACCGCAGTACTTACTGTCAGGGAATCTCCCAGTGCACCAATGACTTTGATGTCAGCAGGTTGTAGCTCATGTACTGAAAGAGGTAGGAGAAAAATCATGATTAATGATAACTGACTCAAAATACTTTTTATCAGAATAAATAGCAGAATAAAGGTCCAAGTCTTTAGTTCCAACCTGATGGTATTTTTACAGACTTTTAGGGAGAATGAGCCTCAAGTTCTTTGTACCCACAAGGCAAAAGGCAAAGCTTCTTGCCATTTGCTTGCAGCAGTGTACTCAACCAACAAGGAAATACAGGCTTTAAAACAGCTTTTCATATGTAGGAAAAGAGTGAAAATGGATTAGATACGTTTAGGGTTTCTAAGGTTTGGGTCATAGATCAATACTTTCCATTAGCAATCTGCCCATAAAACCTCCCAGTTATGAACAGCACTGCTACTGTGCTTTCTATCAGACACGGCTCGCCAGGTAAATCACACCTGCTGAGCCGCTAACCAACCTAGGCAATTTTAATCTGACATGTTGCTATATATAATATATGGATTTGATAAACATAATTGTATTTATCCACAGAGAGCACACCTGCTGTGCTGTAAAGCTTGTCACGTATGGCAGGATGGACTTTCCTGCTTTGAAGTTAAATATATTAGCTTTCATTGTTTACTTTCTACCTAGGATTTGCAGTTTCAAGATCTTATTGATCTTGAAAAAACAAAAACAAACAAACAAAAAAAGGTGAAATCTTTCCTGTTTGGGATTTTAGCTCATGAGTTCACTCTCACCTGATGTTGGGACACGACTGGATGGAGTCTGTTCTGAACAAGACAGGTCACTGCCCCAATTCTGAAATGACAGTTTATCGAATTGTGTCACGTTGTGGTTAAAAGACAACATGGAATACATATATCATTTAATTGTACAGTAAAGGGCAAAACCAAATTCAAAAATAGATCTTGTTTTGGTGCCTATACAGCTGAAGAGTCATAGAATCATAGAATCTTTTAGGTGGGAAAAGACCTCTAAGATCAGTCTGTCCTCTTCTTTGTGGAATGCTGTCCAAACATCAATTACTTTTGGTGACATTTTCTAGCCAAAACACATCTTTTTTATCAAAGCCAAAACATATCATGTAGAAATACTGCTTATAACAACAGTTCCATAAGAAGAATATATTTTTTTCCCTCCTCTACAGCCTGGAGATTTTGTCCATGATCTAGGAGGTAGAGTCTCCAGTTCTGAAGTACTGTCTAAAGAGATACCAGATGTAAATCCAAAGAAAACAGAAGTAAATAGAAGTTACATTATATTCATGTATTACATTATTACTACTTTCTATGTACCTCCCTATTCTTCTCCTGAAAACTTTCAAAAATTGCTTGTTTCAGTGAACATAACATTTTAAGAGAATTTGAACCCTCTGATGTTTCAGAAAACAGAACTGTCAGCCTCTAAATAATTAGATTTTACCATACATTTGTAGGAGATATCATAGCTATTATGTTTATTCCACCATTAATGAAACGATGTCAACCACATATCACTAAACATCTTGATTCACCAGCAAAAGCATCTGATGTTGCCCATGCTCTTTGGTAGTAAGCAACAATGCAGAGATGACAGTGAGGGAAAGACTGTTCTCCTATACAATGTGTAATAGGCTCTACAATCCAACAGCTAGTTAAAGGATGCTTCCAGAAGTTAGAAAGGATAGCTGAGAGTATTTTTAGATCAGAGAGGAAGCTGTTCTTTTACTCTCTCTACTGCTTCTTTACTTTATCATTTCAAAAGCTATTGCCATTGAGATTCAGTAAGTGCAAGAATTACCCATTAAAATTATAATTTTATCTCTACAGACAAAAATCCTATTTCAACATTGTAAACTATGGCTCGTTGAAACCATATTAGCGGTTGCTCTTTGCAACCCTCAAGACTCACAGAGATTTTCTTAATTTAGTTAGGTATGAGGACCCCTGGTACGTCCAGCTAGCCCAGTCCACTTTGACTGCCATCCCCAACCATACTTGTATCACCAAAACAGAGCAACCCTCGCAGAAAATCTGCGTGCCTGCAACCATTTGTCACGAGCAAGTTACTGCCCCATTTCCTCAAGTCCTACACAAAGTTTGTTTCTGCAGTTTGTTTAATCTGCCCTGTGGTAGTTGCTCCGTCATCATGGAAAGTGAATCCTTTGGAGGACCAATCCCCGTCACCTCCTCTGCAGCTGGCAGCAAATCCAATAAGATGACTGCCCTCTACAGGTTGAGCACACTTGAGAGCATGGAAGTACAGTGGCTCAAGAAGAGTCCTCAGATCATTTGGGTACTCAGGATCCTAAGTTCTCTTCCCCTACTGTTAGGGATGAGTTAATGATGCACGTTGGGTGACTTACTGTAGAGAAAAGTTTCAATATAATTGCACTGACTGATACAATTAATTTTGTCTGCCTTCTGGGAAGAGTTTAACCTTTATTTACATAGAAAACAATGCAATGCAAGATAGACTTCTCTGTCTGAAAACTGTTAATAGGTTATTGCATTTCTAAATTCAGGATGATGTGTGAACAGTCACCAAACAGGGACCATTTTGCATAGTTTGTCTAAAATGCAGCAAAGTATGCAACAGTTACCTCTGCTGGCTCACTGGTGGGAACCACAGTTGGAGTTGGATTGATGTAGTTGCTATTTTTATATGTTGCCAGGAAGGGTTTAGCCTGGGAGAAAGAAGAAATTAAAAAAAAAAAAAAAAAAAAAAAGGAGAAAGAGAGAGAGAGAGATTAGGCAAAAAACACATGGAACAATCCAGAGCAAGTGACATCAATAAACACCAAAAAAGTAATTGTCTAAGCTGCAAAAGATGTATCTATATTTTGTAACCATGCTCCTTACTTTAAAATTCAGAAGCAAGATTTTTGTTTAGCACCTTATGGCAAAAATGACATATGCCATATCCTGATTAGCAGTTTAACATTCCCCTCTCTTAAGCTTTCCACAAATTATTAAACATTATTGGATGTTTAATTCTTTCAAAAGACACTGATGTAAGGTCTGAAGAAACCTTGACCTATGTCAGCAGAGGGGAATAAACGATTGACTACTATATGGTGCTCTCTTCCCTGCAAAAGAGAACGTACAGACTGCATAGTTGGTTTTGTCCCCTACTAATGGAGCCTGTATTAATGAAGAAAGGCACATTTGTTTAGGCTAAAACTGAAAACACGTAAATCAGCATGTTCTCAGTCAGCATTCACTGCACAATAAAAGGCCGAGGGATACCAGAGAAGGTACATTGATAGCACCTGTTCATTCAGAGGTAAGCAGAGGAGGAAAGTTTTCAGCAAACTTGCCCCAGACATATTGAACCCCTGCTGTCTGCAGGCCACACAAGTATGTACAGCTGCCTGATACCCATCTTCCACGACATGGGGATATTTACCTGAGTCGGGCAGCTGAGGACAGTGTCAACCATGAAGTTAAATGAGTCAGCTTTCTGGCCTACAGGCTGTAACTAGGAGGGACAAAAATAAATAAATAAGCAAAAGTTTGTAGCTGTCTCAGCTCATCTTGCACTTGTATAACAATTCTATCCAAAAGAATCTAAACACACCTATCAGTTTGTTTTTTTTTTTATTTATTTATTTTATTTTTTTTAAACTGCCTGCATTTACAGACCTTGATTTACCCAAAGCTGAAATGCCTTTGCTCCTCAGAAGGAACATGGCAACTGAGCAACAAAACAGCAACTCTAGAAAGAAGTTTAAAATGGGAAGTGGAGAGCTATGCTGGATCAGCTTAAACTCCAGGATGATTTTGGCAGGCACATGAAGTACCTTGGACTTTTGCCAGAAGGCGAGGTTGTAAACTCTGTTCTCTTGCATAAAAGAGAAGACACTAAGAGTCCCTCAGTTTTTATTGCTAAGTTGCACGATGGCAGCTCCAAGAAAAGGCTGTTTATATGTAGAAGATTAAACAAAATTTAATTAGAGGTACTGCTTGATGATTGCAGGCAATCATTTTAGCTAAGACATTACCCCAAAGTATAAAGAAGTTACCATTTGGGATCTAAGATACTGCGTCGGACTGCATGCATACTCCTACTGCACTACAATCCTAAGCACAATGAGTTTGCTTAACCAATCTTCATGACTCATTGTTACCAAGTTTTATTCATTTTCAAAGGTAGTAAAGCTAAACTGAATTAAAGCTACTTTAATTCCTAGTGAGACTCTCACAATACAAGGATTTAAAACACTTTTAAGTAATCCATTTTAAATTGGCATATGTAGTCACGATTCTTTATTTGGTGGTTTCTCATATCAGCCCATAGAAACATCATCCTTAGTAAATATCCCAACTTTCATGACAATGGGTGAAATGGATCTCAAGCTGCTCAGCTGAAATCATGACTGACTGATCATGCACCTTCAGCACCCCTCCCTTCCCCACCGAATCTAAGAGGCAAGAGCTTCTAGGTTGTAGGTAGGCAGAAATTTGAGGGTATCTGACTAGGAAAGAAGAAACAAACACTGGGCACCTATCACCACGTTACAGAGTTATCTGGGACTTCATTACAATGTTTATTACATAATCTTTGTGGTCTAGCTAAAGACTGTTGTATGCAGAGCCTGTCACCTTACCAGAGCATTCCAGAGAGCCCTGGCAAGCTGAGAATGGCCTTTCTGGCTTGGATGGAAGCAGTCAGGTGAAAAGTAGGAGACATCAGGATGACCATCCTACAGATGAAAGCATAAAGTACATGTAAGTGCGGAAGAACTCACAGAGCTCCAACTTCAGATTTCTGAGGCCAGATCAGAGCCAGTTCACTCTACTTCTTCTTGCCACTCCAATGTGGAAAGCCTCATTAACTGGTGATACAAAGCGTGCTTCAGCAGGTCCACTAGCTACCAGAAAAGCTTAGCTAGAAATGCTTATGTGCTTCCAAGGAGAGATCCACAAAACAGCAGCAAAAACACCATTTTGAGTTTGGTATCTAGTCTCTCTCTGGGTTCTGTGAGAAAAATGGGATCCTCTCCTTGGCACAACATCAGAACTGGCTGCCTCAGCACCATTATGCTCTGCTGTACCTTTACACGTGAATGAGCGTCTTATAGACATTGTACCAGAAGGAACAGAAGCCAGCCATCTTCTCACAGTTGTGTCAGTTCTGCAAGCTTGATAGGAGCAAAAACCAAGTGCTTGAGAGAAGGCAGCCAAACTGACTAAGTACAGGTACAGCCTCCTTTACAAGCACAGCTGTGCTTTAATACAGATACTGGGACGTCTGGAGCAAGTAAGGCTTGGACATTTAAATACCTTGGCTTTCAGAGAGTTTAGATCACAGATAACTGAAATAACTTTTTGTTGTTGTTCAGAGCAGTCCTCCCCCAAAACTTGAGCAGTTTTTTGATTCAGTGTGTTTGAGCAAGCTAATGAGGATGACTACCAGCATTTGGATCTACATCTGATCTTTTGCCAAGTTTAGAGGCTGAGCTTTCAGTTCAGGAACATCTGAATTTTGTGTGAGATAAGGAAAAGACAACACCCTGAACTTCCTTAAAATCTCAGCTAATGCTTGTGAGACTATAAAAAAAAAAAAAAAAAAAAAAGTTCAGAAACACTTTGCTTCTCCTATTTTTATTTTTGTGTTCCTCACCTTAGCAACAAAACCCCTAAGGATGGCTTTTCACAGGAACCAGCTTCATAAAAAATAAATAAATAAAAAATAAAAAAGCCTGGTTTGTTTGTTTTTTTTCACCTGTGAAGTTTTCAACCAGTTTTCTAAGTTTAGGAGTTTTATCTGTAGCAGTATTTGAAACTCTTCAAACTTATCACTAGCCATTGGTTCGATAATACTAAGGCAAACCCTGATAAATATTTTGCTGCATCTGCATATTTAGTTCCAGGTGAGAGAAGGAAGCACAGATCTACGTGAAAATTAGCAAGTGGAGTTTCAGTTTCAGAGAAGGTACAAATCACTTCCTAGATTCACAGCTCGCTGGGACTTATTCAAGGAACTGAAATATAATTGCCAATAACAGGAAAAAGGGCTCACTACATAAAGCTGCTGTTTCCTCTAGATCATATGAAAACTTCTCTTTCTGTCAGACACATAAGTTATGGGACATGACGAAGAGGTGATGTTCTAGTCTTCAGTGAGCAATGCAGCTAGGTTGCTTTAAGAACTGTAACTTAATATCTCCATCTTTTATTAATCACACTATATTTTGAGAAAGAAAAGTATTTACATATCCTTGAGAACATACACAAACCAACCTCTTGATTCAGGTTTTGATTCATTGTCCAAAAAAGCAATTCATACTGATAGAACAATATGTAAAACAAAGAGCAGATATCTACACAAAGAAATCTAATCTGTTGTACTAAAAATCAACAAGTTCTAGTAAGAAAAGCACATGACAAGCTGAAACTATTTTGCATACTTTCTGTAAATGTTAGATACTCACATTTAGTTCTTTGCATTTGTAAGTCTCTTTAGACCATACCTGATCAAGAGGAATCGTGGGATTTCGGAGGAAGGGCTGAATGATCACTGTGAAATTTTCGTGAGTGTCATATCTGCCAGATTCCACCAGTCCCTGAACACCAAGCTGCAAGAAAACAAACCCAGCCACCAATAACCCATCAACATCTCTGCATAAAAACTGTTTTGTTGTTGTCTGCATTTTTGTTTCTTTCTTTTAGAGGGAGAGCCCAAGAATCATTAGGAAGCTTCTGCTTGTTAACTGAGATAGACAGAGACATTGGCAAAAGGTAAGCCTTGTAAAAGTGGCTGAGAAGGCTGCAACACAATACTGCAGTTGTGAGGGACAGGATTTTGGTGACTGAACTCTCACCTGTCCATCTGTATTACAAAACACTTTTTCTGAAGAGATTTACTTCTGTTTTTTATCGCATGGTGTTCTGGATAACATCAAAATTAGCTCCTGCTTAGCTCATAGTAATATTTTACCCTGAAGGACCCTATGATTTGCTATAAACAGGCAGGTTGCTTGGTAATCAAAAGCTCATCTCAACTGAAGGCAAAGTAATAAGTTCTCTTAATAAACATACCTGGTAAGCTCTGACGGCTTCCCTCACCATCGTTAAGTTTTTTGAGTTTTCTTCTCCTGTGAGAACACAACTACACAGATAACTGTGGGAGAGGTTAGAGGAGAAAACAAGAACATAGAGGATTAGATATTTTAGAATGCAAGTCGCCCTTTACCACCCAACATCTTCATGACATGGGAGTAACAAGGAAATCTGTACACTTGAATTTCTGTGAAAGTGTCTTATTGTCCATAGCATTGTTTACCATTTCAAACCTTGGCTTATTTTCCTTGGATTATTTTCTGGATTAACCTTGGATTATTTTCTGCCTCACATGAATGATGCTACTCTAATACCTGTTTGGTTTCACCCCCAGGCACATAAAGGTGAGGTACACTGTAGAATGCCAGTTTGTCCCATGCAAGGCATCTAAAGTCCCTGCAGCCTGACAAAGAGAGACACATGCCATTCCCTCTGGAACTAGAAAAGAGATCTTTGAAATTTACTGCCTGTATTATCTCTGAGTTGATCCCTTTCCAATCAACAATTCTTTTTGCCTTCCCAAGATATAGAATTTGTTCCTGTTTGGAGGATCAGCAAAGAATGTAAATTATTCATTACAATAAAGACACTGAAACTGGAGATAGCTGTCCACTCTGCAAATACTTCATATTCCCTCAAAATGCCATAAAATCCAAATACTTGAAGAATTCAACCCCATCTTGAGGTACCCTGTATCAATGATTTTAACCCAAGCACATTATGTACCACAGGAAACCTTACAGTTCAAACCTGAATGAAATGCACAGAAGATCTCCTTGTCTTAAAGTCCTAAATTCTAGGGCACAACCATCTATACTCTTAACCTTAGGTGCAGGAGCCTAGTTTACTACAAACTAGTCATGTTTGGCAAATTTTGTAAACTTAAGAGCTAAGAGACCATGGCAGCAGTAGCCCAGTGAGTCCTATGTACCCAAATATTGACTCAAGATAAGGTGAGCCAAGCTTCACTAAAATTAATGACCTGTTAAGAGTTGCCTTACTCTGAGGTGTCCCTACTTTGCGGTCTCAGCTATTGTAAGCAGGTTTATGGATGCTATATCTTACATCTATGCTAACAGCATCATGAAAAGGCCAGAACCATGACGCTTTCAGCCAGGAAGGTCTTCAGTCAAGTTGATTTACAGATCATATCCTCTCCAATCTTAACAAGAGGCCAAGGAATTATTACGCAAGTCTTAATTTAACCAGCCAATGAGCTTAATCCTAACCTGCCCTGGGAGGGAACACAAGCAGCCCAAACCAAAGTATAGTTCCACAGATGTACATTTAGCTTTAATGCAACCCTACTCCATAGAGCCTAAACTTGTCATCTCAATCTTGGTGCAGAAAGGCTACATCTGTTACTTTAGTCTGACCTTTTACACTCAGCCCAAGCCTCTCTCTTGCCAGTGAATATCATCACCTTGCTCATTTTATGTATCATCTGATGTGCTGCCTTAGCCTGTACCATTAGAATCACAGAATCACAGAATTTCTAGGTTGGAAGAGACCTCAAGATCATCAAGTCCAACCTCTGACCTAACACTAGCAGTCCATCCCTAAGCTCTACATCTAAACGTCTTTTAAAGACTTCCAGGGATGGTGACTCCACCACTTCCCTGGGCAGCCTGTTCCAATGTCTAACAACCCTTTCGGTATTAGAGTCACAGTGAGATCTGTAACTGCCTTCTAAAACCAGAAGCACGATTTAGAGCACTCATTTCTATCAAGCCTAATTCTACCCCAAAATCTGGTAAGCCTTCCCAGGTCCAGATGAAACCCTAGTGCTGCTAGCCCTTTTATAGTCCCAGCCCCAAATCCTGTGCAAGCCTTGCCTTCTCTGATGCGATCACTGAATAGTTATGTTCTAAACTCTCCAGTATTAATCTAAGCAGCCTCACATGCTTTTACTCTTATCCTAAACCAACTGTTGCCATATCCCAGGAATCCTAAGCTTCTGCTTCTTAATAGTAGCTCAAAGTGCCTTATTTTATTTAACTATAACATCAGAAGTCCTTATATGTCTCAGCTAAATTGAAACAGAAATAAACAAAACAAAACAAAAACCCTGCTGTTTAAAACAGGCAACTCAGTCCTCCAGACTCATAAACTTTGCCAAAGAGCATCTCTAAGCCAGTGCACCAACACTGGCCTGCCATTACATATACTCAATAGTCACACACTAGTGTAAGAGCTGCCTGAAATATTTGCAGCCAACAAAACAAATGTACTTGGGAATCTTTTAGATCAAAGCCAAGATAAGGCAACTCCATTGGGCAGAATGATATCAGCACTGGATGTGATGATGCCTGTGGAACTGTAGTGCTATGGACACACTTCTCTATGATGAAAAGAGCACAGAGAAAGAACTTGCTTTATCATCACCAAAAATAAGTTCAAGTACAAAAGAAAGTCAAACAAGCCTTACTCTGCCAGGTAAGTGGGGCACGGAACTTGTGTATCCACAAACAACTGTCTTAGAGGAAGGATGTCTATCACTTCGACCAGATTCACTAGAGCTTTTGGAACCTAAAAGGAAAGTCAGACTTCACCTTATAAGGAACTGATTATACAACCCACAGTGCACTTAATTTAAGTCAAAGTCCAGTCATTCAACACCCCTTCCCTTTCTCTCTTGTTGAGAGGAGAAAAAAAAAGAAGAAACAACAAAACCCACAAAACTTCAACTCTGCTGTTGATCCTTTTCCAACACCATGGTTCAATGCTGCTGCCTCTCATTTCAAACAGCATCTCATTACTCTCAGACACCACATGAGCAGTTGCTCGTATTAAAGTCAGCAGACCACATTTGGTACCAAAATGGAAGAAACCCATGCATCAATTATACACCAGTTCAAGCTACAGTACCAGGACAATTTCACAGTACTTGCCTGTCCATGCAGAATATCAAGAGTTTCTTGAATTCTACTAGTGAAATTTACAGCTGAGTAGTGATACTGATAGAAAGAGAACAAAAGAGATTATTGCTAAATGGGGACACAAGGCATTTGGGTTGGAAAGATAAAGAATCACATTAATTCTTTTCCTTTTCTGCCATACAACACCGTGGTCAGGAGAATATTCTTGCTTCTTTCTAGAGGCCAAGAATGTTATGCATATCAATTAGTCTAAAATATAGAAAGACTCAGTCACATTTTGGATTTAAAATAAACCTATTTAAAATAAACCTATATTAAGCTGTATGTTTAACCAGTCCACTGGGTGCTTTACGTAAGGATACGGGAAGGAACCTAATCTGATCACATGCTGAAAAGCATAAATCAGGCAACCACAAGCATGCTCAGAGCCAATTGATAAGCTCTCATAAAATCAGGAGAAATCATTGCTAGTCAAGGACACGACTGTAAATAAAGCTATAATACTTGGTGGTAGCAGCAATGATGCCTATAGCAAGGCTACTGCAGGAGCAGCACATTTCCCAAGCACAAGTGGTTGCAGGAGAACTGAAAGCACTCACAGGAAATTTTCATATTTAAAGTAAGAGAGTAAGATCTGACAGAGAAAGGTGGCCTCTCCCCATCACCTGCCCACTCAAATCCCATGATCTCCTTACAGCAGCCCTAAAGGCTTCTTCACAATCCAGTGAAGCATAAAATTCAAATGACTTGCTGCTGAATGAATTGCTACACTGCAGCAACTTCTCTCATACATACCTCACCTGTCCCTAGCACTTTCCTACAATACGAGTTATGGGGTGATGACAAACATTGTAGGATTGGACTGATGGTAGTTCAAAGCAGTACAGTTCTTTCTTGGATATCTAATGAGGCATTGCTAGCAGTAGAGCAATTACCAGATCAGGCAAAGGAAGCTTTTCTTCCCTTCCATTTTTTGCTCGTGGCCAGAAAAGACAAAAAGTGGTTCTTACCCTGGAGTAAGCCAGAGAGAACACAACCATCTTACTTGGTTGCTGGTAAATGGTTTTTTTTGTTTGTTGGTTTGTTTTTTAATCAGGGCACTGTCTGCAGCAACCTCAATTGTGAATTGTATGTACTGCTGTTTTGATAATCTCTATGAAGGCTCTAAGGATCTGTGGATTTCCCTTGACGTACTGATATCACAGTCCCATCACCATTTTAGTTAACAGGTTCTAATACTCACAGGGTCCTTGCAATAGTTGCACAGATCGTTTCCTCCAATAAACACGGTTATGATTTTCCAGTCAGCATTGAAGTCAATTCTCTGTGTAACAAAGAAGAAAAGAGTAAGCACAAATTTCTTTGATATGCACTTGGCATCTTTGCAGATGGATCTATCATGTGAAGCAACACCTGTTTCTTCTTATGCTGTAAGATCAGAGTCCCAGGTAACTTACAGAATCAGTCTGCATTAGTCTCAGGAGAGTTCTTGCTTGGGTTGGTAAGTGCCTGTGAAGAAGAGCAACCAATGAGTGAATGACACACCCTTATGGAGAGCACGATATTAATGCACTTTGGACACCTTAAATCTGTGAGCTGTCAGATACCAGGAGAGTTACCGATGAGGCAGTGTAATCCTCGTTTTGCAGTAACCAAATTTCATGTTCACATCTTTATGAAGAGTTATCATCAAATTGGATTTGAATACAGATTTTACTCAAGTTCAATAATTAATGTGGAACCATAAGTTTAGTTTTCTATTACACTGCTTAGCAGCTAAAATGACAGACACAGCAACATGTTTGTTAGCAGATGGCCTGTTCAGAAATGGGCTACTATCAAGCTATTCCTCGTGTACTAAAGTGAGGAGGGAATCCCAAGTCTCAATATTTAACTGACCTCTTGAGCAATGTTTGTGCACGCACCATGGCTCACCCAGCCCTGTAAAGCTGAGGTGTTTCAGAGTTCACTGCGTACTCATCCCCCATTCCTGTAGCCTGCACCCCAAGTCAATACTTAATTTTCAATGGTGTAAAACAGCTTAGCACACTCTACCTTTCTAAGCAAATTAAAAATCCAAGCAACTTCCAAGATCACTTACACAAGATGACAGCCTTGCTGTTTTTCAACAGCTATGCTAACACCCTCTCTCTTTTGAATGTATACACAAACATATATATATATATATGTATAAATACAACTGCATATGTATGTTCATATGCATGTATATATAAAATTGCTACTAATTCTGGGTTACCTTGGCTAAACACTTCAACCTTGTTTGACTGCCCGGACATGTTGATACTCAAATATGCATAGAAAAGAGAAAGTGGTTAGAAAGCTTGGCCTGCCAGGCAGCTCTGGAGCTGCATCAGTCACTAGGTTCTTGTTACAAACATTTCTCTGACTGTATATAGAAGCATAGAATCATCAAGGTGAGAAAAGCCCTCCAAGATCATGTGGTTCAACCACCCCCCTACCACCACTATCACCCACTAAACCAAGTCCCTAAGCACCATGTCCAACCTTTCCTTGAACACCCCCAGGGACGGTGATGCCACCGCCTCCCTGGGCGACCTGTCCCAGTGCCTGACTGCTCTTTCTGAGAAGAAATGTCTGCTAATTCACAGCCTGAACCTTCCCCTGGCCAACTTGAGGCCACTCCCTCTAGTCCTATCACCTGTGAGAAGAGACTGACCCCCAGCTCCCCACACCTTCCTTTCAGGTAGTTGTAGAGAGCAATGTGGTCTCCCCTGAGCCTCCTCTTCTCCAGACCAAACAACCTGCGTTCTCTCAGTTGCTCCTCACAGGACTTGTGCTCCAGGCCCTTCACCAGCTTCGTAGCCCTTCTCTAGACATCATATGACATTAATAAGCATGATACTGGTTTTGTACAGTAACCAGAGAGTAGCTCTCCTTTGCAATGCTGTATTTGCTGTAGGAACAGGAGTTATTTCTCACCACCCTTCTTTAACCAAATACTGATCTAACACTAACATAAGAGTATTTAATGGGGAATGAGCTCTGTCATGCATTTACTCGTGAAACAGGCACCCCACACATGTAGTTCGCTTTGCCATTACCCTTATCCCCAGTCATAACCTACTTACTTATATCCCAAAAACAATCACAAGTGGTCAAGAATTCCTTCTGTTCTTACCATGGATACTAAGCTAGTGCATTGACTTCAATATTAATGCAGAGGAAAACATTCCTTATTGACCTGGCAATCTGCAACACCTTTCATTTCTCATGCAGTCACTGAAGTGCTGTTGCATCCTGAGCCAACACAGTCAGTAAGATTGAACATTTTGAATGAAGCAGAGGCAGTGATCATCTATTCTTGAGCTGCAGCCTCCACCAAATTTAGATCTTAATCAACAGAAAGTCTGCTAATGGGAAATAGATATTCACAGTTCCTGTCACCTGTTCTCTCAGTCTTAAGTTCTTAGCCTCATTTTTTCAAGTGCAATCAGAGACATAAGCCAGGCTCTGCTTCAACAGCATGCTTTAGATACATCCTAAACTCCAATATGTACTTAAGCACTTTGGCAATGAATGGGGGTGGGCTCAAGAAAGTTTTGTCTACACTGCTACATTCAGTAAATAGCTCTTCAAAGCAGCCACTGATTTCACTTTAATAAGTCCTGTTCTTCAAAAGCTAGTAAGGGTGCAGAACCACGTCCTTTCAGAAAAGACCCAGCATATCTGGAAAACAGTTCCCAGACTGGCACCCAGCAGTGAGACAGGCCAGGTAGCAATTCTGAAATATCAGCGTTAGCTTTCATTCATGGACTATTTTTGTCCTCTGGGTAATAGGAAGAGATATATTTTGAGGTGATGAAGAATAAGTGTTGGACTGCATTATCATTCCAGGTCCAATCATCTAAAACAGGAGAAATGTTTCCTTATGTTGCAATGCATTTCAATAATTAAACTAGGATGCATATGACTCCTCAGATCCATCATAACATGATGGAGAAGAGCCCCAAAACAGGCATCTCAAAGTTCAGGGATATTGCTGTAGCAGTTTACAGGAATTCTCTACTTTAGGATTTAATTGATATAAAACGTAAGACAACCACCTACCTCATTCTTTCCTATAACAAGCAAAACCTCAAGTAATACGTGCTGCATCTAGCAACATGGTGATAAACTCTCACAAATGGCTCAAGCAGAGCTGTAATCCTTGCAAGTGTTTCACCGACACACAGAAACAGACACGTTCAGTCATCACTAGGAAACAAAATCCCTTCTCTGAGGTATGAGGGGCTGTAACATATGTCAGGAGACCTAGCGGACCATTTCTGCCAGGAAATACAAGCATTTACTGAGATTACTAGTGTGAGTCAGAAGTTACTCAAGGTGTGCAGGAGAGTGATAAACAATACCTGATAAATCCTAACAATCATTGCTTAGATACAACAAACTCAGACACTTCACTTGGCTTCTAAATGTCACTCCCAAGGCCTCTTTAAGAAGAATATTTTTTCTTTAAACAAACAAACAAAAATATTAAATTATGGAGTTCTGGGTAATATCAACTAACACTGTCAAACCCAGGCACAGTCTGCCAAACCCTATGCCCAAGCTATGACTGAATTCCAGCAGCCATCTGTTTCGTTAATTAAATAGGACTGACGCTTTCAATAAGAAACCAGGGACTTCTAGGATAAGCAGTATATCAAAGCTTAACTCCTGCAGTCTCCCAGGTGTGACTAAAATCAAATAGCCAAAATGAGATGACTGCAAGACAACACAATTCCTATTAAATTTGCAGAACTATCACTGCACAAGGTCTGCAATGCACCAAAACCTACACATGACCATCTGCAATTCTTTTTTCTCTTGAGTCCAGACTGTGGCTGATTTTTCCTCTCTTTCAACCACTCTTGCCTGCCTATCCAGATGCCTGAGGCCAGTTATGGGAGATTTCATCTAGTTTTTCCTCCAATTAACTCTTTAACAATTCACTACACGTTCATTTTCTGAAAACATCCATGCTCTAAGATATTTATAGACAAATAGATAAATGAATGGATGTTGAAGAGGAAGTGTAGAAACCACCACCACCACCAAATAGTTTCTTTCAATTTTTTGTTTGCAGATTTCATAACCAGGACTGTTGGCTTCATTTGAAAGTTATGGTATGAAATAAGCCCATACATTTAATATGTTTTGAGCTAATTTTCAGCTCCAACTAGACTGGTTTTGCTTGCTGTTCAGAGCAAGTTGTGTCAGCATTTGAGACAGTTGAAAGGGAAGTAGATGAAGCATCCATCACCTGCGAAAGTAAAACAAAAAGCTACATACTCAGCCTCTGCTCCAGGAACTGCCTGGTTAAGGAATGCATTCGAGTCATTCACACTCCCAGTGCCAGTTGAATAGCCCTCGATCATAGCATTGAACTCTCGAAAGATGTCTGAAAAAGAAAGATGACAACGAAGAGAAAATATATCTGTTCCCCGCCTAGTGAGATCAGAACTGTCACAGTTTTGACAGCACATTGCAGCTGCTGCAGCCTCATTTTGTTTCATCCACCAAAGAGCAGCAAGAGGGACAACCAGCTAGCAGTGATGAGACAGCATGTGCTTGCTGTGCACCCTGCACTGCCAACAGAAGCTGACCAGAACCAAAGACTACCATGTCCAGGTCGCTTTCATGTTGTAGCTGTTAAGGTCTAAATTAAAACCATCCCAGTCATGCGGTGGTGACTTTGTGAAATGAGCCTCAGAGGGGCTTTAACCCAGGAGGGTTAAAGCAGGAGCTTGTTTTCAGCTAAACAATCTGGGTCCACTTTGCAGCTGTGCAACATCTCATACTACTGACAAATTTGAAGAAAGCCTCAGATGCATGGTGAATTCCCACCACACTCAATAGTCATTTCCAGAAGGAGGCAGACAGAAAATTTCTGAGCTGAATGTGAAAATGGTCACACTATAAACCATAAAAGCTACCTTAATCTCCAAGACTGAATTTAACCACATTTTAATGAAGGTTTTGTCAAAGGTTGTACCTTGTGAATCAATTAATTGCTTATAACAATCAATAAGACATTCTAATGATATTCTTGTCAAATTCCACTTACAATAATGGGCAACACACAAAAGGACAATTTATCAGCCCTCTTCAGATGAAAATTTATTTTATTTAATCCAAACTGAAACTCCAGTGGTTTTACATTAACAGTAGGCTGAGTTAGGAGAGGTTGCAAGTTTCAATGAAAACAAAGTTAAAATTATTCCATTCATGTTACGTATAGAGCTAGTGAGACATGTTTACTAAAGAGGTCTGCTCTCTGCAAACATCCCTTTTTGGAAGAAAAAAAAAAAAAAAAAAAAAAAAAAGTGGTAGAATATTTATTAAAAGTAAGTTTTAATTACAACACAAGCATGGACATAGCAAGCTTATTTAGAAATTCAAATAACACTCACTAAGTAGTTTGAGAAGGGAGAGGGAAAAGGAAGGAAAGAATTTTCTATCTGCTTCTCAATTTTACTGATGAAGGAAACTTTTTTTCATTAGTCCTAGGATATTGTTTCTTTGAAAGGTAAGTCTTGTGAATTACTCTCAAATGGCTTAGAGCTCTCTGTAAAATTATTATGAATCAGCCCATTCCCTCTCTCCAGACTTGCCACAGCTAAATCTAGCAAAGCATTTACTTACTAGGTAGAGTTGTTACGTTCTCTAATGAGGCATCCCCTCCAATACTAAAACGAGAAAGAGAAATACAAGTTACTCATCTCTTAGCTGGACACAGACAACACATAAAGAGAAAACCTACTATACCTCATAAGAAAAGGTGAAGGATTATTAATTTGGTAACTATCAAACTATCATACTACTTGGAAAGGACAGACGTGCAAGTGCTTTGGGGAAAATTGCTGAGGTTTCAGTGGTAAAGTTGCTCATCAGAAAAATTTATGTGCATGCGGCTCTGCAGAGGCACAGTTAATCATTATGAAATACCAGAAAATGCCTGAGACAGCTACATATTTGAATGACAGAGCTGTAAAGTACTGCAGATTTCAGGGCAGACCTGAAGACCAGTTCCAGCCTCACAAAGCCGCTCTAAGGCAGCACCAACCAGCCAGTCCCTCAGGTGACATATGGCTGAGGCACCAGCTCCTTTATCTCTTTTTCGGTCTTCCTGCGTAGCAGTATGTTCTCTCCAGCTTTTAAATTGCTGGGCCACGCTGAGGCCAAACTCTGGCTTATGTAGAGGAGATAGGACAGCACAGAACTGCTTCAGTCAATGTCAATTCAGCTATATCGTCACCCCACCTCCAATTTCATCTTTTACAAATTTCTGTTGTATGTGGTAAAAGTTCTGCAGTGAAACTGGTTTTCGCAGTTCTACAAAAAATTCAGAAATGTCAAACTTCGAGAACTCCCCAAAGCAACATGGCCTAATTTATTTGTTCCAGTGATTTTTCTCCAGTTTTGCAGATCTCCAGCCCACCATAAAACTACCAACTGTCAAAAGTAGCTGAAGATAAAAGCGTGAGAGCAGTTAAAAGGCAAACTGAAGCTCTATTGCTGAAAACATTGTGTAAATCCAGTTTTGTGACAAATATTGGATCTTGACATATCTTCACAAGAAATGTTAACCAGAAAGCAAATCTTTTTCCACTATCTGACAGCTGAAAGCCCTGGAACATGTGGAAAATAATATTTTGCACAGGAAATAATGCACATATTCTCATCACCTTGCCTGAAAACTTACCTCCATGACAGTCCCCGATATTCGGTGTCCAAATCTGTGAGATTGTATGAAGCAATTCCCGTTCCAGCCTGGGCATTATATTTCATAAACCCAATGAAATTAAAGCACAATAGAAAGTCACACATTAGTCATTTTATTTACTTTTGAATGCAACCCTTCACAAGCTTTAGAATACATCTGTTTTTTCCCCACCTTCCTCCTGAAAAATGCATCAATACTTTTTGTAATTATTTACAAGCATCATATTGTATATGATGCACAAAATAAATGACGAATCAGTGAAACAAAAGCTTTCTTCTTGTAGGTCTGGGTGAGCTGAATAACTCATTTACATTGCATTACTCAAGAATGATGAAAACATCTCAAACAACCCCATAAAGCTTTCAGGCTAATAAGGAACACTATAAAACTCAGCACAGAAAACAAACATATCTCAGAAAGAAGTACTGTAATGTCTTTATTTGAAAAGTTATGTGCTAAATGGTGAGTTTTATAGTAGTATAAGAGGAAGAAAGAAAGCACCCTCTACGCTTATACTGAAGAAGGGCAATCTGGCAACTACATCCCTCTTTAACAAAACAAGGGAATTCAGAAGCAGAGTGTCTGCCAGCTGTTATGCTTTTGTCTCATGTTAAATCTGGGTACTAGGTAGTACTTTACTATATCACAATACCAGGCAGACTATTTACTGCTATCACAGAATCACAGATTCTGCTACTTCAGATTAAATCATACTAATACTTCATATTAAAACCATGCTAATACATTTTCTCCTCTATATAAGCTTTATTGAGTTAATGGAAGACTGGTGTTCAGAATAACTACGCATGGGCCAAGTCCAGATCGGACAGCAATGCAAAACTGCTGTTTCTATGAAAACAGATTTTATCGTCAGTTTCTACAGACTATACTTAGCAGAATCACCTGCAGGGGCCTGGATATTGTAATATTGCAACTGCAGCTAGATACTAACTATCTTGCTTAGATCAACATTGCATGTTTGCATAGAAATGCTGCTATTTATTTTGGTAACCTCATGCATGTAGGAGTTTTAGCAACATGCCTGTCAGACAGTTGGAAAGGCTTCATGGTTTGTAAGCACAAACTGTGTCTTTGTTGTTAAGGCTCACATTCAGAGATCCTAGAGATTTCAACTGTCTTTCTGCCCAACATTTCCTATGAGCTGGTTGTAAAGCTTCAGTCTTCGGCTGGTAGGAAAAAATTGGGCATAAACATGTATCAGAATTTAGGATGTCTGTATCTTGATACATATTCCTTCCAGCCTGCCAAAGATAATCATCCTCAGCAAGAACTACATCTCAATAAAGAAATTAGCTGTGAGTTAAAAGAGGAAAAATAAACATTCTGAGTATCTCCTGAAATGGATAGTCAGAGGGTTCTCACCCCTGTTCATCCATTAATGATAAAATAAATACACTATTTTCCAATATCCCTTAGTCACATGCTATTCCAGAAAGAACTGAGGGAAAAGGATGGGTTCACTGATCTGTACCTGTTCGTAAAAACTTTGAAACATTGGACCCTAATGTTTGCATTAAGTCCCATTAATTTCAACAACATCTAATCTCTTCTGTCTCCAATTCAGCAAACCTTTTAAATACCTCTTTAAAGGATTTGTCTTTGTTCCAAATCATGTGAATATATGCGGGGGGGGGGGGGGAACACAGAGCAGGAGAACTGACACCTTTCTTGTTATAGCTGCTAGGTCTATTATCATCTGCGAATGATTGGATCTTTACATCTAGGTACAACAATCATTTCAGCTCCACTAGAGAAGGCACATGTTTGTAGTTTTACCAAGAGAACAGTAAAAACACTGTCTTCTTACCGTCAAAGAATCCCCAAGGGCTGCTATAATTTTCACATCAGCTGGCTTTAGGGAATGCACTATAAAAGAAAGAGATGCAGTTGAAACCAGATAGGGAACAGCCATGCATTTTCATGGTTCCATATGTAAAACACGTTGTTGTGCATTCTGATGCTCAGCCACATTGCTTTTGCAATACCCAGGTGGTTAAACAGGAGCTCTCTCCAGCTCATCTTACATGGTTGTAGCAGCAGCACATGCATATTATCCAGCCCCTCAATAGCTAACATTGCTACCAAAAAGACAGAAGAGCGAGGAGAAAATAACAATACATTGTAATCAATGTCCAACACTAAGCTAACAATAAAAAAAAAATGCAGTATTGTATAAACCAGTAACGGCATATTAAAAGCTTTAAGAAGGTAGAGAAGGAGTAAGGAGAAGACAGTATGAAGTTAACTGAAGACCTGAATACTGCTATATCCCAGACTGACATGCATGAAGCTGTGTTTCCGGTTCCCTTCTCTAAGATTTAGGTGGTATCACTTAAAAGCTGTGTCAGCACACGAGTTTGGCTTTTCTTGCAAGATATTTTGAAGTTCTCCACTGTCAGTGAGCTAAGTGAAGCTATTTAGAATGTTACTTCATGTGATGGTTTGGCATTATATCTATTAAGTAGTTGCTGAAAAACATGACATCTTTTCTGAGCAGTATTTTCACAGTCCAGCAATCATTTCAGCAAAAATGAAGAGTCATCCTGAAGGACAGTTGAAAGTAATTCAGCCTCCTACACAAACCGGGTAAGACTACCTGAAGTTGAAGAAGGGGAGGATGGAGATCTGTCCTCACATAGCAGTTGGCTTCCATAATTCTAAAGAGAAGAAGAAGGATGAATAGCATTGGCTAGGAAATACAGTCAGCAGTACCCTGGATATTCCTAGCAGACCAAGTGGATAAACCAGAGCATGTTTAACGTGTAAGTAATAAGACAAGTCTTGGTTGCCCAATTCAATAGTCATATTCAGCGTTGTTTGGATTAGCATCCTGTACTGATAACTGTGATGTCTGAGCATGTATCCTTACAGGTGTTTCTGGATGTATTTTGCCTTACTCAAGGAATACTTTCCTGTTCTTTGCCCTTTAGCCAAAGAGTGATATCACCTGTGGTGCAAAGCATGATTCATGGCTATACAGGAACAAATGCAGCACAGTAACAGAGGGATGCTGATGTTGATACTTACTGGAGTTTGGTTAGGGTATGTGTAATTACTGTTTTTATACGTCCTCAGGAATGGCTCAGCCTGAAAAATAAGACAATCTGAGTCAATGCAAAGCATCAGGAAAATACAGGGAGATTTCTACTCCCCAACTTTTCATTCTTAGACGTCTGCAGGTGATTATTAACTTGATGCAAACAAAGCCCAGGGATTTAAAAAAAAAAAAAAAAAAAAAAAAAAAAAGAGGCATTTTGAATATCCAATAACAGTGTAAACCTAGAGCACTATTTTACAGAGCCAGAATTTACAGAATGCTCTAAGGACCCTGCTCACCGCACCCATGCTGTGCATGGTTAGCAAGAAGCTTGACATCACAGGCACTACCCAGGTTCATGCCAGCCAGAGATAGTTTCACAGGTCTCAGCCAAGCCACCCAGACCAATGCCAGTGTTGCTCTATTTCCCTCACTGAAGGTCTTTCATCCAACATGGATGCTAGGCAGGCAAAACACTCTGCCCTTGTGTTTTGGCTGACTATGATACATGACTGTGAGGAAGTTTACCTCCAGCCCTCCATCTTGGCTCACAGAAACAGTGCTCCAGGCAGTTGGTGATAGCACAAGCAGACTTCCAGCAACCCCCAACACCACCATAAAAATACAGATACGCTTGTAATTTACCTCACTTGGACATTTGAGAGAAATTTCATTTCCTATTTGTTGATTATCTGTCTTCTTCCCTACGGGTTCCAGCTGTGGGAATATAAGATTGGGGGGGGAGGGCAGAGAAGAAAAGCAAATGAGCATCAGAGAGCAGAGGGTAACTGCATTACCAGCTGCTGGAACCACCCCTGCAACACAGCAAGACAAACACTGCTCACTGCACCTTCTCTGGTGATGTCACTCACTGCTGCGTTTCATATTGAAAAGTTTAATCCCTGTATGTACCAAAAGCGGTCTGATGATCAGTGGCAGGTGTGCAGTATCTCCCCAAAGATGTCCAACACTCATAGTTTTAACGTATCCTGAGATTTATTGTTTTGATATGACTGGTTTAACAGTTGAGGTGACTTTTCTCCAAATGAACACTCTTTCCTTTTATAAACATAATTAATGGTGTAAAAGAGAGAGGGCTAGTTACATAGTAGTTCTCTTAGGTGATTTTTTTTTCCTGCTAAGACAAGGATGGAGAGGACAAAGTGCAACAAACCCAACCTTTAACATCTTACCATGTTGTTCCACAAAGCACGTGCAGCCTGGGAATGAGACTTCTGGCTGAAGTGGAAGCAGTCTGGGGCAAAATATGAATTGTCAGGCAACCCCTCCTAGATAACGAGATGGGTGCTGTCACAGAGAGCAGTAAATGTGCAACAAGCTGTGCATTATCCCCTGTGAAAAATCCCATCTGACTTCAAATTAACATAGCTGCAAAGGCCTCTGAGATGAAGAGAATTAAACTGGGCTGGAGAACACTAGTAAGTCAAGACTGTGAAGCCCTTTGAGCCTTTTTAATAAATGATTTCCAAAGTATTAAGGCACACAGACCACTCTGACTCTGGTCACACAGAATACCTGTGCACAGACATTGATCATACTCCTTATTTCCCCAGAGACTCACACATTATAATCTTTCATGGCACAAGGGTTTTTATACTAGAAGTCTTAGCTTTACCAAAGTACTGGAAGGGACTTCGTGATGTGTGGGGGATGTAGGATGAGTGCTCCCTGGTGAATACTTTGAACTGATATCTTCTACACAATTGTCTGTAATTGTAGAGGAGTGGATTTGATGTCTAAAATAGTGCCATCAAGGAGTACATTGCCGTTGCCCATTATCTCCAAGTTATTCCATAAATATTTTCTGCTATTTTAAATGTTACCTTAGCTGATTATAAGAATTATAAGGCCAGAATACTGCTGGTCACATTTACCAGAACAAGTCAGGACAATTCCAAGAAATCAGTGCTGCACTAGGATTTAGTGTAGGGGTTTTGTTTATTTGTTTTACCTGTGTTCTTGGCATGTCGACATGAGTCAGGAATGGCTGCAGAACCACTGTGAAATCTTCCCTAGTGTCGTATCTTCCACTCTCCACTAACTCTTTGGTTCTTTCCTTTAAGAGCACAAAATAAATAAATAAATAAACATGTTGTCGTCTTTCTTTCTTTTACACTCAGCTCACTGGGTCCCTCATTACTGTACATCTCACGCAGGCATTCCCTCTCCTCCGTGCAGAAACCCAGACACGACAGCGATTGCCAGCCTGTGCCAGGTAGAAAATGCAGAGGTCCTTCACAGAGACTCATCCCAGACATTTCTACGGCAAGACAGCCTGTGGATCATTACCTGACTAACACATGCAGGCAACATGCTCAGTAATTAGGTATTCTGTCAAAAAGATGTTCTTCCAGAGCTAGTGAAGTGTTTTCAGTTTGGCTGGCAGCCCGTGCCCAAAGTTCATTCCAAATTTATCACATTCTTTGACTTAATCTTATCTCCAGCAAGATAAGTGATCAAGAAACTGCTGGCACACTGATGCCCTCTACTTTCTATGACTCTTTAACAGATGTTTCCTGATCTGTTTTGTTATTTTAGTGAACCAGAGTTGTAAAGATCTTGAGCTAAGTCACATCTCCCTCACAACTGCTTTGTTGTTGTTGTTAAATCACAACTACAAATATGTCATTAAAACAAGTGCAAACTACCCTCCAACTCCCAATATTCACCCCTCTGTGGTCACTTGATTATGTCTCTTACTACAGACCCTGCTATTGCACTGTTTCTCATTCCCAGTGGAAAGAAAAAAAAAAAAAAGGGCAAAAAAAATCCACACTACTTCTAGGACAGAAGAACAGAAGGATTACACTAAATGTGTAAAAATAAATCAATAAATGCATTAGTCTTACCTGATACCTTTTGTTGAAGTTGACCAACTGCTCGACCTCAGTGGAATTGTCATCATATTTCAGTACACAAGGGCACAAAAGCCTGCAGGATGAGAACAACATGCTGAGACCCGCTCGTCTTTTTCCCTTTCACTAGATGAAAATCTGCAGGGTTAAAAGCTTCTCTGGGGGGGATTTTTCTGACAGACTTTTCAATGGTAGGATTGAACGTCATCCCCGAGTTTCTGCACAGCCCTGATTCTTGACAAGAAACATTATTAGGGATAAAATCATGAACACAGGACAAGAGAGAGAAGGAAGGAGTGGCAGAGAGAAACCATGATGTCCCAGTCCCAGCCCTTGCAGCACCTTTTGCCTTGCTAAAGGGACTTAGGGTCACCTGTAGCAGTAACAACGCAGCAGGAGAGCTGCTTGGAGTGAAGCTACCAGTTGTGGGAAGGGGTGAGGACAGATGCTTTAAACCCAAGTTGCAGCATGTGGAGGGGGGTAAAGCACCAAACCAGATGCCCAGAGGGAAGCTGGATTCTTCATCCTTGGAGAGACTCAAAGCTTGACCCTACACAGCCTGGAGCAACTTTCTCTACCTTTGAAGCTGGCCGGGCTGTGTGCAGGGACTTGAGGCAGATGACCCCCTGATTTCTCTTCCAACTGGAGCTATTTTAAGTTTCTGTGAGCTCATGTTGGCCACCTTTATCCTTCCCTGCACGCAGGTCCTCTAGCACATGATTTTTTTCTTCTGGTGTTCCCCATTTCTGGGCATGCCTCTTTATCATGAAACCAAATGAGAACAAATGACTCCTTTAAAAAAATCCTCTAATTTGTTCATAGTGAAGCATTCCTGAGTAATACTTCCCATAGAACCATGGATACGTATAAAGTATGTGTGTCCCTACCTCCAAACTTGTCTGAATAGAGAGCAACTAATAAAACAATACGATTCGACTTCTGCAGAACATTTATATGAGAAGTAGAACAAGCCTAAATTGTATTTCAGAAATATTTTAGTAACATAAGCAAAGCAAACTTATTGGACATGTAGTCTCTTTTTCAGTTATTCGTGGCTCTCAGGAAAGAGAAGCTTTCAAAGTCAAAAGTCTCCTTTTGTTTTTTCTTCAAATGGGTAACGTGGCATTTGGTATTCTACACAGGGTCTTCTTAGTTCCCTGTAAACCTGGCTTGCTGTCAGCCAGCTATTAAATTCAGCATGGCGCTTGAAATGATGGGATAAGGTTATAAGTACCCTGAGATAATCTAATCTTAAGAGCTCCACTAACTATCCTTGCCCAATGATTAGGATATCGAGATCTACGCACTCTACCCCATAACCTTTGTTAAAAAGAAACTGTGACTGGATGCAGAAGCACCTGTGCTCTAAATTTAAAAACCTTTTTTTTTTTTTTTTTTTTTTTAAACTGATTTCACCATGGAGTCCTTAAATCATGCCAAGGGGGGTGCAAGTATGTTTCTCCTTGTTTTGACACCTGAAAGAAGGTGGTTTTACCAGCCGTATCAAGCAGCTACATATTCCCTTGTGAAGGATGGGGTCCAGGAGGATGAATTCGAAGCAGATGTTTTAGTGAAGCAGCTAGGTACAGGAGGCCCTGTAGTCCTCCTGTGGTTCTGCCCCCCAGGCTAGCTCTTGCACTCCCTGCTGCCTGATAGCTGGCACAAACTCCTTGACACAAGCAGCAAGAGGAGCAATGGCTGCCTGCACTCACAGGACAAAGCTGTTCTGCATGTCTGTCTGGAAAAGCAGCCATTTCTTGCTTTTCTGACATCAAGCAAGCCCTGCCAGGAACAAGCCTAGGGGAACATGCCAGACCCTGCCTGAGTCACCACAAGGTCACTACGGCCCAGACCTGCCACTGCAATGACAGATTGACACTGACCTGGGAGGATTATTCATCCAAAAAGCAACAGGTGGTGTGACTAAACAACCCAGACACCTGCTTTAGAGACTAATCAGCAGAGAAACTAGTAACCAGCAACGAGATTACAGAGATCAGAAACTACAGAAGCAAGAAGAGAGTTTTAAGATTGTATAGAGGTAATTCTGCAGATAAAACTAGATTAATGTAAGCAACTTAAACAAACAACATACTATCCTACTCTTTTTTTTCTGTATTTTCCCCACAGACTGCACAGCTGAGTTTTCTGCTCAGGCTTGAACTCCCTTGCAGCATAAACCATTAAAATGGCAGCTCCATAAAAAGTGGATACAGTGGGGCTCAAATGCAAACAGTGAAAGGTGGAGGTATTCCTAAATGCCGGGTTGAAATTAATGTCTAGGTACATGTGCATATACAGACAAAATAGTAGAACATTTTTCCCTTTAAGAAAGTTTCCCACGGTGACCTTCCAGCCCTCTGTGAGCAACAGTGAGAGCTGTAAAATAAATCATCTTCAAACCTCATAAGAATCCTTGGGCAGCTGACATTTTTCTCTGCGTACAACTCGCGCAGGCTTGTTATGGAAAGCACTGTCACCAGGTTCACAAACGTCCGTGGAACCTGCCGAGAGAATAAGCAAACCCATAGCCGACGTCTGGAGCAGAGTGCCACCTCTGCCCTTACACAGCCACAGCAGACCTCGGCTGGCAGCCTGCATTATTTATAACAGAGGTGTGCAAAGTTCCTTCTCAATAATTAATCCCCTCATGGACAATACCAAATTACAGCCCCTACCTGCATTGTCTATTTTTATTTTAAATACTGACGCCTGGTCACTCGAGAATGATGATTTTGAAAAGGTCTAAACAAGTTGTGACAGATTTCAGTGTGGCTCAGAGAGCTGCTAACTCTGACTAGTCTCACCATCAACCTCACCCTCATCTGCAGCATCAGAACCTCTTTTCATGACCACAGGTATATTTATTTGCAAAATAATCATAGAATCACAGATTATGATTATAACGTATGAGCAAAGCACTTTCGACTCATTTAATATTATGTTTGTTCAGATTCGTTATACTTTTTATATTATCTGCAGCGTATCAGCTAGAACTCAGCACATCCTTATTCATTCTGTAAAATATTTCTCCGGCCCTCTCTGGCTCTCACAAGGATTTTATTTTATTTATTTTTTGTTTTGTTTTTATATATATGCAACAATTTCTGTGCAAGGAACTAAGTTCTCAATCAATAACCAGGGAATACATTACAAACAGGTCACAATCCCCACTCCCACATACTCGAAGAGTTTGTTTTACCTCTCTGTGAAGCATGTCCAAAGCTGTTTGAATATTATAGGTGTAGTTTTCAGGAGAATAGCGTATCTGTTGAAATAAGAGGGTTAAATTTCATTGTCAATCGGTTTACTCAGGCAGATTCAACTGATTGTCTGGAGTCTCTCACAGCAGTGATCACATTTCTAATTCTTGGGTCAAGAGTAACAGAGTCTTATGTAGAACTACTCTGTCTCTGCTTTTCTCCTTTCCTGTCACAGCTGCCTTACTCCCAAGAAAACATCTTGCAGCCACAGAATAGCAGTGAGGGAGATTCAAATTCAGGGGGCATTATCAGTCATTACAGCATCCTCCACCCCATGCTGGTTTAGGCCACTCTTAAAAACATGGCCAACACCTCATTAATGGGGACCATCATTGGAAGAGATCATTTTTTTGTAAAAGGAATATTATTTCTGCTGTATGGAATATTAGCAACATGCGTCACGTGTACTGCTTACCTCCTACAAATAATAACTGGCACTGCTGTGTACTACACAGTAAAATGTACCAGAGAAACTTTGTAGTTCTCTAGGAATTAAAACACTTTACATACTTGCTTCTTAGCATCAGTCTCACTGTTCAGTTTGAGTGGTTTGACTCATCTAATTCAACTGTCTCCATCTGACTTCTACTTCTTCACTCGTGGAACTATTCCAGAGTCAGATAAACTTCCTCATTAGAAACATTTATTTCTTTCTCATTTTAAGCCTTAATCCTCCTTGATTTTATTTCAAGCAGAAGTTCCCTGTGAGCCCCACTGGCCTCCTCTACAAAACTGGACAGCTCAGCTCCCTTATTCAGTCTCTAAGTCAAAGTTCACCACAAGCATTATGGTTGGCACAATCTGTGGCTATGCAACATACATGAAGAATCATCCTGATCTTCAGATACTGACCTATCTTCCAGCCACCCACCCTTGTGTGCAAACACCACTTTGTTTCTGGGTCAGGAGCAGAAAGTAATAACGGGTAAATTGCCCTTTCACTGTTTTATAACCATTTTATTGTGCTTCTTTGTTGTTTTTCTGATCTGAAATTAATAGATAAGACAATAACATTTCATCACTATCTGAGAAGTCTGCCAGTCTTTCACCTCCTCTATAATCATATAGATCAAAGGTTACATATAGTATGCGTATATATCTTATACTGTGTTGTACTATATATAATTGCATCAGCACAAGCTGTGGGTAAAACCATTCCCATGGCACTGAAGCTGGTAAGAGAGCACTAAGTGAGATGCTTGTATGACTGTGCACAAGGCAAAGGAAAAAGGAAAAACCTTGACCGTATCTTTTATCTACGGGTGGTAAAGTGATTAGACAGCAGAAAGTTATCTTACTTGACAGCAAAAGAAAGCAGCCACAATTATGTAACTTACAGGTGTTCTAGAGCTATCTCTATTTTCATCATAACATTAGGGTGAACAATCTAAAGGTCTCAACACAGCTAATTAGCAGAGCTGCAGAAATGAGACCTGCCTTATTCATTCTCAGGTGCTTACCCCACTGAGTGCCCTCTCACCCAGTGCAGCGCACACAGACCCAATGCCCAGGCTGGCCAAGATCGCACTGCAGGCAGTGAGTGACTTACTGGATCCTCGCAGAATTTGCATAGGTCATTTCCTCCTATGAAGAGTGTTACAAGCTTCCAGTCAGTCTGCAAATTTATTCTCTATGCACAAAAAAAGACCGAATGAAAGTTACGAGGAAAAAAACATAATAATAAAGGCTGAGCAACAGAATAAACACAAATTTAACATTTCTCAGGAGACCTCAGGGGACTTGTACTTCTCTGTTGCTTCACAACAAAATGAATTTGTAGTCATGGCTTGATGTACAAACTACTATGATCTAAATAAGGTTTATAATATCAGTAATACTATCCAAAATTACTGGCTTCTGAAAAATAGTGCTTAAAAAATTCCACCTATATACTTTTTACCTTTTTTTTTTTTTTTTTTAGTAATATCTTGTGTACGCACCGACTGACTCCTCCTGCAGCTCTGGGAATACGTCTTCATTGCAAAAATGATAGTATGTGTTTTACTGTGTCATAAATAATGCAGTTATACTGCTGGAAAACCCTGAAGGGCAACATATTTCAGTCTTGCTGTGAGAGAAACTACATAGAATAGACGGGCATTATTGACTATTTAGCAACACTGGTTAAAAAAAAAAAAAAAAGTATTTATTCTCTGAAAGCATTTTGCAAAGCAATAACCAATGCAAGGTAATTATGCTACAGTAAGCATACACCTTCTTAGCTTTGAGGAAGGGTTTAGATATTATTAGTACCATGTAGCTGATGTTGTTCTTGATACCTTGCCACTTTTCAGTGCAAAACACCACTAAGAAAAGCAACAATAGTACATCAGCCTCAAGTGGTTTTAAAAGTGCCTATCTTCAAAGGCAGAAGGCAACATCTCCCAGCTGATAAACACACTGTTCAGTAGTTTGGTCTCAAAATGTACTTATCCAAATTAAAAGAATGAGGGGAATAATTTCCTCCTGAGCTATACAGTTGTTTTAAAAAGAGAAAAAAAAAAAAAAAAAAAGAGCTCTTAAATCAAAGATGTGTTATCACTAACGTGAACATTCTTTCTAGTTAATTCATTAAATAAAAGTTTTTTTTTCATTCATTTCTTTTGTGTGATGTTTCTAAGCCAATAAATATGACAGAGTACTGCTTAGAGGCCTCAACAAATACTGGTTTGAATGAAAACTATCCAAACACTTCATTGTTAGCTGCTACCCCTTTTAATCTCATTTCAGATATAGCCTGAGTGAATTGTTGTTTACAAGTGCACAAAAAGGAAGGTATATGTAAATATTTTTACCAATATGTATTCACCAGAATATTTATACTAGACAAGTACACACAGTTATCTTGAAGGCTTGTTGGCTGCTTTCCAAATGCACAATTGGAAAACCAAAATAATATCACGTAACCTAGGTCACTGATTGCATAGCAAATTTGTCAAAATACTAATAGCAAACATTCAAAGCAGTAGTTATGTGAAAAATATGCAAGTAATCCTCAGCCTAATACGTGTCTTATAGACCATTAATCAAATAATTTCTAACAACAAATGTGGTAAGGCAAAAGTCAGCTGGTTACCAACTCAGAAAAGGGACTAAATAGTTTTTAAAGGAAAATAAGTCTTTCCACATGTTCACTCCATATGATTTGCCATTTGTAGAGGTTGCCCTCAACATCCAGCATGTATCTTCTTGGCTGGCAAAAATGTGTTCTTACAAGATAATTAATAGCATCATGGCAAAATCCTATCAGAGAAAAAGTTCTGTCATATTGCAGGGTGTTGTAGGTTCAAGGGGAGGCAACTACACTGAAATTACCAGCCACTTGTGGTAGAAATGATAGGGAGATTACAATTATCTGGGTTCGATAGCTTTATCCTAGCTAAAACCAGGATAGGTTTCTCATTAACTTTCTTCCTAGTAGCTGGTGTGGCGCTGTGTTTAATATATTTAGAATGAGAATAAAGCTGATACTACACAGAGTCGAGGACTTTTCTGCTCCTCGTGCTGCCCTGCCAGCCGGCAGGCTGGGGGTGCACCAGGAGCTGGGAGGGGACACAGCCAGGACAGCTGGCCCCAGCCAACCAAAGGGATGTCCCACACCACGTGGAGTTGTGCTCAGAGATAAGACCTGGGGGAGTTAGTTGGCTGGGGGGGACTGTAATTTTTCACAGCCTGGCTGGTCATGAGTCAGTGGGTGGTGAGAATCGCATTGTGCACTCACTTTGTTTATTCTTCTTGTTGTAGTGTTTTCTGCTCTCCCCTCCCCCTTTTTCTTAGCCCCTTCTAATTAAGCTATCCTTATCTCAACCCACAAGTTATTGCACTTTTAATTCCCCAGTCCCACCACAAATGGGGGCAGTGAGCAAACAGCTGCGTGGTGTCAGGCCACCTGCAGGGTTAAACCACAGCAGTCCTAACACGTGCTGGTACAAATTCAGTTAAGACAAAACTATAGCTGATTTTGTACTGACTCACACTTGGCACCAAGGAATGCTACTCTGTACACTGTTGTACACATAGCTTTATGTCTGGCGTCTGCTGTTGGTCTGTTGTGCTGTTAGAAACAAATGATGCCACATAATTTAATTCTTCTAAAGATATCAATGACGTGTTAAACTCACAGTATCATTCTTCATTCGATCCACCAGTCTTCTAACCTGTGCAGGAACATCCCTAAAAATTAATAAGAAAATTAATTCTGTATAGATATCAAGGTAAGGAGGAAAGTCAATGAATTGACATCCCTAACTAAAAAAAGGAAAAAACTGGGAAACTCCTTTTTTTATTATATGCAGGATGAGAGGTATGATTACTCAAAAAGGCTATATTTTGAGACAGTGATGTGGAAAAAAAAAAAGTGAGAAAACAGCATACAAGAGGCACTTGACCTCTTTGCAAATGCTGCATAGTTACACTTTTATAAACTGTATAGAAAATAACTGCAGTACCTCAAAACAAATGCACTGTGCTCCTTCCCAGCATCAGACAGATGCTATTAATACACACATCACTGAAGTATCCATGCGTGTGTCGATGTTATTACATGGCCTCAAGCCACTGATGCATGTTTTATAAGAAGCGTTCCCAAGTGGAAAAAAAAATTATATGAATTTCACTGAAGACTGAGCATAGTGGTCTCTAGTTAATTCCCAGCTCTGCCACAGACTACTCATAAGCAATCCATAATTTTCTTTTGGTTTCTCTACATGAAACTGTGGTCCTACCAACAAGAGGGTTTGAATATACCTCTTATAAAATGGGAATATTCACAACAGGGATATGAAGCTTTCTGATTGGTGCCTGTAAAGTGCTTTGGGCTTCTTGGTTGAAAATATTTCAGAAGCTTTGCCTTTGCTGATGATTTACTTGATGGAGATAAGAAAAACTTTAAAGCCTCCATCACATTTCTCAGCCTTCCTACTAGTGATGGGCTCAAGAATTACATTTGGGTTTGCCAATCAGTTTTATCTGCACTCTTGTCAAACTCCATAGTTTGCACCTTTTATTTATTTATTTTTTTAAGTTAAAAGTGAGTTTTATTTTCTGTTAAAAATAAGAGTTTTCCTCTTACTCTGACTTATCCCCTGCCACTGCTTGGTTGAGCGCAGCATTTTCCGTAGTCTCCCTTCCAGTGCCAGTAGAATAACCAATCAGGGATGGGTTGAACTCACGAAGAATATCTGCAGAAAAAGAAAGCACCCTGAAATGTTGCTTACTTAGCAGGTAACAAGTGGGGTTATAAAGATTAGATCTTAGTAAAAGAGCATTTAAATACTTTAAGAGATACCTACCAAAAAACCTCAAAGCATAGTAAATGCGTAAATATAACCTTGCCTTCAGATTTCTGAATTTCAAGCATTCAGATATCATAGAATCATGGAGTGGTTTGGGTTGGAAGGGACTTTAAAGACCATCTAATTCCAACCCCCTGCCATGGGCAGAGACACCTCCCACCAGACCAGGTTGCCCAAAGCCCCACCCAGCCTGGCCTTGAACACCTCCATGCATCATGACCTAATACGATCACATGGGCTAGCTATACATTTTTGTTGTGTAACCGAGTCTGAGTATGCTCAGGCAGGAGCCATTACATTAACTAGAGGTGGGTAGGAATCAAATCCTTTAGCCTGATCTCCCTGGATGCGTTAACCCTAAAGACCTAGATCCCGCTGCAGATCGTGGATTGCAAAGCAGCCTTACAGACTGTTTGATTCATCTATTCCCAATACATTTTAGACAGAATTATAATCAACAGAATACAGAAACAACTGAACCCCTGGGAATTACAAAATACACGGTTAAGTCATGCACAACAAATTACAGTCTGGCTGTTACACAACTTCTGCTCAGCGCTGGACATTGAATACAAAGTGATCCATTCTGCCATGTTACAAATTGTAAAGTCTGTCTTCACCGCTTTTCCTTTTTATTTTAACATGTGCTTTAATAAACAACTCTAGATATTTATCAGGTTTACAGAAAAAAAGCACTTACTTGCTAGTGTTGTGACCGTGCTTATGTTTTCATTTCCTCCAACACTGTAAAAAAAAAAAAAAAAAAAAAAGAAAAAAATGTTCCAAAATATGATGGACTTCTTAAGGTAGTGGACTAAGTAGGAGAGCTCCCCCTTATGAGTTTTCTATAGATGTACACAGCACGTTCTCTGGTGGTTGTTTGTATTAAGTCAAAGCAAGCTCTTTGTGTGCATACCAAAAGGGTTGCAAATTAGAGACTGCCATAATCATAATTATATTAATATCCCCGTACACTAACTGCCCTTTCAGTCTTCGCATCTTGTGGCATATGTTAAAACATTGCTGACAGAAATAAGAATTTTAAAAAGCTACCACTTAGCTATTGTTGTCCCTATTAAAATATTTATTACTTCCATTTCTACTTAACAAACCCTTTGTATCCATAAAAACAAGTTCTAGAAGTAGATATTTCAGAGAGATAAATACACTCAATACTTTTCCTACCTCCCAACTCCCCAACCCAATCTCACTTGCTGGAAGAGTACTGCTAGAGCAGTAAAAATCACCATCTTCTGTACTCTTTAGCCTTCCTTATACTATAGGGGAAGCTTGTACTCTTTTTCCAAAAACATCAGTAGAATATTATTGATCAAAATCTTAAAAGTTGTACTTACAACTCATCTCTAGTACTCCTTTAATTTGGAACAGAATATTTTGAGGTGTTCTAGTACCTCTTCAAACCTCTATAGAGCTGCAGTTTCTCAAACGAGTAAGAAACAATGAGCAGAAAATCAGCCTGACAGGCTTGGTGTTAAGTCTTATGCTTGCAAATTAGTAAGTGAACATGATTACCTTTCTTCAGAATAGCTTTTGGACCTGTCTATTAAAGTGCTGCATACATATTAAAGTAATATGTAAGATTCTGGACTAATGATAAGCTGTTCTGAGTGATGTAAGCAATATTGGGAAAGGGTCAAGGAAATAGAGACTATGCATGAAATAGAAGCAGGAAAAAGATCACATTCTGCCTTTTTGTAGACCATTGATTTTAACCGAGACAAACAGGTCACATGGGCTGTAATGGGGAAGAGCAGACAAACAGTAGAAATAGCAGGGACAAACACAGAATGCCTAAGTGGTGCAATGAGCTCCAGAAGCCCTCTTTGCAATTGTTGCAATGATGAGAGGAGAAAGGGGCCATCTTGATGAGGACCCCATTTCATCTATGTATACAGGCTTATGCCAGCCAGACTATGTCGTACTCTAGGTAGCTACTAGTTTGAATATTGTATTTAACATGAATAAAAACACAACCATCTGTCTCCATGTAAAACTGTAGTCAAATTTGCTCTTCACTAGTCTCCATTGGTTACCTAAAATCAAGTATACATACCAAAACTTTAAGAAAAGGGGTTCTCTCCCATTGATGGGAATTCTTGGGACTCACCTCCAAGAAAGACCTCGGTACTGAGTCAGGACATCCAGAACATCATGGGGATTGGATGCTGCCCCATTACCTGCCTAGAAGCAGAGAAGTGGAGTTCACCTTTAGAAAATAAGAAATGCTACAGTAACTAGTTCTTTGACTGATCCTAGTGAAAGTAATTAAAGAGGATGTTAATGAGTCAAGCTACATCATCTTTCCAAAATATAACAGATCTTTGTTCTCAAGAGAATCAAGGGCTGAGGGCATTTCAACTCTGCTCCAGTGAATTACCCTCCTCTATCAAATTTTTGATTAGAAGAAGTGAGGCAAAGTTGATTGAGTGTGTTCAAAGTGTTCATATAACTCTAAATTTGCATAAGGAATAAATAAGACAGCAGTGGTCTTGAATGAATAATTTTTTGTAATGTTTGTCATTTAAAATTAAAACTTGGTACAATGATTTTGTCTTCCTTCTCCCAGTTTCCCCAGGAAAAGGGATTACAAGAGTTTAATGTAGCAATTATTACAGAAATAAGCAGCATGAATTACGATCTGCACAATGAAGCTGTTATCACTGATTGGAGAATCACCGTCAGTCTAGGAGTAAACCTTTCATGTAGTTCTAGGAACGATGCTAAAAGATTCTTTATATAAGTTACTTATTGCACCTCATGATCTACCATAATTTTACTCAAATATTTAGTCAGTGTAGGAGGACATGGTTTTATAGACTTTGGTATTATCATACATATACACATTTGCTGAAGTTTTTTTTCTTTCTATTTACACTGCTTACTAATGGTTTTGAAGGCCAACACCTTGAGAGCTGTGTAGAGTCAATAAGGAAATGCATGTTACAAGTCCAATCTAGTAAGGTGTTTTTGCTGCTGTACAATCTAATCTCACAGTTCTTTCTTGTTCAGCACTCTTGTGTACTTTAAATGGGAACCATGCACACATTTGACCCATGGTCTGATTGCCATTCAGTCAAGGTGAAGTATGGAAAAGGGTATGCAAAGACTGCTTGGCCCAATAGGGCATAATTATATGCATTCTCTCTTGGATTAAAATTCAGAAGTGCTCTTTCATTGCTTGTTTTAATGCTGGTTATCCAATGATCTTTACTTACTGTGAGTGAATCTCCCAGGGCAGCAATCACCTGAATATCTGCTGGTCTCAAGTTATGAACTGATAAAATAAAAGCAGCATTAGGAAAGGAGGAAATAAAGAAAACTTCAAATTGTGATGGTTATCAGAATTTTTCTTTAAGATGAACGTAAAGCATTACAAAGACAGTATCTTAATACACATGATGACATTGGCTCAGAATGCCACCGACAGTCATCCAAACAATTCTTGGTACCTTAGTTTTACATTAGCTACACTGACAAGGGAAGCAGTAAGGTATCAGCCTTACATCTGTGCTGACTCAAGTTCCCTCTAACCGGTGGGAACCACTGAAAGGCAGGCACAGCCAGCACAGGGCTGTGATTTTATCATCACAGTTTCTGAGAGAAGACAAAACACACCTGGGACAGGATTCTATGTGTCTCTCTGCACTGACAACTTCCTGGCTTTTCCACTGTCACTTCTTGGCTTGCACATGGAAAGTGCAGTTGCATAAGCTGTCACTGTCCCTGAGGGAAAACTTGCATCTTGCTATACAACTATTTGTGTTGTTCCAGAGGATTTTTAAATCACAGTCAATAGAACGCACTGCTTCAAAGAAAAAAATGTACCTTTTCTAACCAAAAACAGTTCCTGCTCCCCTTCTACCATCAAGTGAAGTGACTCTACAATAAAATTGCATAAAACCATACCTGAAACTGGAACCGTATCGGAAGGGCTCTGGTTGGAACAAGGAATATTTGTTCCATAACTTCTCTCCTAGGAAGGGACAGTGCAAGACTTTATGTCAGACTCATCGTGCTCTGGTCATGACGAACCATTTATGTCTAAGAGTATTATGTTAATAGCCTTCCTCCACATACTTTGTGCACATCTACCCAGCTCAGCCTTTCCTTTTTTGGCCATGCCAAAAACCACCCTCTGAAGGCAGACAAGCGCAGACTGTTCACAAATTGTATGGCCACATCAGCGCAGCACTGCTCTTGTCTACTATTAGGGCCAATTATTTCAGACTCTGCGCCATGCTACGTTTAGCTAAGCAACTGTTTGTGCGTCCATACTCTGATCTAGGTGAGCTCGCATTCTTTTGTGAAAGTCTGCTTGAACATCACCAGAATATCCCCACATTAAACTGTACCTTTGACAGCAGGCCACAAGCCTGCCTTCTTGAGGCGCAGTCCTACAACATGATGGCCAGGCTGTTGGACAGTGCTGTAGGTACAATCTGATCTAGTTTCTTCCACAGTAAAACTAAAGGGCCCCATTTCCGTTGTCTTCTTATCCCAGGGAACTTAATATTGTTATCCAAAAATTTAAAAAACATTCTTAATAGTGAACATGAGACTTAATATAGGTCAGCTGAAGACCTCTACCCTGAGTTATACTCTACAGGACCCATCAAGGATAAAATGTGCTATTAAGTGTCTGACTGACTATTTAGCCAAGCATGGAAATAGAGCTTTTTATTCAGTTTTCCCAGGTAACGTTTTTTAATTAGGCTCCAACACAATTCCACCCACCTGCCCCACTCCCTGGAATACATTTAGTCCATTTGCTGTAAACAGTTTTACCGTACCTGAGATCTTTCTTTGATGTTTGATGTCTCTGGGGTAGATGAGTAATTACTATTTCTATACGTGAAGAAGTATGGATTTTCCTGCAGAAGTAAGAACATTGTTTTTATTATTGTTATTTTAAAACCAACAGTAGTGAAAACAGTCAGCTGACGTTACCTTCTTCTGGATATGTTTTCCATGAGAAGAAAATCTATACAATATTTATTTTTGAATGAAATTGTACTGGTGAAGTAAGCCAGGTTAGACCTGAAAATTAAGCCCTGGAATGCCCTAGGCACAGCACTGCCTCTTGCCTCAAACCTAACATCAGACAAAACAGATAATTCAATGTCTTTGATGCTTTAATTGCTGTTCAGTGAAGCTTTTTGATGCCAGTAATGTTTTATCACTATTAAATTATTGAAGTCAGTGCTTAAATGCAAAAACATTCAAAAACCAGTTCTTTGAACCTCAGAGATGTCCAGACCTTGAAGACAGTACTGGGTTACTGACAGTTTCAGTCAAATCTGACAAAAGACAGAGTCAAGTCACAGAAAAGTCAAAGGATGAAAAATGTATGGATTCAATTTTATTGTTGACATAGCTTTTAATATTGATAATGGTTTACTTGTTATTCACAATTTATTATTATTTTTATTCAAAAGTCAGCTAATCTGAATTATCTGTGGTTTAACTAAACTTTGTCAAGAGCTCTTGCTTTCAGAGTTTCATCATAGTAGAACAAAGATTCTGTGTCAAGGAGTTTTAGGAATGTTAAATTTTCAGCAGTGCAGTATCTTTGGGAAGTGCGTGTTTCTAAGAAATTCAGAAGATGACAACAATATTTGAAAGCTTGGAAATTCTGCAAAGAGTAAATAAAAATCTCATAGTAATAAGGAAATCCTTTTACCTGAGATGGACACTGGATCTGAAGCAGTTTTGTGAAATCATAAGGCTTCTTCTGCCCAACTGGCTCCATCTGGAAAGGGACAGAACACAGGACTTGTACTCATGCTATGCAGGGGTGGGATGGGAGAGCAGCAGTAACTCAAAGGCTCTAGTGCCTCATGTTTTCCATTACATTAATACATATTAAAAGCTTGCTTTGCTTATGATTAATCTACATGCAACATATCGTATGCATACCTACAAAATCTAGGATTGAAAAACAAGGTCTCTCCCATGATTAGACTGTCATTCCATCATCATTAAAGCAACCATCCACACATTAACTTTGCTCTTGGGAATGCTGGCCAGTAGGCATTGATCTCATACCACAGCATTTGATTGCTTGCATTCGGGTTGCTTTTTTATCAGCTCAACTGCAGTAACTGTGGACATGCTCTAGGAAAAAGTATAGCTCCAACCACATTCATGATTCATTCTCTTCTTTTACAAAATGCAGTTTTTACCTTGTTGTGATTAACAAGTCACTGTTACTTCCCAGATGGGCCGGTCATGAAAAAGCAAAGTGTGGGTTATCACAGATCCACTACTAAGTCACAACTTTTTGCAGCATCCTGTCAATCCATGCAAGCCTCAACTACCATATATTTTTTGTCTGCTCCCAGGCTGTGAAAGCCATGCTCACTAACATTTGAGAAAGGCATGCTTGGGAAACCTTTCTTAGCTTTCTACAGTTTACTATATATTCATCTATAGAGGGAACACATGGACTTTTGCGTGGGAAGAAAAGCAACTGACTGAAACTTTGAAGTAAAAATGATATTATTGAAACTTTTGAGAAAAATTCAGCTCAGATTCAGACTATACACTTGAGGACTTGTTGAAGTCCACACTGCTTTAGCTCAGGAGAAAGTACAAAATCCCTAATGTAAATGGAAAACTAAAAATAATCTATTTGGTGATACATTTGTGTTTCGTTAACCCTTTCCTTCTGTCTTGTGAACACTACCTTCATGTACTCCTTAAGCTGCAAACTCATTTGGCAATAGTCAGAAACATGGAATGAATGTTTCAAATGACAAAGATCACTCCTGTAATGGCTGTAACTCACTCAGCTAAAGCCTTACTAATTTATCCCACTTTGCAGAACTGTTTCTTTTATCTACATTTACACACATACTACACAACAGCAAAAGGTGCACTCCAACTCTGCAGAGAGGCTTGATAGTATTTACATTTGCTGGCCTTTGTTTATCTTCCAACAAGATGGAGAGATAAAAAAACTATTCCATAATTCATAACTCAGTACTGACAGCACAATGTGGTAAATACCATGAAGAATCACTTCACCTGTTCCTGCACCTTGCTGGGAGCTAATTAAATTGCAGTCACACCCAGAGGAGTTGGTCACTGTTTGAAATTCCTCAGCGAATCTCTGCTCAGCTTGCGCTACCAGCAGCAGCTGCCAGAAGCAGCAGACTACATAAGAAACCAGACTGAAGGCATTAAAAAATGCAGCAGTAACAGGCTTGACGTCACTGATATATTCTGGGCAGGAATGTAGTATTCTATTTTGGTTACTCCATCAATGAAGATAACATTGAAAAAATCAGCAAACTAGGGAAGAGGATTACAAAGTCAGATTCATTCAAATAAGTACTTGAAGAATAGAGTTTGTATTTGCTTTTGAAAGATGTATATAAGGTATATCCCTGAAATATGCAAAATAATGAAGCCCAGAGAGAAGATACACTGGGGACTGATACTTTCCCATCCTCATAGGACAAAAATTAAAATAGCTGTTTAACAGCATTCTTAAAAGGAAATATTCTGCCAGGACAGAATCACCCTACTGAACATGGGACAAAAGTGGTATTTCATGGCTAGTAATGAATTGCAAATAAGCATTAGCCACTTGTATGTTGTTGGGTGATAGAGCTTTATTTCTCCAGGAAGCAATTTATTCTAGATTGCTGAGACACTGTTCTCCCAAGGAAAACCAACAGTTTCTGTGCAGGAGAGCTGCAAGGTTCTGAGGTCCTGATCATAGGAAGTCAGGCATTAAGTATGTGCTGTGGTCAGCCAAAACCTACTCTGAATCCTAGCACGTCTGTCATAAAAGCAGGTTAGGGGCTGGTGTACTCTGGAAATGCAGCGGTTTCTAAGTGAGTGTAAACCACTGAGTGCAGAAGGGAGACAGGTACAGCCTCATGCAGGTGCTGTTCCCTTTCAGGTTCTTGCCTGGTTTCAGTTTGTTTCTCTCTGGGTTGCAGGATGTTTTCTGGTGGCCTTGTCTGTTACACAAAAGAATGCCAGACACAAGTGCAGGAGCTTCTGGCCTAAGTTCTTTACGCACATGAAAGGAGCTTTGCCCTCTTACATATTTCCCCAGATAAAGTTGTAGGCATTTGCCAAAATTAATCAGACTCTTTGTGGTAAACATCAAAGCTGTCAAATAAACAAACAGCCTCTCAGCCCTTCCTAACTACCCAATGTCATTCAGCTGACTGTTCTCTGATGTGCTTAGCATTTGAATTGCATTGCTCCTAGATAACTAGGAAGGTTTCAGGAAAATACCCAGCTATGCCTAAGACAAGTCCTTAGCACATACCAGCTCAGCTTCTTCTCAGCTAGACTGAAGTCCAGTGCTACTGCCAATTGCTGCTAGATTTTCAAGGTTTTGCCCTTTGGCCAAGTAACAGTTAATCATTCCAATGAAGGGGCAGGTATGAAGCCACAAAACAGCATAAGGGCATACGTCAATATAAGGACAGCCCAGCAGAAGCAGGAGGAGAGAAACACTCTGAATGCAGTTTTTAGGCACTTCCTCATTCTACTGTTTGCTGCTCAATAAATCATGATCTTGATTTCCTAGCAGTTCCCAACAGTTGCTTTTTTTTGGTTTTGTTTTTAAACATTACACGGTCAGCATAAACTATTAGCTCTACCGAAAAGGACAGATAGAGTGAACCTTGTTGGATGAGGACACTTGCCAGTGTGCTTTTTACACTGAAAGCATCTTTCATACCATCTGCTTTTCTAAAATGGCAGAATACCATCACAGCCAGCTAAGGAAACCTAACCAGGAAAGTACCTTTCTGATAATTGCCAGCTGTGCTAAGAAAATTTCATTAAAGAGAGGCAGCTGGAAAGAAAAAGGGAAAAGGCGTTGTTAAGAGAACACCACCGTTCCTTCAAACCAACAGCAACATGTGGCTTTGGCACATCTTGTTCTTCCTCCGGATCATCCAGATTGTCCCCTCTCTATAGGGGCCACTTCACACTGAGGAAAAAACACTGAAATAAAAATAAAGCCAGTAGTTGAAAATGAGGAAATGTGCACAGAAAAAAAAAAAAAAAAAAAAAAAAAAGCACAGAGAAAGAAGGCTCTTCTGATGGCAGAAGCTGACAAGAAAAAACGTATCTGAAGGGACAGAAGGAATTTGCTGCTAGCTAAGTGTAAGAATTTGAGAGGGCACAAAAGAGAAACCAGTGCTGGATTAACTGAGTACATTTGCAATAATTATCAAACTTCAGGAGAGAAATCCTGGCCCTCTCCCCTTTTTTCAGTGTCTAGGTTTTAAGGAAGCAATATAGCTGATTCAGAATGGGGATGATACATGTATTATCGTAACTCCTTGCAAAGAATATTGAAGATACCTAGCACTGACATTTTGCATAAATTGAAATCGGAAAAGTTGGACTGCAAGTGGCCATAGAAATAAAAGATTTATAGGATATTTAGAGAAAAGAAAAAAAAAAAAAAAAAGTGAAAACCATTAGAAGCACATGAAACCAGATAATTGCATGGTCTGGAAAGAGAGATGGATATTACTCAGACCCGGAGGTCAGTTTCCAACTGATAAGCTCTGGAAAATATAATAGGTCAGTCTGATCTACTGCTGTTCTTGGGTGAAACTCAAATTCTGACAAACTTGGTTCAGTTGGCCACAAACAATTCCTGCTGGAGAGGCACAAAATGGGCTGGTAACCTGGCAGCGCTCTGGGCTCTCTCATCAGAAGTATTAATTTTCTGCACTAGTTGAAAAAAATACAGCCTTTCATTTCAAAACATAGATGATGAAAATACTGTACTAAACAGACGTAAAAGGCCATTTATAACTCATGTGGTTTGGTCTTGTCTAGGTTTAATATTTATAGTAGTTAATGTTTGTGGAAGATGTGCCACCTCTTGCTAGAGTCTTAGAGATTGTGTTTAAGTAGTAACCGCGAACTCTGCAAATATCACCACCACTGATGGGGATACCAAGACATTGGCAGTCTAAGTAACTCACCCAGTTTCTCATAGAGCTGACAGAAATAGAACGTTTTAAATTCAGACTACAGGAATCTGACTTTCAGTGTCTACTTTGCTTGTTCAGTTAGTGAAGCTAGTTACTTCATGAGACTAAGGCAAAACAACGATAAAGAAGCCAACGTGAATCTTGTCATTGCATCTACTTTACGATAGAAGAACTGAGATAGAAACTTTGACATCAGTGTGAGGAGTGTCAGAGATAACAGCAAAAAAAGATAACTGGATGCAGCACATTTGTTCAAGGTTAAAGCTTCAACGGCTGATCAATTTTTAACTCCTGAGTCTCCTACTAACTATCTGAAGTGTCAGACATACATAGAAAGGTATCTTTTATTAGAGTGACTGTAAATTTTTTCTAGCTATGTCATCTGGTTGAATAAAGGGATTTTTCTTGTAAATCCATTTCCATTAAATGATTAGTTTAATATCTTTGATAAATGATTACATTTAATATTTTTAAAGTGACATAAACAATGGGATCGAGTGCGTTCTCAACAAGTTTGCAGATGACACCAATCTGAGTAGAGCAGTCAATACAACAGAAAGAAGGGATGCCATCCAAAGGGACCTGGACAAGCTAGATGGGTCCATGTGAACCTAATGAGGTTCAGTGAGTCCAAATGCAAGGTGCTGCACCTGGGTCAAGGCAATTCCAGACATGAGCACGGACTGGGGGGAAAACTTATTGAGAGCAGCTCTGAGAGAAGGACATGGGGATTCTGGTGGACTAAAAGCTTGACATGAGCCAGCAGTGTGTGCTTGCAGTCCAGAAGGCCAACTGCATCCTAGGCTGCATCAGCAGAGGAGTGGCCTGCGGGTGGAGGGAAGGGGGGGATTGTGCCCCTCTTCTCTGTCCTTGTGAGGCCCCACTTGGAGTGCTGCATCCAGGTCTGGGGCCCCCAGGACAAGAAGGACACAGGGCTGTTACAGCAGGTCCAGAGGAGGGCCACAAAGTTGTTCAGGGGGCTGGAGCACCTTTCCTATGAAGAAAAACAGAGAGCTGGGGATGTTCAGCTTGGAGAAGAGAAGGCTCTGGGGTGACCTCATTGCAACCTTTCAATATTTAGAGGGGTCTTATAAAAAAGGTGGAGAGCAATATTTTCCACAGGCAGATAATGACAGGACAAGGGGGATGGTTTTACACTAAAAGAGGGGAGATTTAGATTAGAGGTTAGGAGAAAGTTCTTCACTCAGAGAGTGGTGAGGCACTGGAACGGGTTGTCCACAGCAGCTGTGGAAGCCTCATCCTTGGAGGCGTTCAAAACCAGGGCGGATGGGGCTTTGGGCAACCTGATCTAGTGGGTGGCATCCCTGCCCATGACAGAGGGGTTGGAACTAGGTGATCTTAAAGATCCCTTCCAACCCAAGGCATTCTATGGCCAACACTACAATAGCATTACTACTGCCAGAATTAGCATAAAAAGAAAGAAGAACACATCAATCTGTATGGATTTGGTTTTAAGCATGGTTATCTAAAAGGTGGTTGCAGTATAGCCTATTTCATTCATGCTTCAGACAGTTGCAGAAATAGTTGGTGTTCTCAAATGAAAAGCCTAACACCACATGGACTGCAAAACAAGCAGAAAGTAAGTCATACCTTAAATTTAACTTAATTGGCCATGCAAATTCCTTTTAATTAAAAGAAGACTGTGTATTTTATAACCATATGGTATAAGAAGTTTATTAGAATAAAAGAGAAGATTTTGAGCATTTCTAAGCCAGAAGGAACATTAATATCAACATCTTATTCAAAATCACTGGTACCAAGGCATAGCCTTGGCATAACATGCACTAAGCAATAAAATTCTGCTTTGCTCTGGTGAGTACAAAACCAGGTGCCTGCTTTTTTTATTTAAATTTCATTCATATTGGAAAGTAACTCCCTTTCCTTCATTTGTCTCTATCATCAATTTTGAAATGCAAACTGCTCCAGCTGTATGTGCATACACTCAGTTACACATACAAATGGGTAAAAAAGCGTGTTGACAGCTCAAGTCTGTAGAAGCCTCTTGCAGAATTGGACGTTGTGCTCAAGCTTGATTGGGTCAGAGAGGCTGTATTTCTTTCAGACACCCTCTCTCCCCCATTAGAAAGCACCATTGATGGGCTTTCTTTAGCTGGGTAGGGCATCCTGCTCTTGAAGAAGCAATGGGAGCTCATTAAGGCAGTCTATTGCATTTTTACTATGAGCAACAGCAGCAGCAGCAGACAGTTAATAAAGAAACAGACACTGTGAGTCTCAGTAAAGAGTGGGATGGATAAAAGACAGATGAGACAGAAGAGTATAATCATTATAATCTCAGGTTATGACAAGCCTCAGTTGTCACTGTGCCACTCTGCCACAGAGGTGAGGCTAGCAAAAGGGTCTGCCACAGCTCTCTTATTCCCTGGGACTTCCTGAAGGGCTACTTTGAAAGCCTTTCTGAAAAGTTGTTCATAGAAAGTAGCAGCCAAGGAACAGAAAGATTTGTCCTGGAAATGTAGGGCATTTAGCATTAGTAGAGAGCAGACCCTCTGCACGGCTGAGGACAGCAGTCATGGGATGTTTGTTTCCCACTTTCCTTCCCCTTCCGGCTACTCAAAGCCTGACTGGTGTGGAGTTGCTGCTAAGCTTCTGTACTAAGACCAGTAAGTAACAGTGTCTGTGGTACTGCTCACCATGTTGTTCCAGAGAGCCACAGACAAGAAAGTATAATCTTCTTCCAGTTTTTCCACTTCTGTCTTTGACGTGGTGGTGAAGTCATCCCTGTCCTGAAAGACAAAGCATTTAGACCATGAAAAAAGGCTTTGTGTGAAGAGATGAGACATTCAGGCACACAAGTTCTCTTTTCATAAAGTAACTTTTTATATCTACAAGAATCACAATCTTTTGTATTCCCATTAAGCCATTTGTTGTGGATCTCAGCTCCTGATGGCGTGTCAAGACAGAACAGATGCTGTTCTTATAAGTGATTGCTGTACCTACTACCGTAAGGCAGCAGTGAAGGGACAGCAGTATCCAAGAGCAGACTCTGCAGAGCTGAGGATAGCAGCCATGGCATGTTTCTTTCCTACTTTCTTCCTTCCCATCCCTCCCTGCTACTCAAAGCCTAGATAATGCAGGGTTGCTACCAGGTGTCTGTACCAAGTGCAGTAAGCCACAGTGTCAGCAGAAGACCACTGCTGGAGCAACAACAAAACACAATCACACTAGTGACATACAGGACATCAGGGAACCTTGCAGATGTGACCATACAAACAATTTCGAATAAACAACGCTTCCTCTAGCTAACACTTACAGGGGTTAAAAAAAGGGGAAGCATGAAGAGTTTGTCTTAAGAGGTCATGTTTATTTTTAAATGAAAGGGAGTGAAGAGTTTGGAAAATCCACATGGTAGCCTGCTGGTCAGGTGGCTTGCTATTACAAATCAGGGGAAACTAAGAAGGTAACTATGACATAAGATGACATTGAAGGCAATAACAGAGCAATTTACTAAGGGAAAAAGTCATGTCATGAAAAGTAAGTCTGACATTTGTACACGGACCAGTCATCAACAAAACATCTGCCACAAAACGACCCAACAGCAAAGGAAGATTTTGCAATATAGCAGATCCCAGACTTCCCGGAAGACAAATTTCCTTCTTACAGTCCACTCTGTTCTGATACCAAGCTGAAGGGAGAAACAGCATAAAAACACATTCATGGAGTTGTTACAGTGCCTAGGAACTGGACCACGACTCACCACCAACATAATATGCAAATAGCCAGCAATGTTTAATGTTGGATTTTGATACCTTGCTGAGTAAGCCATTATCTAAGAAGTCATACCTTCCTCTCTCCTTTGCCAGGTCTCAGACAACCTTAACCTTTGAGCTCTCATTTAAAATCACCTGTGGTGAAGGATGTCTGACATTCCAGGCAACCCTGTCAATATATATTTGCCATTGGCTATACTAGATACAAATTCTGGACAGAATTCATTTCCAGGATCCCAGACTGCATTAATCTCAGTTTATTTGCAGGGAGGTAGTCCTACTTTCCAATACTATTTATGAATCTTTTATCTCTTTGTTGTTTTCCCCTACCCATTTTTAAAATACTTATTGTTAACCTCTTTTGGCTTTGATTCCAAACACACACAAGCATAATGGGAGTGAATGAGCAAGGATGACTGCAAGGATAGAGAAAAACTAGCAGCACTGTCAGTTTCTGGGCACTTGTGATCTAATCTACAGATGTTCCATGAGCTGATTTCTCCAGGAACACAGAATTCAAAAAACACAGGATCTCTGAATGATGCTGCTTGAACTGAGCTGCAATCCTAGTACCTCAATGTCTGATGCCAAGATGTGTCCTGGCTACCTAATTATGCTTGTCTTCTGGCATTATACAGCCTAGATAGGAGAAAGCCAGCTGAACATTGCACTCAGTCTCACCAGACACAATCCAGAAAGAATGGAGCAGCTTGCATTTACTCACCAGTCTGAGCAACAGATTCGTTTCTTGGAAAGAAGGCTGAAGAACAACAGTGAAGTCATCTTTTTGATCATACCTTGCAGACTCTAGCAGTTTTCCCCAAGCATCCTGAATAGACAACCATATAATCAGATGAGTATTATTTTGTATAGTGTAATATATGTGCAATTCATTGGAGTTTAAAGTGAACTAAAATTATCTCCTTCCCTAATAAACCACAAGAATCAAATTCTGTAATCCAGAACAAAGACAGTAATTAAATGAAATCTTCTTATGCAATAGTTAGAAACTCCTTGTGGCTACAAGAGAGCTACCCTGAATTACTATCACTTTCTTTGAAAGAATAGCATGCTTAGCAAGGAAATAAAATTTCATGCTTATTTGCCTCTCTGCTGTTTCTAAAGGGATTACAGCACAACTATTGTTGTCTTACAGAAAGTTTCCATCTAAGTCACGTGGCATCAACAGCCAAGTTAAAGGACAAGATAAATCATTCCTCTAATGGGTTATAACAACTCCTAGGTTCCCAAGAACTACAGTCATTGGAAACTGGAAGAGACACTTGGGTCACTCAGATATACAAAGAACATCTCCATTGTTCCTGGTGACCCCAAGAAATGTGGTCTTAATCTAGAAATGTCAGCTTAATCTGGAAAATGAACAGAGATGTCTAGCAATACAAGCACCAAGCAATACGGAATATGCCATACCTGATAGGACCACCTCAGTATGTAATCATCTAGCACAGAGTGTTCATGTACACAATTGCACTGATTCCCAACAGGATTGCTGCAGAGAAGAACGAAAAGCAAAGACATTATAAACTTTAGATAAATAGATAACAAGACAGTACAGACTCTGAAGCCACTGACAAGCATGTATTGAAGATTAAATTATTGCATACATTGACAAAGCTATATGGAGTTGTATTTCATTTTTTTTTTTTAATATATATAATCATTGGTATATATTTCCATGTCCAGAGCTTTGTACTACTACTACACTCGAAAGCCTATTCAGTTGACAAATATGCCAGACTGGGATTAGCACAGGGACTTGCAAGCTACCAGCATGCTTAGGTTTAAAATAGGTGCTATGCTGGTTTTCAAATACTTCCCTCTCTATAATCACATACGAAAATTGAACACACCCAGAATACTTTCCAGAAGAAATTTTGCCTTAGTGTTTGTTAACAAGACCTCCATCTAGAAATGTGGATGGAAGCTCAGTGCTTCAAAAGCTTATTTATGCTGAAGCGTGGCTAGACATTACAAAGCAGCTGGCCAATCTCAGCAAAATTTCTGACCTACAGGGTGAGATCTGCATACTGAGTATTTCTGTAGTTGACAGGGTAACTCAGACCCTCTCCCAAAGCAGCTGACAGGAACAACATAGGATACTTTTGAGATCAGCCTGTTTCCAACAAAGGTAAATTCAGATGAAAATGCCAGGATAAATGAGAATTTGAGAAACTTTTAGTGGAGCTTGCAGGTGTAAGCAGTAAGCACCTGTCAAGATCAGGCACTCTCTCCTTTTCACAAAACTCTAGCTAAACCTGTAAAATAGCAGGTTTTCTATTAAGATGTGTTTATTAGCACTGGTGAGTGGAAAAAAAAAAAAAAAAAAAGAAAGAAAAAAAAAAGTGAATTCAGGACAAGCATCGTACCAAAGCCTAACAGGCAGGAACAAATAGAGACATCTAAGAACTTCATACAATACATGAAGAGAGTTTTATGCCTAAAAGTGGGGTTCATCCACCAATTCTGGCATGGACAACACTTGTAGTTAATGAGAAGCTAATAAAGGAAGTAATTTCAAATCCCACTTATGTTCCAAATTCCAGTGCCTGAAGTTAGATACTGACATGGGATTGGAAATGTCAGCCACTATTCTCTTCTTAGACACTGAAGTTTCCTCTTTTGCTGTGGCTCATATTTTTCTTTGAGAGCACAGTCCAAAGATGACAAATTGCTAACCAAATGCTGAGACCCTTATCTGGGAGAGTATCTGGGCCTGATGAGCCCAAGAGCTTTATACTTAAGCACAAAGCATACAAACTGGTAGAACTGTTCAACCAGATAAACACAGCTTCAAGAGCCCATTGATATGTAAGCTTGCTAATATTCTCCATGCAATCATTTTTGACAAGGAAAGCTTCTTCTCCTCTGCTTATGCTTGTTGTTATGCATGTGGTTATGCAGCAGCCAGACCTCTTGCTTGACTGATGGAACATCTCCCAGGCCATATATTTGCAAAACTTGTAAAGCACTTCAGAATTACTATATTAGTATGCCACGAGCACAAGAAAAAAAATTGCTATGGAGTAAAATGGAGTGTAATCTCATCAGCTGTAAACTACTCTATCATAACTGTCCTTGTGCACACTCCTACTCCCTACTAAATTGGGACTTAAGCTACTCACACTTTTTTTTACAAGGTGCTGAGAGAAGGAGATGGATGAAAACATCTATGCAAGCAGTTACCATAGAACGGGCAAGTTGAATGTTCCATCCTACCATACCCTAAGCCCAAGCAGTAGCTCTCATATTGCCAGTGTTTTAATACTCATTATTCCTTTTGTGAATACTGTGAACATTGATACCTAGAAACTTATACATTTAAAGAGCCTTCAGAGTTTCTTTTTCAAGTTTGAAGTAGTGGATGGACTGTACGGTCTTGTTACCATAATGACTGTATTGTGTCTGGTTGGGATGGAGTTAACTTTCTTAACAACAGCCAATATGTCATTGTATTTTGGATTTCTGGTTAAAACACTGTTGATAACACACCAGTGCCTTGGTCACTGTTGAACAGTGCTTGCAGTGTTGAAGCTTCCTCTTTTTCCACATTGTCCCACCCAGTGAACAGGCTGGGGTTGGACAAGAGAGGGGACACAGCCAGGACAAGCGGCAAGCTGACCAAAGGGATATTCCACATGATATAGCATCATGTTCAGAAATAAAACCTGAGGTAGAGAAGAAGAGGGAAAATTTGGCTTCCAAGGTCATTGTTGATTGGAGACTGGCTGGACAACGGTCCATTCATGGGAAGTGGGGAGTTATTACCTTTGAGTCATTTATCTCCCCCACCCCCTAGCCCCCTTTCTTTCAGCTATTAAACTGTCTTATCTCAACCCACATCTTCTGGGTTTCATTATTCCTTTCCTCTCCCCTGTCCCATTGGGGTGTGGTAAAGGGAAGTGATAGAGGGGCTGTGTGGGTGCTTGGCTACTGCTCAGGGTAAACCCACCACCACCACAGTATGTTATTGAGATGTGCTACCCAAGCCGCTGAGTTAAAGCACCTACTCCTCCTGGTAAATCTATGCCTGCAGAAACAAAGTGGAGATCTAAAAACCTGTGACATACATTGGTGTTAAGGGCAGAAAGTTGTTCAGAATACTCTACCGGATAGGTATAAAGCTAATATATATACAAAGCTATGTGTCTGAACAGTAGTGGGAGACAGTATTGAAAACTTAAAGGAACCTCTGTTACCTTGCATTATTGGGATCTTGGCATGCAAGAAAGGAAGTTGTGAGCTCAGTAGAATCTACCAGATTTACAAAGGCTTTGGGAACCTGCAGTTATAAAGTAAAAATTAGTCACATAAATACTAGCAATTGGAGATTAGCAAATAGCACTAACAGTAAATTACAATGTCTACAATGTCACTTGTGTTACCTCTGGGCTGGGATTCTACCTTCATAAAATCAATAATCACAGTCTTTGCCAATTCCTTCCTGAACCCTACTTCTATGCCTGCCATCTAGAATAATGTTAATCATCCTTTGTGAAATAATTGTGACCATGACGACTTCTTGACTGAGACCCAAAAATTCATTTTACATAAACTACATGGCCACCAGCCAACTAAATTGAACTCAGATAAGCTAGGAAATATCATTTTTGTGGCAATGTATCAATGTAAAGCCTTGGGATAAAACATTCTGTGTAATAACACAAGCACTTGTGCATCCTGCCTCCCCTCTCCCCCAAGGAGAAAGCAGCTGTCCATTTATATAGGACCCTTGTGCACATTCACAAGTGCACATATACAGATTCTGGAAACAATACGGGAGGGAATCTGAAGCAAATGCATGGGTGAAGCTTCACCCATACATAACATTTGTTGGAGTCAGCCTGAGAGGAATGAGTGGTTGTAGCCTAATGCAATGAAACCGGAGAAGGTTTAGAAGACCCTTCAGGCCTTCAATCTGGCAACACAAAATTCTTGGAAGATGCTGTTGAACTAGTTCAGATAGACTGTTAATATTCTGCTTTACTAGTGATACATCCTCATCTAACTCATTAGTCGACTAAGACTCAGTGCAGAGCATTTCTCAGAAACTTTCCTAAAGAAGTAGATACATCCCAGCTAAGACAGCTAGAAAACCTTTAGAAACACTAAAAACACTTAAAATTGACAAATAACGAGAGAAAAAATATATTATATATAATATATATTATTATTATTATTATTTTAATGTGTTAATGTGTTTTTTCCCATTTCACACAAGTCACCACCATCTATTTAGCAGCCTGTACACTGCCTAGGTAGCTCCATGCATTCAGCAATTCAATATATTTTCATAAACACCACTGTTTCAAAAGGAACAGCTTTCAGACCTAGACTGACATACTCTGTTATTAATGCAAATCACTTAAAAACAGACTGAGTAGTACATCAGCTTGTGTAACAAAGGATGGACAGGTAACTGCTTAGCTTTGCATCAGATTTTTAAAGCATAATTTATATATATATATTTATAAAATATAGCATAATATACTTTAAGTGCTTATTGCCAACAAATACAACCAGAAGACTGAAGTCAATGAGATGTGTGTTCTAAGTCACTTGAACACTGGTACAAGCCACTGTATGGTAAGAGAGACCGGAAAAAAAGAAATCAAAAGATTCGGATTATTAAAAATTGATGAATAAAGCTTACTTCTTTATACAAGAAGTCCAAGACCTCTTGAAGTTTTTCCAGGTTTTCCAACATGCAGTTCTCCTGTGAGATGAAAAACACCATCAAAACCAGTAGGAGAACTATCCTACTATGTCATCTCAGAGTTGAAATGACAAATCACTTACACATTTATAAATACAAAACATGTGGTGCACCAGCAGCTTACATTACTGAATAGTGACTTTCCAACCTCCTGGAACCAGCTACTGCTTTGGTTCACTATGGCAAAGGGTAGAGCTTGGAAAAGTGAGTTTATCACCTGCCTTGACTGCTAAACTACGCCAAGAAAAAATTACCGGTTGTGTGAAAGCACAGGAAGAGCACGGGTTTTCAGCACTAAAGAAAACTGTGATCAATTTCCAGTCATTTTGGAAGTCCATCATCTAGAAGAAAAAAAAAATAAAATAAAAATTTGAAATGAACATGATGGTAAGAGCCCTATTTGTCATTTTCCTTTCTCGTGTAAGATTTGCTGTAGCTTTAAATCAGCAAGCCCAAACAGTGCCTACAACCATGGCTACTTCAATCCCTTCCATCTGACTCAACAGCTTACCCTAGAGAAAGCAGCAAATGGATGGTTAGGAAGCAACTGCTGCCATTAAAGCTGAATGCATACCTCTAAAAATCTCAAGATAAAGCCAGAAATCACTGTGGCCATTGGAGGGTTCATTGGAAATGAGCATGCACAACTCAGCACAAAGCCTGATGCTGTTTCTTTCTATCACTGATGCAGCTTGATGACAGAGTTAACGTTCCTGAACTGCTGAGATTGGGTCATACTAGAGGGATGTAGAGTGGAGCAAAAATCTAAGAGCTACAGCCCTGTCCATCTGTGGTAAGTCCATTAGGCAACACTCGCCAGTCACAAAAGAAAATTGCTTAGAAGCCTTCAGTTCCACAAAAAACTTATGCTAAATCCATTCACGTATAGTCTGGTGTGCTGCCTTTACAGGGAGCAGGCAACAGCAGAATCACTTTGGCAGTTACATTTGCCAGTTATATCAAGGCTTTTTAACACAATAACATGCCTAGGGGTTAAGAACAGAAGAAAAAACGAGTACATCAAACTCCAGGATGGGATTTTTGAAGTACTCAGCCATGAATGATAATTCAGCTCTCACCAGCATCAACCATTGGCATCAGCCAAAGCGTATACAGAGCTTTACTGGCATTTTAAAAAATATGATCCTGAGAGGCCAGGAGGCAGTAACAAATTTCAAGAATTATAATTGTGGGTTGGCTTCTCAGAAACACCAGCACAGTTTCTGAGTATAGTTAGCAGAGGTCTTGCATTCTTACCCAATGCAAAACAAAAATTCTGACTTCCATACCAACGTCTTCAGCCACTCTGACAAACATAAGCCAGGTGGGATACTTTTAGGAACAAAACTCCATAGCTTAAAAGGTACAGGACTGATTCTATTTACGTCAGAGAGACCAAAGTCTGTTAACCTCAAGAAACAGCATTTTCTATTTTGAAGAGACATTTAAGTGGTGTTTAAGGTATTTCATCACACTTCCCCCTTTTCCAGCTTGGAGACCAAGCTCTCTGAACTGTTCTGTGTTTTAAGCAAACCTGATCCTCTTTCATGAGCTTCACTATTTCTACAGCTTGATCCAGGAGGTCTCTGAAAAAAAACACAAGGAAAGAATCTGTCAAGGCATCAGTAAGGGTGAAGCTTTAGTTGATTTTTGTCATAAAGTCAAAGAACATTTGAAACCTCAGGTTTTCATCTTTTCTCTCTTAAATATGTAAAGATTAGACACTTGTCTGAGCTAGACAGAGTGCTTGGGGTGATTAGCTCCTATTCAGACATCTCACTTTCAGGTGTGCACTTAGATGAAGACAGTAAACACAGGTTGGCTGGCACACTCTAATTCTATTTGAGCTCAGACAGTTGTTTTGCAGATATAAAGAAGAAGCCCTGATGTTAGGTCAGATTTTCCAGACCTGAAAGCGCATGGGGGCTTCATTCCTTCTGTTTCTGAGAGGTGACAACTGACCCTCCATGGCAGGGTCTGTCCCTGGAAGTCTTGTACAGCCTCAGCTGGTACCAAGTACACTCTGTGTCCCAAGAGGTGCTCCATTACTAAACACATCCATCCTCCACCTTTCTAGATATGAGTGAACTGCCCAGCCAGAAACCCCTCGCACTTACGTGGCTCGACCATCTGATCCCGTTGTGCCAGGCAGAGGAGATTGGTGCAGGACCGAGGGATTAAAACTGCTAATGAGAGCTAAAGGACATACATGGGTTAGGCTATTTCTGGATACATGGGACTGCTACTCTGCAATTTCACTATAAACATAGCTGAAGTAGACCAGAACATGTAAGAGCTGGGGATCTCCTGGCAGGCATGAAGGGCACCTGAGATGCTCTGCAGCTGTTCCCGAGTGGTGACTGCTCCTAAAAACTGGAGGTTTCATGTCTGAGTTTTCCTCCACACTCAGGTCAGAAACATCCACCCCCACCTCTCACGTCAGCCACAAGAAGTGTTGGCAGATTTAAATACAAGTGGCTGTAGAAATGAAGCTTCTGAAAAGGGCCATCAGCTCCTGAAGCACTAAGGAGTTGCCAGTTTGTAATCCACTTTTCCAGCTAGTAGAATGGAGGTGCCATTAAGACACTGGAAGGTTTGGAGGGAAGACCCGGGAGCTACCCATTACTCAATTCAGCATTTCAGTGGACCTGAAGGTTTTACCTGCAACACCTGTCAAGCAAGTCAAGGCTACTATCACAACCAGCTCATGGTTGAATACATCTATGTGGTGCATCAAGGGCAGCCCTAGTGTAAATTCAGAGTGTGTGGCAGCAGAAGGAGCACTGGACAGGCAAATCCACACAAGATTACACTTGGCTAGTGTGGGCAGAAAGCACAGTGAAGATGTGCCAGCAGGGATTGGGGCTACCTAGATGGCCTGTTCAAAGCCTGCACAGATAGCCCAGCCTATGCTGCACACATACTCCCCATGAGCACCTTCCCTCAGGCTTCCCGTACACCCCTGTGGCATGCTTGTGCTGAACCCCCGCTGCAGCCCAACAAAGCTCTTGACCTGCAGCCAGCTTGACATTTAGTTAATTTGCTTGAGTTTGTGTGATAGCAAGACACACCTGATAAAGTTTCCACGCTCATGTCAAGGAGGCTCTTTCCTGTGCTATAGAAAGGGAAGAGAAAACAGGAAGCTGTTATTCCATTTCTCAAAGAAAAGTTACATTTCAGCAGAGCCCCAATCTCTTCCTACTCAAGCTACAGCTCAAATTGCATTTTCACAGCAGTTGCTGAAATTAAGAATGGGGCCTTTCTCTCCCTAGAACCATCATGTCATCAGCTACTGCTGAGGAAGAACACAGTCTTGGATCTCATTCTTCTGCCTCTCCACGCTCTGCCTGTTGCAATATTTGTGCTTATGCATATACACAAGCAATGCCAGGACCTCTCTGTGTGTACGCGTAAGTGGACACAGATGTTCATGCAACCATTTAAAATTATTAGTCTTTTAAAGTTTGTCTTTGCAGGGCCAAATCCTCATCTGGAATGCCTCAAAAGAGCTACACAGATTTGCATCTATGAGGTTTAACTATATGATTCTTCCCACTAACTTAGATCTGCTAAAAGGGCAAGAAAGAAGAAAATGATGTAGAACTTGCCCACAAACACTGGGAATCATTCAAGCAGAGGACAGGGTACTAACACTCCTGGGTTCATTCTTTGCTTTGATAAATCTCTGCTTTCTGCTCTCTAATTAGTGGATGATATTTACTACACAGGATTCATCATGGAGTAACAAGTCTTAATCAAGGTTATTGCAACCTTAAGGTAGTTGCATACCTTGGTTTAAAAAAAAAAAAAAAAAAAAGGAACACAAAAAAAACACACACAGTCTAAGTACAAAAAATTTCTGTTAACTAAGGATGGGGAAGGATCCAGCGGCTCAAAATCTTTTATATTTAAATTGTCTTTCTCCTTTTTAGATAACAACAATAAGAATTGCTTGTATCTTATTCCCACCTTGTGATATTTTATGAACTAGGATCATGACAGAAGTCGATGCTAGCAGTTCATGGTTACCTTTGGAGTAAGTCTTCACGATGAACACTGGCTCCTGGTGTCTGCGAAAAAGCAGGCAATAAGAATACCACTAAGCATAGGGAAATTTAGTTCTACACACACTGTTCCCCTACTGTACACCTCTTTTCCAAGTAGTAGTTTTCTACATATTCTTCATTACGCTGCAGTTTGCAACAGATTTAAATTATTTTCCAGAGCTGTCATTTGCAGCACTTCCTTTTTACACTGTGTTCTCATAGTCTGGTGATTTTTTTCTTGGGTACTGCTTTCATTAATGAATTTATTACATATGGCTTAAAATAAAATTTGACTGGCTGAACTCAAATTCAGTCAAATGAAATGCTGTTCTAAACCATATTGAATTTCTCTAATCTATTTATTTTCAACAAGGGACATGACCTGAAGTCATTTAGATAATTTACATGGATGGCACTCTGCCAACACCGTGTCTGTTGAAAAAAACAACACCTTAACAGAGGAACTCCACTGATTGCAAGTAGTCTAGGAGTAGACAAAGATATATGCTTGCTCTAAGAAAGCAGATATTCATTAGACCATCGTTTAAACATTTTTCTATGGCACCACCCACAGGCAATAAAGACTTCATCACAAAAAAGACCTGGCCTGAAGGACCACGCCTCCAGTCTGAGAGTGAAGCAACTTCCACTTTAAGACAAAACTTTCTCTTCCGAAGAGGGAAGTACTTGCAGGGAGTCCAGGAATGCTTGTTTTGTTTGTTTGTACATTTGTTTTGAAAGCCCTTAAACCAAGGAAAAGTATGATATCTCAGGGAATACCATTTCAAAGTTGAAGGTTGCTTTGTGACAAAGTAGAATCTCCCCTATTTCTTGGGATTTGTAGCCCCCACAATGGCTCCCAGTTTTTGCCCACTAGATACATTTCTGTACTTCCTCAAAGCTTGAAAACTGTGGTTGTGGTTAAACACTTTTAATTGGGCCTCAAATCTATTTCAGATATTTACTTCCAACTATTAAGTAAAAATTATCCAAATCTAACTATCAGAACAGGTAGATCTTCACCCAGTGATTTATACATCAGAAGTATACATGTATATTTATGATTCATCTAGAGTTTCTGACTTTTAAACTCTACAGGACGGAAACACTTAAATGGGATGGAAAATCTACTACATTTGTTGATGATTTGTCCTAATGCTGATCAACAATACCGTAGTTTTTTCCTAGAGTTTTCCCAAATGCTTCTTCCAGTTATTCGATCTGTTCCGCTCATTGTTAGGAAAATCCAAGCATGGTAATCAAATACCATGGCTCTCTGCAAGAGCACTGTGATCAAATTTCCTCCTGCATGAAGTCAGATGCCTATTTTTGTACTCACAGTATACTGGAACACTGAACAGCAGGTATTTCCAGTCTTTTTTTTTTTTTTTTTTAAAAAACACCAGAAACCGTTGATGCTCATGGAAAGTTTCATGCCCTAACTGGGACCCCAAATTACAGCATCAGCTCAATTCATCATCACCTCATCGCAGAGTCAGAAAGGAGGAAATGGGTCACGTTCAGCACACTTAATGCATGTACTTACTCTTTGCAAATTTCCTATTGCAGCAACTGCTGTAATGTCAGCTGGCCTCAGAGCATGAACTGCAGAAAAGTCGAAGACCAGGTTAGAAAAGAACAGTAACTTTGAAAGAAAGTCACATCCACCAGCATATTAAAATGTGGCAAAATTTATTAAAACGATTCTGTAAGAAGTCTATGTTAATCTTTTTAACTGTCAGTTTTAAGACGGCCAGAAAGAGAAACCTTACTCAGGTACTCAGTAAATACTGCAGATGCACTGAAATGTTCAGCCATCAAGCAAGAAGAAACCACAAAACACAGTGCTGAATGATTTAAGTAATACCAGCATCCTCAATCAGCATCTGAAGAAACTTAAGTACTGTTATGAACACATACACACACACAAAACCAAAACAAAACAAAACTAAGGATTTCACACAGCTCACCCCTACTTCAGTCACGTCCCACACACACAAAGCCATTCAAAACAGCTGAATTCCTTCCCTCCACAGCCTCTCTAAAGTAATTGGCAGGAAGGAAAGCCTCTACAAGAATAATATTAGACACAAACCTGAAGTTGAAGGAGTCTCAGGTGGCATCGCATGCTCACATGAAAGCTGGAATTTTCTTGGAGCCTTTGACATAAAGAAATAAATATGGTTGATTACTTATTTCCAACAAGGAAACTGGTAAAAGGAGGGGACATGGAGGCTCCATTCTCACACAGTACCAAGCTTTTCCTGATGTCACAGTGGTTTAAAAGAACAGTTGCACCCCTGCTAGAAATACATGGAAATATAGACTTGGAATTTTCAAATCCAGTCTTCCAAAACTCTACACTTTTTGCTCAGCTTTCTTACCAATTCCCACATAGCAATCAACAAAATACGCTGAACATAATCTGTTATGTTCATTGTTGTGAACCATCAGCGCTTAATCTGGAAGAGATCACAAAAACAGCTTCTGCGTGCATCTCCACACACCACAAGGTACACAACGTACATGACAAAAAGCCACAGCTCTGGTACACAACAGGAAAGGTAAAGTGAACCAAGAGCATCGCCCATATTCTGGGTCTCTGGCAACTGGCACAATCCCCATGTCATCATAGAAAGTACTAAAGAGGGAAATAATGAAATAAAAAAAGATTTGTATTTAGGGTAAGGATGTGAGTGATGTGACTAAACTCAGCATGAGAGACAGCTGACTATCACTAGGAACAATAATTTAACGCCCTCCTGCATCCTGACAATAGCTATGATCCACCTCTAGTACCTCAAAGAAAGATGAAAGACAGCGATCTTCCGTTTCTAAAAGAGCAACGGAGCATCTAGGAACAAGCGCTAACCACAGCCAACCTACGTACAGGATGTGCAACCTAATAACAAACGTTGCTCGGAGAAACTTTTATTTCCTGATTAGGTACTGTAGTTTTGAAAGCGCAGTACCACGTTGCTGAGTCATTTGCTATGCATTTATTCTTTACAAAATTAAACAGTTTAGTGCACTGAGCTCTTCTCCTGACGGCCTCAGAGGAAGCATCAGCCAGAGAGGTGACAGATACTGAAAAAAGGGAAGAAAAAAAAAGAAAAAGATAGAGCTGTTTCTCATACTTCACCTTTAGTTTTCCTTGTTCTTCCAGGAGATGAGCTGTCTGACCTTTAAAAAGGTAAAATAAATAAATAAGTAAAAGAATAATTAATTGCACAATTTTAAACCTTAGAAAAAGCCTTCAGAAAACATAATAAACCTAAAAGCACACAATCATGAAAGCTGTAACCTTTCTCGTCTGCCCTACTTTCCAAAGGTGAGGCACACCCCAACAACCGTTATATTTTATTTTTGCTACACTAGAATAAGCTTCTAGTTGTTATAATCAGATGACATTTGTTGAAATTAGTGTTGAAGTACAGTGAAGTCATATACATAGTTGATGGACCTCATCCTTCACAGGCACTAAAAACCCTTCAGAATTCCTGTATTCTAACCACTCTCCTCTTCAGCCCAATTCATACACTGCTGTTCTCCTGTATTACAATGGAACTTAGCTTTGTATCTCAAAGAAAGCAACCTATCTTTGTTTTGGAAAGTACAAAATGCCAAGGACAGCTAATAAACATTTAATTCCCATGAACAAAAGGAGATTTTGCAATCATCTACAAATGCACGTGAGCCAACCCCCAATTCTTATGCACTGAGAGCACAGCCTAGTCTTGCCCTGTACAAACTTAGGGTCATTTGAGCACATACAAGCTGAAACTCCTTAAAAAAGGAGCAGTTCACATTAATCTACATCTTCCACATCCAGGGAGCAACATCGCACTGTTGTGAGTTTGCCATAGTGATACAGAAACAGCGGCAATTTCTTTTCTTCCTGGAGAGTGTTGACAGATAAAATAGTCTGCGGAGCCAAAAGTCAGGCCTGTAGGTATTTCAGTAAACATTATTCTCTTTCCTTTAGTATACACTTGGATTGGAACACATGAATTTTGGTTTATTCTAAAATCTTCACAAAGGCAGCCACGGGTCTGGATCCTCAGCTGAACTTCACAGCATGCTCACAGCTGCCCCTGCATGCCAGCCAAGCCCTGCTGTTCCTACAATAATTCTCCTTTAGCATTCAGAAGCCAACCCGGGAATATTTAGTCCTGCTGCACACTCCGGCTTGCATGCCTTTCTTTCCACACCAAAAAGTAAATGGGGAGCCAGCTCAGGCCAGCAGGTGAGAGACACCTGAATTAGGACAGCTGGCAGCACACACACTACAGGGAGGAAACGTGCCTGGCATGGGCCAGTGGTATGGGGTACCCCCACCCTCCTGAGACGGGTACTGGCACTCGCAATGGTCAGCGGGGTGGCAGAAAGCTACTGCTGCTCTCCATGACCACCTCAGCCCATCCCTCGAGCCACGCTGCCCATTTTCGATAATTGTCACCAACTTCCCTGCATTATTTTTCCACTTGAGTTTCAGCCATGAGCTATTCACAAGCTCCTGTTGTCTTCATGGTGCTTGGTAGAAAATTCAAACAATTGCTGCCTGACTGCTGAGTAACATTTATTTAACGTGTGTGTTTGCTCAATCCATGCTTTTAGGTGACATTTTACTCAGGACAACAACCAGGATCCCAGCTCTCATTTGAGATACTGGAAGCACGTGCAATGAGGGGACTCATATTCATTATGCCAACCTGTTGTAGAAATTCAGTATTTTTGAGGTTTTTTATTAAACACTGATTTCAACCCTATTTGAGAATAGATCCACAGGCTACATTGGGGAAGAAAGAGGGTCCAATCCCAGTTTCCAGGATTATGGGGGAGGAGGAAATCTCAATATTTGAAAGACTTCAGAGAGACCATTCTGCACCAGGCTGAAGGTCAGTCTAATCTGAGATGCTGCCTCTGACAACAGCCAAACTCAGGTGCTTAGGGAAAACAGCTGTGGAAAAAAAAAAAAAAAAAATGGGCTGGGGTGATATACCATGGAAGTGTAACTTCTGTGCTTCTGCATCTCCTTGAGCAAGCAATTACTTAATGCTGAAGAACTCCTGAGACCTTTCTTCCATTAACTTGCTATTTATTTTTTTTTTTTTTTACCCATTCATAGTTTTGGCTTCTCCAGAAGTCCTGTGGCAAAGGTGCTTCATACTTAATTATTCTGAAAAAAATACCTTCTCACCAGCTAATAATTTGATCTGGCTCCTTGATGTTGTTCTTCCATGCTTCCACAAAATTCACCATTTTGCACATGCTCATATGTCTTTATCGTATGCCCATCCACCTCTCTTCCAAGCTAAAGAGTCATCCTATTTATCTCCTCTCATGGGGAAGTTGTTTCATAAGTCTGAATACTCTTCCCCTTTATCCTCCTCCTATGTTCTTTCATGTTTTTTAACATGAAAAAGCTAGACAGTCCTCACAAGGTGAGTGAACTGGACTTGTACACAGCATTAGAGATGTGTTATTTTGTTCTGTTCTTTCCCTAATACCTAAAATTGGCTCCTTAACTGTTACTAAAACTGAGTTGATGTCTTCAGACAGCTACATACTGTGAAGCAGTATCTAATTTAGAGTTCACCACTGCGCATAGCTAGAACAAGTTCTGCCCACCATATGTATTCCCTTTCAGTTTTCAGTTTGAGCATCCTGAGCAGTTTTGCATGAGCAAGCTAGCATGTCTCCTTATCTGATACCCAGATATACTGAAAGCATTTCCCAGCACAGGTGACGCTGGGACTCTGCAGGTTGGCTCTCCCCTTTTCCCAGTTTGAAAATTCCCAGTCCGAATCTTTATTCCACAGCTCTTAACAATGGTGTCTGAAGCTCTTGGTCAAAAGATTTTTGGAAATTCAACAACCCCTCAGACAAACAATCCATGGGCACATACCCATTGTCATGGCCTTTCTGTATCAATTCCACAGGGAAACTTCCCCATTATATCACATTTGCCCCAAGTTAGTTCATTACATTCCTCTACTCTGGTGTCACCCCTTTGCCTAGTACAGGAGCCAGCCTCACTACCTAGTTTACCTACTGCCAGCCTCACTACTTTTGTACCACTACCACTGCAGGTCCTCAAATCCTCCTAAAGCAGAGCTCGTTTTAAAAGCTGGTTTCACATTTGCCATTTTCCATTCCTGACACCAATGCCAACTGAAGAATTAGTTTGCACAACAGTTAACACATGGACACAGTTAACACATTCATTTGGTTCACTCCCTTGGGCAAATATCATCTAATCCTGACAAGTTTTTTGCTATTCATTATCAATTTGTTCACAGATTTGACAGTTTCCCTAGCTTATCCCCTCCACAGAAAGGTTCTTAGTGCAAAGCCTTTATAAGCTCTTGTGCAGATGACACCAAAGGGGAAGAAAAAAAAAAAAAAAAAAGGAAAAAAAAAAAAGCAGCCTTTGTCTTGGGCTTCAGCTTTTATTTATTCATTTATTTATTTGTGTGTCTATCAGCACTACAGATCCTCTTTCAGATGTATTTAAAAGAAAATTTATTATTTTGTTATTGCTTTAGCAATGATTCCTCATTTCCCCATAGATTCATTTTTGGCTTGTCTGATTGCATTTTAACTTACCAGAGCACACATTCTTTAGTTTTCTGTATTTGCTTTGGATTTATGTTTTCCATAGGATTTTTTTTTTTACCCCTGCTGCTTCCAATATTATAGTTACTCCCTTACTCTACCATTTAAATTCTAGTTTGTATTTCTGATTTTCTCCATCTCTTCCCTCCTCCCCCCCCCAAAAAAAAAAAAAAAAAAAAAAATCTGTCAATTTATCCAAAACCTGGATAAAAGTTCTATTCTTTCTTCCCTTGCTCTTCTAGTTAATATGTTTCAGATAATTATTCTTACAGGCTGCTATCAATCAACATTTTTCCTGAATTGTTTTCACAGGAACTCCAGTCACCATACTTCTTTTTTCACTAAATTAAAATGCCAGAGCACAATCATTTCTTTGGTTTGTGTTAAGAACGAAAGCCTCCTAACAGTTAATCAGAGCACCTTACAGTCCTATTCATCATTACTTTCTTACAGGCAGAGAGATAAAGCAAAGAGGTAATAAGGCCAAGACATCCACAGCATTTTTAGTCCTAGAGCACTTAGAAAATTCAGTATCTGGTACTAAGTGTGGAATTCACAGAGCCACTACAGAAAACAAAGCTCATCCACCCCCCAGCATCACCACCCCTCACTTTTTTTTCCTCCCCTACATCAATTTGCTCAGATTGTACAGAAAGTCTGTGGAAAAGCAGAAATCTGAATAATGATGCCCTAAGTGTCAGAACATTGCCTAACTCATTCAATCTTCTACCACTGAAAAGAAAATTATCATAGACATGAATTTGGAGAAAAATTTTGTCTCTTTCTTGAATTTCTGCACTATTTTGGGGCAGAGCTCACCATTAACTAATTATTTGATTACATTTTTCCCCATGAGAAAACTTCAGTGCCTGCCTAAGATGCAATTGTTCCCCAGAACAGTGGAAACCAAGGCATGTATCTTCTATCTAAAATGATCAGACATACCCCAAATTACATGCAAGATCACAGTTTTACTTTCATATTTTCTTCACCCTGCTTGAAGACTTGTGCTATACACCCACCTTGCAACGACTAAAAATATAGGTTCCTAAATACCGCGTAACCAGAATTTTCAAAGAACATTTCATTTCTTACCTTCTAAGGAAAGCAACCAAAGGAAAAACAGGCCTAACAGTAGTTTCATGATAAGTGCCTCTATGAACAGATAACTTGGAGTGCTGTTGGTTAGCGTTTACGGCTGCTAGGAAAGAAATTCCCCTCTTTTTCCTCTTTTATATTCTACCAGGTTGATAACTCAGCAGCCATAAAATTTATTAGCCTCTTTACCTTTGGAAAGCAAAACAACGATAACATTTGCATTTCTTATTTCAAGGAGCTCTGCAACCTTAGTTTATAAATAGCCCCATCCATGGGTCAAAGGAGTAAAGTGGCACAGCTTCTCCCACTTCTCCACTAGGCACTCCAACCCAGCATTTTGCTCATCCTTTCTGTCTATGAGGCATTAGCTACATGATTTATCAGAGAAGACTGCAGCGAGGAGCAGCAGTAGCTTTCAGGTTGCTGCCAGTGATAAACACCACGCAGAACAGCACGTGACTAGCAGGTGTATTTTACTGCCAGTGCAATGAATGAGCACTTAAAGACTTGCATAGTTAGCATATAGCGGACATGTTGCCCGCATTCTACTTTAAAACACTTTAACAGCTTGTTAGTGTCACACAGCGCAAACCATGCAAACTCTCTCGTGGGATATAACGAAATCTAGTGTCCTGTTAAGACTTCTGCCTGTGTTCAGAGAGAACCGGTCTCTTTGCAGGGGAGCTCTCAGCAAATATCAGCACTAAGGTCACACAGGTCAACTTCCAGCAGAGTCAAGGCTCTTTCCTGCAGTGCACAACACAGTAACTTATTAGTCTGTCTCTACTGAACACGGAAGGAGGCTCAGTTTCTTAGACTACAGGGCAGTTCAGCCCTACATAGCAGGACACATCCACCCAAAGTTGTGTTCTTCCTCTTCTCTCCTTTTGATTTTTCCTTGCCTTCAAACAGCCTCACACTGCGCCTCTCTTCCACTAGATCCAGAGCCACTGTGTCCTTCTGAAAGCTGATTTATCTCATTGAAACTCCAAAAACCTAAGTTTGAATCCCAGAGCAGTGTGAAGAACAGAGACACCACAGAAGAGCATGGGATGGTCACGATCTGAGCGAGGAGAGCAAGTCCTGCATCCAGCACAGCTCTACCTTGCGCTGTGAAAGCCTGCCCCGAAGTGAGATAATGTAAATATATCCCTCACAAGTGGCTGAGCCCAAACACCTCGTCAGGGATGTATCACCTCTCCTGACACCCAAGCCCATAAAATTCCTGATACTGGGAGAATAAGAAGAAAGGTCAGAGGGAAGTAATGCAGAGCCAGTATGGTACTATCAGCGCTGGCAGTAGGCATGTTAGTGAAGACCTCTGCCTATATCCCATGGGATGAAGCAGTAGTTCTCCTTCTGGCAAGTTTTCCTTCATTGTGGCATTCCTCGTAGGTATCTGCCAAGACAAAGCACTGGTGACAAGCAGTATAGCTCACTCTGCCCTCATTATGTCAGACAATGTTCAACAAACAGGATTTCACACTGAGTTGACCACAAACTAGCATGGTCCTAAGGCCCAGGCTGATCAGACTTACAGACTAGTTTTCCTGATTTGAACAAGCACCACGACCTGACAGCTAAAGTGCCAGTTCAGGGCATACCATGCCTATAGCACACCACAGGTACTCCAGCACTGCAGAGGAATTTTATATACACACAAGTCAGTATCAAACAAGACAGTAGGACTGCATCAATGTTTAGATGCAGGCAGTCAACCCAAGCGTCATGTATTTGAGCATGCATACGGCGTGCCCAAGTCTGCAAAACCCTGGCTACAACACCTTCACAGCAGCTTGGTCACTCCTGCAGATTCAAACAAACAAACACAAGTGACTGCTGCACTGCAACATTACACTCCCGAGCAAGACCCTGCTACTCCCCCAGTTACAGCATTCAGATCTAACCCCTGAAGAGCATCCTGTTGTCCTCACACAAAGCACTAGGGTCCTCTGGTCTCTTCTGAGCCTCCTGACACCCAACTGGACCTCCTGCAGAGATAACAGGAGAAGGTTTAAGAAGGGCAACTGCTTCAGTAAACAGCTTAAAATGCTTAAGCAAACCACTGACACCCCTGATATCTCAGGCAAGATAGCTCATCCTTCAAATTGCTTTTTATGGCTTTATGGCTGAAATTTGATAATATTTGAGGAAATGCACTGCACAGACCTTGCACCCACTTCACTTTGCAAAAAAAATGGGAAAGTAAAATTTATTTAGAATGTGAACAGCTATTATGCAGAATAACATAGAAGTAGGAATCTGCACAGATAGGAGAAAAGTTCCTCCACCCCCCAGTCTCTAACCTCATCCCAGCACAAACATACCATAGGCCTCACCAGTACAAACAGCTGCTCACCTCCAACATAACAGCATATTCAACTCCAAGAAAGAGGAGCTTGTTCCACATCAGGGTCTCACAACAAGAAACCTGGTTTGACACCCTAGCTCCTTTGACCAGGAGTAAGGTAGCAAAAAACTAGAAGCTTACACACCGTCAGAATAACCCAGGGGCCAGCAGCTCCCCAAACTGGCTTAAAATGGAGCTCCTGCGGCCATTGGCAGGGCTGGTGAGGCCCCAGGTGAGGCTGGTCAAGGCCATTATGGCTTGTGAGTCAGTATGGTACTGTGCAGATGGGAGTTACCTCTAGTGGTCTTTGTCATTAGGTACAAGGGTTTGTGGCTGTTTCATTCCTCAGCAGAAACTCCTCATTAAGTCTGAGAAACAGCCTCCTTAAAGAAATGGAATGTTTAAAATTTTAGAGAGAAAGCTTCTTCTTCACTGTACACCAAGCAAAAGAAGGAAGGTAGCGTTAATTCATACATTTGCCATAAACCACAGCTCCAAGAGTAAGAATTAGGTCTTCAGACTCTGTGACGTGCTCCAGAAGGGAAATATCACTAACTGCAAGGCTTGTAAGTCTTCTGTAAACACTTCTTCCTACCACCCAAGCATCAAAATAGCTCCTAGATTGAATAGCAAATAGCAGGTGGCAGCAAAGATCAAAGAAGCTGGCAAAAGAGAGAAGAGAGAATTTTCTCACAGATGGAGAAGGTGTCAGAGATGAGCTGAAGCTTCTCCATCACTGCAAGGACAAAGCCACACCTCACAGAAGCTGTGGAGAGCTGCAGCCCATGAGCCAACCCCCAGCTGACAGCATTTAGGAATACCCCAGGGAACTGCAGCCACATAGCTAATTACTTAATGGTCTACACAGAACATCTTCTGCCTTGCCTAAAGCACCTCCTGCTGCTGCTTGGGTGGGACAGGCAGCTGGATAGACTTTGTACCTGACCTTGCCTGTGTTGTGTCAGTCTTCTCGTCATCTGCCCTGGATGAGAAAGTTGATGACACAACTGCATGGAAGAGCTTTCTGAGGAACGTGGTGGTTAAGAGCAGTTTTGTGCCTCTATATTTTCTCCAGCAAATGCACCTGTTTCACATATCTAGGCCCAAGAGAGTGAAACGCTACAAAACCAAAAGTCAGGCCACTATTAGAGCTCTAAAGTGAGCAACACCCAAACATATATTCAAATACATGCTCTCAAACATGTTAGTCAGAATTCCCGGCCTGTTGCTATGTTTTTAGGTAGGTTATAGTAATACCTAAGAGCTTCACCCCTCATACCTTGTATGGGAGGTGGGAAAGTCAATGGATTTCTTTACTTGCCTTTAAGCTTTGCTTTATCTGCTCACTCAAATGGAGCTTTTTCCTGCATTCCTTTTTCCTCATGCAGAATATTGAAAACCAGAAACCCTGACAATCTATTTGTGTCCTCACCTATAGGACCAGTGTTTTAAAGTGCAAAGTAATGAATCTATGGCTGCACCTTTAAAGAAAAACCAACAACACAGCACTCAACCACTCATAATTAAACACAAAATGATTGCCATCACACACACAACCTTTTACTGTATGTTAGGGACATAGTTCTTTCAGCCGCTAATAGGCAGAGGCCATATATCAGAGGGTAATGTAATCACACCCACAGAACTGTGATATTACACTAGCACAGGAGAGGACTTACTGTTGAAATATAAAGCTGACTGATTCTCCATTTCATTTGAAGGTTCAGCCTGTCTGTGACTTGTGAATGTTTCAGCTAATCTTACTGACTAGCCAAGTCTTTAGATCCTGAATTTTTTATTCAGGAAGCATATCCTTGCATTGTTCCATCCATCATACCCCAGTCTGTAATGGGTAGACCATTAGAGCAGTGTGGAACGGCTATGAATAAATCATATACCACAGTCAGACATGTTACTGTGATGTGCCGTTGCCTTGTCTTGCTGCAATCCACGTTGCTGGTAAGCTCAGTGCATGCTGCGGACCTAAACAGGAGATCTGCCACCTCAGGAGAGGCCAGGAGTGCAGCAGAGGGTCAGGGCATGAAAGGAGGCCAAGGGCAGGCAGAGACATCAGCCCCAGGGCAGGAATCCTGCAGCAGCAGGCAGGAGTGCTGCCCAGTTTAAAGGAGGCTGCTACCATCTGCTGGAGAGACTGCAAATACTCAGTGGAAAAGAAGAAGCCAGAAGTTTATTTGGTCATTTCGGGCAGGAGCTGGAATGCACCTCTCCACATGTGGTGAGGCAACAGAAAGCAGACAAAATGCCTTCTAATATTTGGCTCTCCCCTTAAAACACAGGTTTCTGGAGCTGCTGGCAGGGAGGATCTTAGGCGTTTCTACCATGGCTTTCAGAAAGGAATATCTGTAAAAACAAGTGCAAATGAAAAGCCTCAAATACACTTCTGAATGTGAATTTGTCTAAGCTGAGCACATGACTGGAAACTAAAATTCAGGTCTGGAAAGAGTGCCACATTTCAGGCCCGTTTCAGGTGTGCCTGGCACTTGAAAGAAGAACATGTATGAAGTGCTGCCCTCTTCCCATCTTAGCTGTGAGTCTGCAAAGGCTGTCACAGTGTCAACGGGGAAAGAGAGGACCAGAGGCTGCACCCAGCAGGTGAAGTGAGCTCTGCTCCCCTCTTTTGCATGGGAGCTGCCAGTGACCCCCACCCAGCTCGGGGAGAGCTTCTGGAGCTTGTCCACACCTGCAGTGGCACAGCAGAGCTCTCATCCTTGGACATGCACACTGTGTTGGGTCTGCTTCTTTGGCTGTGCACACAAGAATATACCCTGAGGGGGCTCTCAGGGCGAGTGGGCTGCAGATCATGCCATCGGTGAAATCCCCACAGCTCCACAGAAGCGAGGAACCCCAGTGCTGGGTACAGAGGGGTCCCTCAGCTCGTCACTGCCTTTCTGCTGGTCAGCTGAGGCCCAGCTATGGCCGAGGGCACCAAACAGAACAACTCAAAATTCGGAGATCTTCTGCAAAAGACTCTTTGCTCACATTACTGCAGCGTGAGGATTAGTTTAAGTCTCTGGGCTGCAAGAAGACCAGATACTTCCCATGGCCTCGTCTTCAGCTGGCCCCTCTGTTATCAGATCAGGAGATAATGCTGGTTTCTGAAGAGCCCTGTTTACAGCCCCAGCCTTGGAGAGTCAGCCGGTGCTAGCACAGCCGTGAGACAGCAGCACTGGCAGGAAGGCAGATAGCAAAGGAAGCAGTCTGTCTGCCTCCGATAGGCGTGGGGATGGTGTTTTACAGCAGGGACCAGAAAATGTAGATTCTCTTCCTGTGAGTCTTGGGGCGAGACTATTGAGTCTCAGATCCCAAGCACCCAATTCTCAAAAACTTGCCTGGAAATCACACACCCAAATAAATACCTCTGTGAATTTAAGTACTGTGATTCTCTTTGAAATAGAAACACTAGCATTCCCTTTCTCCCATCCTTTTCCATTAGGTTATAAAATTCCTCAAGCAGTTCCAGCATTATACTGTTTGTATTCACACCACAAAAGGTTTTGTTTGGTTGGTTGGTTGGTTTGTTTTGTTTTTCAGCCAGAGCTGGGACTGCAGCAACAGTGTGGGAAACTCCTGACCCTCCTGTGCTCTCTCAAGCTCTTCTACAAGAAGGTGCAATGCACAGGCTCCTTAGGGTCAGCCTGTATAGGTCCCAATGCATCACAGGCTCGCAAAGTCCACGTACCCACACCCTAAAAAATCCTCTGTTAACCTCACTCGCCTGTAGAAGCTTGTTTCTCAGCTTGCCTCTACAGGTCAGAAAACGTATCCCTTTGACCTCCATGAGGCAGCCCCAGCTGTGCTATATTCCTTTTGCATTATTAATGCCTGTGTTGCCCTTGAAATAGAGAAGACTACCAAGTGGTAACATAGTTCATGAGATGGGGGAAAGGTAGTAAGGCTGCAATGAGCAATGAGGCTTTTTGACCCTTCTTACTGCAGTTGTTCCAAACACAGACCATTGAACTTCAAGTTCCTGGCAAATGATCATTTTTTGCCTGGATCCAGCAGAGGCACCTGGAGCTAGGAGCATAAGGCTCAGCATGCTCCCTTGACGTACTTTACACACCACAAGCTGTGGCAAACGCGTCCTCCCACTTGTAGTATTCACCATCTACACAATGCTCTGAGATGCTCTCACCTGTTTTGTGGCTAAAAAAGAGTCAGGCATGGCCTGTCCAGGTGCTCTGTGCCTTCTCACTCGCCAGTTTTTTCACCTGGTGAGTGGAACCACATTTGGGCAAGCCTGGGCAGTGACAGATTCAGTGCCTGCAAAGAAGTGGATTAAAAGGCCTTTGAAATCAAGAGCAGCTATTTTTCTTAAGGACCATGCAAAGGCAAGCAGCAAAGGCCTTTGCCAACTGTGCAGAGGTCCTCGCAGAAGCTAAATTCCCTTCTGTGAGATGAAGAAATCCCAGGTGAACAACAAGCAACCACCACCACGTCAATCTTGCACCAAAGTCACGCAGCCCTCAGCGCTCCTGAAAGGGGAGCGGCTCCCCAGGCACAAAATAAATAGGAGGGGTGAGCATATAGAAACAAGAGATGCCAGGCAGGCACAGGAATATTTACAGTGCAGGTGGAAAGGAATATCAGTGCTCCACCTGGAGAACAAGGCCCTGGGACGGCCCACTGGCGCCCATGGCCACCTGTATGGCGAGGCCAAGGCTTGCTTCTGCCTGCTGTAACTCTCACAGCTGCCACCAGAGGACACCAAATTCCTACAACATTTAGCTCCTGAGACCAACACGTTCCCGGCCCCTGTGGCTGGGAACGGGGAAAAACACTCCTATGGTTGTGGAGCAGCAGCTCCAGTCCTCAGGAGGAAAGCCCAGGCCAGGGGACTCTTGATGAGAGCTGGTGGTGTCTGCTTGTGCAGTCCGCTGCTGTAGCTCTGCTCCTGCCCTTACAGCCAGAAACTGATTTCAAGCTTGCGTATTTCCAGGGACTCCATGCTCTGAAGACCTGTAATAATACAGAAAATATCACTGATTCAAACCACCGCTAGATGGTCGGAGACCAACAGCCACTGCCAGCTGAACAGATGCTCTTATTCCATATTTTCATTGAAAGAACCTTCCTAAATTCACAGCTTTGCCAGGCTTCATCCTGACATTTCAGCTGAATATTGCAAGAATGCCATCAAGTGCCGGAGGCCTTTGTTTTTAAGACGGAAAGGCTGGGCTCTGGAACCAGCTATGGGTGCAGGCATGGGCCTGTGCATAGGATTTTCTGAACAATTAATCTGCACATTATTATTTCAAGTGATCTCAATAAATTGCAAAAGCCACTCAGAATCAGCTGGATAAAATTCAATAAAAACACAGCAAAGTACTATGATCGGGAGGGAGAAATTAAATTCACAAATGAATGACTTGGAATAATTGCCTAAGCAGCAGTATTATGGCAAAGAATCTGGAGGAATTAGAGTGGATCATGTAATAAATTTGAGTCAATGGTATGCTGCTATTGCAAAAAGAAAAAAAGAAATCCTACAAAACATTTGTTTGGGGATATGCAAATGGAGTGTCATAAGCATGTCACGGAAGGTCATTATTATGCTTTATCCTGAAGAATGCTCACTCGTGCTAAATGCTGTGCCAGATCTGGAGCACTGTGCTTTCAGAAAGACAAAGTAGACCAGCCAGCCCAACAGGAAGCTTAACCCAGGAGGAAAGCTGGATTGACTGGGGGAGCATTTCCAAGAGGGGCGATGAGAAGGAGGACAGCCTCCCCAAACACAGGGGGCTGTTCTAGCACACAGCAAATAATGTGGATCTCTTTTCCCTGCCTCCCAAAAGACACACAGAGGGGTACTAGACCAGTGTGCGAAAAAGACAAGACACCAAGCCCGGTGCTGGCTGGGGTTTCATCCCATCAGGCAACTCCATTTTTCTTACTTAAGACGGAAGTCATGCAGGTGGGGGATGGGAGGGATCACGAGTTTTGATGTGACAGCTGGTGACAACCTGGAAACTTGCTTTTAGGGGAGGAATGGTCCTTTTAACACAACAAAGCGGCACACCCAAGAGTGCATACACAGACCACACCTACTGGAGCCAGCTTCCACAGGGTTGTTTGTACAGCAAGCAAAGGAGAAAATAAAGATTGGAGATGCAACTTCCTTTTTGCCCATTTCTCCCCCAGGTCATCCTGACCTTATGAATAGTGTGGCAAGGCTGTACATGTATCACTGCTTTCTGCAGTTCCTGAGGACCTTCCTGGTCCTGCTAGTCTCTCAGACTCCCTCCACTTGGACCTGGTTTCCGCCAAGCGCCTCAGCAAATTTGGGCACGTCCCCATTCAGTAAAGGCCTTAAGCGCATGCTTAAATTTAAGCATGAGCTTCAAACAAAGCATGTGTTTAGCAACCTCTGCAAACAAGGCCTTAACCTTAAAATACACACACAGATAAAACGATTTTTCACTCTGGCTAGATTCAAATGCTTTCCTCAGGCTCCTTGAAGTCGAGTCTACCACCTCTCTGACACTGAAATAGATGCCTTGCATAAGAAGACTCTCTTGCTTCCTCTCTGCTGTAACTCATCAGCTCTTCCCTGCTCCAGGGCACGTACCTCTAGGGACAGATGAGATCTATTCCTGTTAGTTACTATGCAGAGCTAGATCTCAGCAGCAGCGATAAAGGCCCTTGCACATCCTAGCTTGCTTGCTGATACTTCCCTTTTCTCTGGAATTCGTACTCCTCGCCCGCCCTCGCTCCCTTCCCCCTTCCCCAGTTGCTCATACTTCTGGAAAGATGACTGAAGGCTAACTAATGAGTAAGACGCTGCTGCACGTCATCGCCTGTCTGCTGCAAGAAGGGGTGAACAAGTTCGTTTGTCCACAGGTTAAAGTGAGGTTGCCATCCAAACACAGAGCATGTAATTGGGAGACCAAGCAGTGGGAAACCTGCCGTCTCTTCTTTCTCGTCTGGAGCATTTAATTTCTCTTGTTTTCTTCATTGCGTACACCACTTTATGCCTGCACAGCATCTTTCAAGCAAGGATCTTAAAGGACTTCATAGACCTTAATTAAACCTCATAAATCCCTAATTGATAGATGAAAATTCTGAGTCACAAAAAGGTGAAGGGATGTGCTCATGGTGCAGCACTGAGTCAGTTGCAGAGCGTGGAGCAGTGCTCCCAACCCGGTACTCCGCATCCTCCCCGCTCGATGGACATTATGGATGATGAGGATCTGCTCAGAGGGCACGTTCAGCAGCTACCTGACACTGATCCCAAGGGCCAGTGATGAAGGACACACATCGATTGCATTTGGCACTGCAGTGCCCCAAAACAGGCCAAGAGTGGAGGCAGGGGCACTGTACAAACCCGGAGGTGCAGACAACCCTAAGGGACCAGCACCAGCAAAAGGGCGAGACACCAGTAATAAATTGCCTTTGGTGTGGCCACCACTGAGAGTCTCATGATGAAGAATTTTCCCTGTCCTTGGCTGCTGTCCCCTCTGCAGCCATGGAGCCCCAGCCAGTCTGCTGACCCTCACCCCAAGGCCTGCCTGGGTCCCGGGGCCTGGATGATGGCCATTTCCAAAGCCTGGGACAACAAGCCTGGTCCGCTGTGGATCTGCATCACCATGGTCACTTGGGGCACCCAGCCCCCATGCCCCAGACACCTTCTGGTCCTTTTTTTGCCCTCGCTTCCCTGCCCAGCCTTTGTTTTTGAGTAGGTAGCGTGTAAACTGTGTAGGGCAGGGACCATCCCAGCTGGGCGTTTGCCTGGCACGGCCCTGGCCGGGCTCCTGCCACCTGCACTGGGCAAACAGCGTCAGGACGGCGCGGCCCAGCCCGCCTCGGTGCCTGTCCCTCTCAGTGGACGTTGTCACATACTGCTTTCCAATTATAGCCTTTCAGGCTGCGACGGCGTTTAATTGTCTGAGTTTTATAAACACTGCACGGCCTTGGCTGACGCCCGAGTTAATGATCCCCTGCAGAAGCGACTTTGGCCGGCCGGCTCCCAGCTGGGCCATCGCCACGCCTGCCGGAGAGGGTGAATTAAAAAAAAAGGAGAGGGTAAAAAAGCAGAAAGGCGACTTAAAAGATGATGCTGCATCTGAGGAAATGACACATGCCTCCTTCATCTGCCAGCGATATGCAATGCTGCTGCTGACACCAAGGAGAGAGGGCTCAGCTCTGCAAAGCCTGCAGCAGCAGCCCTCCTACCTGCCGAGTGAATGGTGTTTGTAGCAGGACAAGCAGCTCCACTCACCTTTCAAACTCATGTTTCTTTCCTTTAGCTTTTCTCTCCTCCTAATATCAACAAAGAAAAAAGAAAAAAAAAAAAAAAGACACAACAAAACCAACCCTCAAAAATGCAAACAGAATGAAGAACCCCACAAGAGTAAATAGACAAGGCTTTTATGTTAATACAAGTCACTGAGAGCATCAAAACAAGGGGAAAAAAAAATCTCTGGGTGAAATTTACAAACTGATGTAAATCAGCCTGTTGAATTTCAGTGAAGAGCACTGATTTTTCCTGTCTGTATACACAGTGTGTATGTATGTCTGTGTGCTCCTCCCAGACTCCTTCACTAGAGCCCCCTGACTTAGTGACACAAACTGCATTGGAAGGGGACCAGACGACACTGCTGTAATTTGTACATATGCACCACTAAAGCTCAGCATTTATATTTAAAAAAAAAATAATAATAATCGGGCGAACGCACAGCTGCAAGGCGGGCTGGGTAATTGTGCAATGCTGGGAACTCTTAGGTAGTTAATAATTATACTCAACCTTCGGTCTAGTTCCTAACAACACCCCTAGGCGTGTCGCTCTTACAGAATAAGGGCACACGCCCTGCTGTGTCTCCTTGCTTAACAGGAACACAAAGTACAGTAGTAGGAGGTGTTTCCTTGAACTCTGAACAATTGGACATTTAAGGATTAATTACTGTTAAGGAGCTTTGGACTGGCAAACACACTAACTCAGCTCTTGGCTGCGTCTCCCAGCCAAGTTCTCTCAGTCATCCTAATTAGACATTCTGATACCATCTTTAATTATATGATCTCACATACTATTTTTTTTTCCCTTCTTCTATTATTTTTTTGCACCGAACCCCTGTCCTGTGCAGCACGCTGGGCAGGGGAAAGCACCCTCCTGGCAGCATGGCAGCAGCCGGACCATGCTCCATTCGGACCCGAGGCTCCGCTGAGAGCCACCCAGGGGCTTTCACAACAGAAGGAAAGCACCCAAGCTGCTGCAGGCAAGACGGGACCTATGCTGTATTTGTCAGTATTGACTGCAGCCTGCCTGGAAAAACGTCTATGCTGCGCAGCACCCAGCGCCAGCCACCGTGAGTGCGTGTGCGTGCACATGTATACACACAGAGGCTCTCCCGTACACACCTTGATCTTGTTGAAACAACAGGAGGAGCAGAGTGCATGTTGTTAATGTTTTTCGCCTCGGTAAACACTGCATCGCTGGGGCGATGCTCCCGCGTCCTGACTTGCAGCGCCTGGTGGTGCTGGGGGCCGGGCGCCTGCCAAAAGCTGCAGGAGCCGCTCCACACGCAGGCTGGTCCTGCTGCTCTGCAGCGTCCTTCCTAGGAAGAGGCCTGGCCGTGGCTAAGAGTCGCTGATTTGATGCTGCCTCGGCTTCTGCTGGCAGCCGTTTGCTGCCCACCCCTTGTGGCCCCCCCTCCAGAGGCGCAGAGGGAAGTTTTGGGTGGCGTGTTTTCAACTGAAACGCTGCTGCTCAGCTGTGCTGGAAACTCGGCACCCTGAGGTCAGCCGAGGTTCACTCAGCCGAGGAACTCCTTAAATGGCATAGTCTTGCTCAAAAGCCTGCTCTCTTTGCGGCGGTGAGCAGTGTGGGGACGGTGGGCCAGCACTCTGAGGCACCCTTTTGTGAAGGCCAGACCCCCAGCCTCACACGGAGGTGGGGAAGGAGAGCGATGGCGCTGCTTCCCCTCGCTGCCCTGGCATCCCTGCTTTCCTCAGGGCCTGCCTGCTGACTGGAAATGGCTCCAAGACCCACCCCTGCCTCTACCTGCCAGCAGAGCTGGCTGGGCTCAGCAGGAAGGCACCCATGTACGCTTCTGGGGCTGGGGAGCCTGGCACGTGCCCTAACAGGGGCTCAACCCATCCCCCTGGAGGGTCGGGGCTAGCCCAAGAGCAGCCAAATGCTTCACCACCTCTTCCAAAACTGGGGGGAGGAAAGGAAGACCTGCCTGTCCTGGGCCAGCAGCGCTGCCCCACACAGGGAGGAGCCCTCTCCTCCCAGCTCCTTGGCGCTCCTCACTGATTCAGAGTCAACATAATGGGGCCGAGATGGCGCCATTGATCCTGCTGGGCAGGCGGATCCGCTGCACGGGAGGGATTACTGACGGCTTCTTCCCCAATGGCACCAGGTCACAGGATTCGGCCCCTTGTACGGCCCTGTGGTGGAAATGGTTCTCCACCACCACCACCAGGAACATGTCCATGGAGCAACAGTGGAAGCGGCACTGGGAAATTAAGAGTTGGTGTCAAGTGAAAAAAAAAAACAAAAAAAAAAAAAACACAAAAACAAACAGGGACAGCCACCACAGGTAGAGGACAGACCTACCCAGCCACAGCAGCCAACCATACTCTCCAAAGCCATGTTCTGGGAGGGTCCATGCCGCCACAGACCTCCTACATTCATGCTGTGTCTTGGGGTCTGTGGGCTGCCAAAACCCTTACTGCACAGCTCCTTCTGCTCCGTGCCCCCACTGCACAACCTCGACCCCTGCAGCAATCAGTGGAAGGCTTGGATAGGGGTGATGGCTGCTGCAGCAAACCTTTTTCATCAGGGTGACAGGAGCAGGGAGGAGGAAGAGCACCGCTGCAGGGTGAGCACTCATCCCAGCTGCAGGTGCCAGCTGAAGAACACGCGCAGAGCCAGGGGAAGCACCTGAAGCCGATGTTTTGAAGGCGTCACTCTCCTTTCCTATTCCTTCCCTTTCACCACAGACAGTGTCACAGACAGATCTTCATTTCCTCAGCTGCCAGAAGTGCAGAAGGTAATTAGATACCAGTATGGCCTCAGAACATTGCTCAGAGTAGAGATTTAATCACAGTCCTCGTGGCTCATAAACACAACACTGAATTGGAGACTAGAAAAGGCAGCTAACATCTCCCATCACCCCCATGACCTGTAGCAGGCAGGGAGGAGCAGAGGATTGCAGCTCAGTTCTCATCAGCCCAGGACGAAGGCTACGGAGGCCAGCTCCTGCTGCGAGAGGCATTGCCTATGACTGGTGCCCTAAGCCCTGGCTTTGAGAGGTCGGAGCAGGGCTGTGCTTTACGAACTTGGTAAAATGTACCTTTCTGCCCATGTTAGAGCATCCAGCACTTGAATAACCAGAGCTCCTCAAAGGAAAAACCCTGACTTATTTCTTCCTTCTGCCCAAAACAAACATTGTGTCCTGCCGCGGATGCTCACATCAATAACCCCCAGCAGCAGTGTGTGTCATCTCTGGGAGACGCTGATGAATGCTGCTGAGCCTGGGAGCCCAGTTAGGGTTACAGAAAGGGGGCGAGGAGACCAGAGGGAGCGTGCACACTCAGCTGATGGAGTCTGCCTGACCCACGCACCCACCTAAGCTCACCGGTTGTAGATCCAAGTTTACCTTTCCAGGAAACTTGAAAAACTTATTCCTGAGAGAGGAAAAAAAGTATGAGAGCCCACAAAAGGCAAATAGGCAACGGGTACTGGCACTGCCTATGAGCTTGCAGAGTTGTACAGTCATTTGTGGGATGCAGGCTGTAGATTACAGCCATGTAAGGCCTGTCTCCCTCTCTTCCCCCACACTAGTCTGTGGAACAGAGCATGCAAAATAAAAAGAGAAATCTGAGACTCACACTGTGGCATGCCGAACAGTTTACATTCTTGTCTGCCATGATATCCTCCTCCCAGCCTAGTTCTTATCTGTTTGACCTCACATAACCAGTATCAGTAAAGCTGATATTTAGTACAGAGGAATTCTATAGTTCAAATGCGATAATGCTGCAGAAGGGAAAAGAAATATGCTTGCAATACAGAACTTCTGGGCTACATCAAGGCAAAAGCAGAAACGCAGAATGCTTGAGGATGGCGGGCACCTCTGGAGATTTGTCTAGTCCAGCCCTCTGCTCATGCAGGGCCACCTACAGCAGGTTGCTCAGAGCCACGTCCACCTACGTTTTGAGTATCTCTGAGGAGGGAGACTCCGTGACCTCCCTGGGAGCTTTGTCCTTTCTTCTTCGAGGAAAATCTTCCTGAGGTGTCTTAGATCTCACTGCACTGGAACACACATTAAAAACCTTCTTTTAAACCTCAGCCTTATGAGAGCGTGCCAGCAGCTTCCACACAGGTTGATACCCTATCTCCTGATGCTAACAGTGGCCAAACACAGCTGGATGGGGGCCTCTCATGCCACATGAGGCAGAGCAGAAAACACTGCACTGTTGCAATGGAACTCGAGAACTTGTTATGACGAAATGAAACTTCAGGAGGATCAGGTCACAGTCATCAGTAGGAGTAGGACCATAAGGTATTTTTTTCCTTTTTCTTTTCTTTAAAAAAAAAAAAAAGAAGTATCATTTGTTCCACTTCAGTGTATCTGATGCAATAACCATGTCACAGTTTTCCTCTGTCACATCCTTCCCACATGACAGTGGAAACATCACTTCAAACCAGCATTCTGGATGTTCTCCTTTCCCCCACACTCCCACTCCAGCTCCACTTGCCATTAAGCTTTCTTAAAGTTTAGCACAGACTTATTCTTTCCATTGGCTGCAGAATTTCTGCAGTGTTCCTGTAGCTGCTCATGCAGATTCTAGACCAAATTAAAGAAGAGGATGGAAAAAAAATAAAAAATAAAATAAAACCACCACCAAAAAACCTTCCTGTGACACCTTGCTGCCTCTGGTGTAATACATTCAGGTCACACTTCTGGGATTGTTTTTGCCACAAAAGACCTAACCCAGATAGGGTCTCCCCTCCATCAGAGAGCAGCAGAAAGCACAAGGTTAACTACGCTAGAGCTGTGGAAAGAAACTTCTGAATGTGCAAGAAGACCAGGCTGCCCTCACGTGCTGCCCAGGGAGATGAAACGCTTCTTGGAACTTCACTAAGAAATGTGACCGTGAGGAAAAATCAGGGATGAGTCTAGCATGTTAGGGAATGGACAGGTAAAAGAGAACAGGGAGCCTCTCTTAATTCACATACTCCTTAAAAATGCCATCCGGGCACCAACTGATCACAACCCAGCTGTTGGCACAGATGGTTTTGCATCCTTTCCTTGCAAAAGGAACAGGCAACCTCCCCTCCAGCACGACTCCGCTGGGGAGCAAACACTCTCCCCGTGATAACAACCAGATCCCTCACTTGCACAACAAGATCTGAGCATGGCAGGGTGGGGGGAGGCGAGCCTGTTTAAGAGGGAGGGGGAATTCCCTACATGAAGTGGAGATCTAAACCAAGATGGGGATGTCGGGAAAAACACAATTTCCATGTCAATGTGGTAGAATTCAGCCTCCCACAGCTAGAAGACTGGTGGGAAGCAGTTTGCTCAGCTGTGTAATTTCATCTTTCAAAACCAAATGATGGTAACCGGTGCGGACATTCCAGCACCTGTGAGCTAATGGTGACAAAAGACAGTCGCGACCAGTCGGTGCTGGAAGGAAATCAGGTGGGAGGCCCGGCCTTGCAACCAGCATTTGCAGTCAAACATCGTTAACCCCTTTTTTCAAAGGGCTCTGCCAGCTTTCGGGAGCTCAGGGAGCACTTGAGGGTGGCAGCAGGCACACAAGGACATATCCTTCTGTTAGCCATTTTTTGGGAGGGGGTGGGAAAGGGGAGATGCTGCCAGAGGAGCTGGTTTTACAGACTTGGGGCTGGACGCCTCTGTGCATCAGTGTGATGGGAAAGCCCTTAGTGAGGCAGGAAACCCTTGAGGCACTCCCCTTCAGGAAAGGTTACGTGTAGTAGGAGATAAAATGGAGACTCCCCCATGCCTGAGGCTCTGAGGAGATAGACATTAAAAGATGGATCCTTCAGCATATTTCCTTCTAATTGCCACTCCCCCAAGAATAACTTCAGCCCTACCAGGACAAGTATATTTGGAAAAAGCCTCCCAAAGGCTGTCCTTCACTGCATCATCCTCAGCACCATGGGGCACCCCAAAGCTGGCTCCAGCTCTACAGCCTGCACCGACCCATGCCAGCTTCATCTCAGCTTTCCTACAACATGGATTCCTGACTGCTGAGCTCACTTCACGCAGGCGTGTGCACGTATTCCCCATTCTGGTGACTGATACCTTCAGCATTCCCCATGACTTCACAGGTATTTTCAAGCACAAGCCACATAAGTCACACCGACATCTCTCATCACCTTCCCCTATGGCACTGTGAGAACACAGGGGTTAAAAAAAAAAAAAAGAGAGAGAGAGAGAGAGAGAGAGGACAGGGACAGGGACCAGCAGGAAGCCAAAGTAGACATTACTGCTAAGGAAACCCATGAGTAACAAGCAGCTTGGCCTGACGCCAGCTTGGCTAACCATGACTCACCTACCATCTCCTCCCCACCACTGTATTTTTACTTGAATACGACATCGTCCACTCCTAACCTGGCGTGTCTGGGTTCCTTCCACTCCAGAGGCTGCAGCTTTTCCCAGGAGAGCCAGGCAATTGCATATTAACTTCCTGCTCACTGCCAGTGAAGCAGCCGTGGTGTCCACCCCACCCCAAGCTTTCAGAGCAGAAGCTTTGACTCCTTCTGGCTGAAGCAGTGGATTAAAAAAAAATAATAATTAAAATAATAAGGTCACCTCAGCATGCATTTTCTAGTTCTATCCCTTTCTTTTTGAAGCAAAGATGAAAGGATTAATGCATTATTTGCCTTTTAGCCCAGGTGGTCTGTTCTGCTAGCCTCTGCCCCATTTACCATTGTTGCCACTAACAGCTGTCTGGATTGCAGCTGCTCTAATGAAAGAAGCCCTGAAATGTGCTACAGTCGGGCACCTGGCAATGCTGTACCCATTTGTTCATATTGAAGGAACATGCAAGCTTTTAATTGTTCATGGCAAAGGGAGCTTTTTAATGACTTCAATTAACAGAGAGAGAAGAACTCCAGTTAGCTCTTGCTATACAAAAGAGTGTCCACAATGTCATTAAAACAAGATTTACAAGTGTCATAACTCTCAGCAGCATAGTCAACAATACAGCCAATCATTACAACTGAGCACCAAAGGAGAAGGGGAGGGGGGAAACCATCACACCACCTAGGGACGGGAAAGAAAGAAAGGAGTATGGGGGAGGGAGTGCAGAGGAAAAAAGAAAAGTCATTTTTCTTTTCAATCTAAATCGATTTTATTCTACAAAATGCTACTCAGTTAAAATTGTAAAAGCAAAACCATTTTAATATGTTCTTTCTTTCATAGCAGCAAGCTTTCTCTAACAAGCTTTTTGTTTTAGTGCAAATACTGTAGGCCTGTATTACAGTAAAATAACAAGAACAGAGAAGAGACAACACCAGAGAGAACACCTCAGAGCTGAGATTCTCCAGGACTGCAAGAACGATACCAAGATCACAACGAGCAAAGAAGGGTCCCAATTCAGCAGTCACCTTTAAGAACCTCCTTGGCAGAAACTATTTCACTGCAGACAAAAAAAGAAAAACCATGAGCTAAAACTTTTGAGGAAAAAAAGATAATGGTGCCCCCAAACCTTCAATTATCCTCATGGTCAGATACTAATCGCTGAGGCTTGATTCCACCTCTGACACTCGCTTTGCAGCAGCGAAATGCTGCTGATGCTTTCAGCTTCCACAGGAAAGTGGAATCAGAATCAGGCCCTTTCTATATCTGAGGATCTTAAAGTAGACTTTAGTGACACTAGTAACTTATCGCTCTAATAAAGATGCACTATCCCTTATTGATGTTACTTTGAACTACACAGTATATCAAGATATATACAACATTTTATCCTCTCACTGAGCAAAAACAATTGGATACCTATTTTCTACACATTTTAATATGGTTTTAATATCAAGTAACCACAAACAAGAAAGTGGAATAACCCTTTAATCATACAGGATAGGAGGGGAACAATTAAGTAAAACAGGATGGGATTTTATTATTATCTTGTATTCTGAGATTTGTCCTCAACTCCACCTACTGTTCACAGAGGAATGATAATGCATCTTTAGAAACATATCTCTTTTTACATTTTATACAGACAACAAAACCCAGAATCTTTTATTTAAAGAATAGGAAAAAAATATTATCCTAAAAAAAAGAAGAAGATGGGAGTACTTTTAATGCTTTCTTTATTATATCCAAGTCTCGAACAGAAAAAAAAAAAAAAGATGTAAACATGATAAATAAATAAGAAATAAAAGTAGATTGTTCCCCCCACCTCTTAAAATGTTTGACTTGGCCTTCCTAATGAAAATGAACTTGTAAGTGTCAAAATAATAAGGTTTCTTACATTTCAGAAGTCTGTTTTAGAATGAGAAAAAAAAATCAACAACAAAAAAGCAAAAAAGCAACAACCAAACACCAGGAATGTGAGTCGGGAGGATGTTAAATTAATGGCGGGCAGATCTGCTGGAGCAGGCACAAAATGGCTGCCTGCCAATAAATAATAAGATACCAGGGAGGGGGGGTGTCTTAGGTTTGTTTTTGTTTTTGTTATTCATTTAGGATGAAGGCCAGGTGGATCCTACATACAGTAAGCAGCAAAATTAAAGGTTCAGATGAACTAAATAGATCATTTAAATAATAATTATAAAAACACAACAGAGAGCTACTGTCCCCAGCAGGTTGGTCCCAAATCCCGTCACACCACAAGCAGTTTGAGACTTACCCAGTCTCCACACCTACAAGAAAGGAATAGATGAAAGCAATGCCACAACCAGGGAGGGGGAAGGAACAACGAGGGCAAAACTGGAATGGCAAATATCACCTAGAAGCTGAATGTTTCCTTCAGTGCGGCTGCTACTGCTCCTCCCAGTTGGGCATTGATTAACTTCAGGTGTCGTTAGATGCTTCACTGGGCCAGTCTCTAGAGGGTCAGCCTAACACCAGCTGAAATTCCCTGGGCCTTTTGCTATTGACTTCAACAACTTTTGGTTAGATGCTGGTTACAACAGCTCCCGCATCCCCAGAGCATGCAGAAGAACGTGGAGGCACATTTAGGAAATTCCTGTACGTTTAGGAAGCGTCAGGTAAGGTACTCAAGGAAAATACCATTTCAAGGGTGGGGAAGATTCCCAAAAGCACACCAGCAAACCTGAAGAGAAGTGTGCAGAGCCAGATCAAAACAGCAGGAGACTTCAAGCTGTACCTGTCTGCCAACAGCTAAAAAAAGTTAAGGCTGATCCACAAAATACAGAAGGCAGGAGACCAGCGGTCCTGACACAGACATCCTCAAAGAGGCTTGAGGGAGAAAACGGGGAGGCACAAGGTGTTCAGGGCTCTTTCAGACAGCACAGTGATTCCCTTTTCTCGGCAGTTTGAAATCACTCCCATCAGTCTCACGGGACAGGAAAGGGGATGCTCCTGTCCCATCTCTGAGAAGGTCCATGACAAGTCAACAGGGAGTGGGCAAGGGCCAGCAGCAGCTCCTTTTGGCAACAATTCAGTGAGCAGAAGCAAAGGTAGGAATCACAGCCTTCCTTGGGATGCACGCCTCTCTCAAAGGGGTGAGGAGAGGGTATGGGTGAGTGGCAAGGCCCTTTATTTGAAACCTTCCTGTCTAGGATGAGAACTTTCTATCTGGGGAGGGAAAAAAAAAAAAAAAAAAGCTGAAGAAACTTGTAGAGACCAATCTGGGGCTATCACAGAGGACTGGGCCAAATGTGAAAACAAACATCTCTGCCGGGATGGCGTTTGGAGGCTGGCAGATACGGGGCTTGCGTGCAGGGAAGGCCACACCTATGGATTTTTTCAGAAATGCAATTGGATTATGCCACCTGCCTACTTGTCAGAGCTAGATAAACCTTTTCCTTTCCAAGAAACTTGCAATCACACCTCTAAAAGTGCTTGTTTGCCCAGCAGACAGATACGCAGCTGACAAGATGGTCAACACACCTGAACTGCAAGCAAAAAGGGGACAAGCAGTATATTAAAAGATATTTGTTACGGAGGATCAACGGTATTTCAGAAGATGTTTTCATTGTCCCCCTAGGAGTTAGGCTTACCTAGGTCTGAGGAGGCAGCTGACTTCCTAAAGCCCCTAGCAGGAATGCTCCTGACCTGCCAGCAGTCCTGATCAGCTGGCCTCAAAAATGTCTGTGTCACTTTAGGATTCACCATTTGTCTGTGCTGCTTTCTGCCCACAATGGGTGGAAATGACATGTAGAGACATTTTATTGAAACACATTCCCAATGCAGACTGGCCCAAACAAGCACCTGGCAGAACGGAGACAATTAGAGAAACAGTGGCTTCACCTAAAGTGACATCATCTACATAAAACCCCGTGAGAACTGGATCCTCTGTGCTAACTACTGAAATTTTAATGTCTACTTTATTTAAAAAAAAAAAAAAAAAAAAAGCTTTGATTATCATTTAAGGACAAACAGACTCCTGTATCAATTTTACTTATTAAGCTCAATTTGAAACCTCTAGCACTGGTTTAAAGATGGAAATGTTTAAGCGAGAAAGGAAAAGCCTGAATTACTGAATAAGTTTTACAAAGGAAAAAGATCGCTCATATCTTTATATTTCTGGCAGCTCTGGCAAATACCTGGGTTTAAAATTAATAATAATTTGGGGGGGGAGGGGTGGAAGAAAAAGAAAACAAAGTCTACCTTTACAGCCAAAGTAGTGTCACTTTGAAATGACTCAAGGAATAGGCATTGGCCAGGGTTTGAGGGAATCCAGCCCTGCTGAGCAAAGGTCTTGCTCTGCAAGACTGAGCCCTATTAATTCCCAGCGGAGTTGGCAGGGACTGCAGCAGTTTAGCATCTCACAGCACTGGCCCTGTCATTGCATATTGCATTTCTCCAGGTCCAGCCTGACCAAGAAATACCCAAGTTTCAGCCAATTAAAAAAACGGAAAAGAAATAAAGAAAAAAAGAAAAGCTCACATCAGAATAAATAGCTGCCACCACAGCTTCAACAGCCTCGACTAAAGAGCTATCCCGTAAGCAGCTTAGCTGGCAAGCTGAGCAGTCCTCGTGTGCACAAGGTCATGGTTCATCAGTGCCTTGACATCGCCAGGGCCTGAGCTTGGCTCCAGGCAGGAACAGGTCACGCACGGGACCGCTCTCAGTAGCAAACATCAGCGCTAAGCCCAGAGGTGGCTGGAGAAGACAGGGACCCAAAGCTGAAGGAAGAGCCCCCTGGTTGGCTTCGGACCTTCAGGCCAGTCAACCCCAACAAAACCAGATCAATTACATGGCAAAACAGAAAAGAGGCCAATGACCGAGGTGCAAATAATGGTAATTGATTTCCTTCCAGTGTCAATTTGCCAGTCGCACCAGATGTTATCAGAAGCTCTGGTTTTGCTTGAGCAGGCCATCGGATCAGCTATGCCACCGCTGCCTGGTCAGGAGCTCCTTGAGGCCCGTGCTGGAGGCTGGACCCCTGCCTTCGCCCCAGCTTCAGAGACTGAGGAGCTCTGAGCAAACACCACCCGCCCGTACCAGCTGTGTGGATCTGCGCCGCCTTGTTTCCCAACGAGGAAAAACTCAGTGAGGGCACAACCAGGTGGTTTCACCTCCTTATCCGCTGCCAGTCTCCTGGATTTCAGCACATGGTGCCACTTTTTTGGTAGCATGGTCTGCGAATATGGCCAAGGGGAGGCGAGGATTTTACTGACAGAAAGAGATCAGCATCTGAGTCAGGAGCCCTGACGGGGAGAAAGATGCAATGCTCTCGAGAGAGCAGGCAGCCCAGGAAAAGTAAACAATGAGTCCAGCAGCAGATTTGGTATCTACCAAGTTGGGGTTAAAACCCTGCCAAAGACACTGGTAAGTGCCAACCCAGCAGCTTTTCTGGTGCTACTTTGGCCCTGAGATGCTAACTTGGTTTTTGAGGAGCCCAGGGGACAGATATATCTACTTTTTAAGAAAAAAAGGCTTCCACACGAGCCTCCTGCTCTCTCTGTTCACTGTGTCTGTGCCACAGGGCACAGTTATGAGCTCTGCCCTTGCCGCTGAGCCCTTGGGCTCCTCTTGGTCCCCCCACCAGCTCCTGGCCATCCCCCTCCCGCCCGGGCAAAGTTTCCCACAGCCTGTCCCAAGAGGAAAGATCCTAACAAGCCTTTAGACTTCAAAGCAACTGGATGAAATGTCATGGGATCGACAACATTGGAAATGATAAGCAGAGAGAGAGAGAGAGAGGGGGAAAGAAGAACTTGTAAGGTCAACTAACCAGAATGATCTAAGCACAGAGCATAACCGATCAGATCAATTCACAAAGGAAAGGGACGACTAGCAACTGTCTGCAGCTCGCCTTCCGTCCTGGCCAGGAGTGTTCCCCAAGTCCATTACGGTTGAGAAGAGGTTTCCATAGGCAGTCCCTACAGAGGGGACGTCGCCCTCTCCAAACAGTCCCGGTGCGTCAGTCCCACCCTTGCCGTTTCCTGCCTCCAGGGAGCTGACGTTGGTCCTCACTCTCCTTCCTGGAGCTGCAGCATTTCCCCATCCTTGTTCTTGCTGCCCTTGTGCTTGAACGATCCTGTGCCTGTCTCTAATCCCATGGAGAGGGGCTCCCCCCATGGAGCTGGGCGGGGGGTGTAACACACTGGCAATGGGGGGCCACGGGGGGATTACAATGCCAGCAAGGTGGGAGAGTTCAAGGAATCCGAGGACTGGTCACCGCTGCTGCTGCTCCTCCGGTGAGCTTTGGAGCAGGACTCGGACGGGGAGAGAGGAGACTCCTGATCCAAGACGTTGGGGTAGGTGAACACCAAGTTGGAGGAGCCAGGAGTGATGGCTGGTGTCGAGGTCACCACGATGGGAGTGTTGAGTGCCTCCTCCCCATAAAAACCTCCAGCAATGCTGATGGGCTTAATGACAGACCTCTGGGCTTTGTCAAGGACCAAAGAGGAAGATGGGATCTCTTCCTCCACGGGCTCCTGCTTCACCACCACCGCTCCGCTCGCTCCAGTCCGAACGCTCTGGAGGCTGCTGGAGGGTGGGCTCCGGCGCTCCTCAGGGCTGATTTTGCACACAGGGCTGTGAGCCACCAGCATGAACTCCAGTTTCTCCTTCTCCTTCTGGAGCTCAGCGATCTCTTTTTGCAGCACTGACTTCTCCTCCTCCAGCACCTCAGTTTCCTGCAGACAAAAGGGGAAATAAGTCAGTATCAGAGGCTCTGGCACCGTTCCTCACCTAGAACAGGGCCACCAAGCCCAGTTCCCAGCTGGCATGGGCAGATACGCCCCAGCCTTGTCATGAACCAAGCAAGCACCAGGTCATTGCTAGCTGAGTATTTTGAATTTCCTCTGTCTACCAGGAGGCTATTCCCAAGCTTCACCAATCTAAGGGTTACAAATGGTCTTCTCAAGAGCCCGCCCTAGTTTTCTCACAGCCAGCCTCTACAACTCTGTCTTGTTCTGTGGCTTAAACACTGCTTTGCCCTTGCTGTCTGCCTGCCAGACACTTTAGCAGAGAGGACTCAGATCCCTTCTCATCATATTTTGTTAGAGTTAGGTCATGTTCTTCTCATTTCCTAGACAGAGGTAGTATACAGTAATCTCTAAACTGTTTCCATTTTTCTTTCTGTAGCTCGTATTCCAGATGAGGTCTTGCCTGCGACTCGTACAAAGGACTAAAACTTTCATTTCTGCTGCATCATCATCCCTCGATGCATCCTAGGATTATTCTATTTACCTTTCCCACGGTCACATCCCACTGGTGGCTCATCGTCAATCTGTGAGCAATTAGTATCTTCCTGTGTGAGGAGCTCACAGAAATACTCACCCTCGGTCCTTCAGGATATGACCTCCCAGTTCGTACTCCTCTCACTTGCATTAGTTTAGTCATGAGAATCCTTAAATTCTTACTATACGCTGTCCTGCCTCCTCTACACAGAGAGGACCTCCCAGATTTGAGTCAGCAGCACAGCTGAGTGCTGTGCTTTCACTCCTGTGATTCTTAATACCATCATCAAACACAACCAACCCTGGGCTGCTTCTCAGAGGAGTACTGGAGTCTTCCCTACCGACTCTTTCAACACAACCCATCCTTGCCTCCTCTTCAGTCAGTCCATTACCCGTGCCACAGTTCTCGCAGTCATCCCCACCTCCTCTAGCATAATAAGTTATTCCCCTACGGCACCAAGCCATACATCTCTGCAGAGCTTCCTTTGGGCAGAAGATCAATTACCCCCTCCAGAGAGAGGTTAGCCTAAATGACACGGCTTTGAGAGGTGCACATAACACTGCCTCCTTTCACTCTGCTTTCAGATGATCCTGAAGTCTTGTGTGCTTTTGTCCTCAAGGCTTTCATCTGAGGCATGCAGCGTCTATATTTTCACATACAGAGGGAGACCAGAGGTAGGAAGATGCGTGCTAAATGGCAGGCTACACAGCAAGAGAGTTCCTGAGATGCTCTGGGCAGCCAGCAGTAGGAATTTAGGCTGCTGAGCCCTCACCACCACTGCTGTATAGGAGCAACATCACTAGGCAGCCTTGGAAGGGGAAGGCAGCGTGAGTTTTGCAGCATCTTCCCCAAACAGGCTAGAAGAGGGAGAGCAAAGCCCTGCGAGCTGGTCCGAAGGGCGAGCGACAAGGAGGGAGAAATGCATGCAGAGCACGTACCGCCTGGAGTTTCTCTGTTAGCTCTCGACGCCTGTTACGACACTTAGCAGCTGCCAGCTTGTTCCTCTCTCTCCGGATCCTTCGCTTCTCTTCTTCCTCGGGCGACAGCTGTGGGCAAGTGCCAAGAAAACCCACAATCAGATCTGAGCAAGGCATTCCTTGAAGTTTGTGAGGATTTAACCGCACCACACAGAAAAAAGGCCTGATCCAGCAGGATGCTCAGCACTCCCCCTCTGCACTGGTGTCAGCAGAAGATGAAAGCGCACGGTATCTCTGCGAGCACCGGGTCTCAGCAGAAGGGTGAGGAGATGGCAGAGCGGGGAGCAGGGGGAAGATTGTGTAAGAGGACAGTGAATCTGCACCAAGGCCAAACAGATAAAAGATGCTCTGATTGTTTCACAACTTGGGTGGTACATTAAGCAAAACCAGAGCGCGATGTTGTAAGTGCCTCGTTCTTGAAAGAAAATATCTGCTGCTTCCCACACAAAAATAGTTGTTAGCTTGAAGGTCGGGGATGGGGTGGGGGAAGAGGGAGAGAGAGAGATCAGCAGAACTCTCAAGAAGTCAGTGAAGCAACAATTATTTGTACCACCCCAAAATCTGACCTCAGATTTTGGAGCACTCAGTGAGATAACAGGCTGCGCTTCTCACATCAGCAGGCAAGGCTCCAGCGATACCAAGGGCTTCCTGAGGCCAGCTGACATCCTCTCTGATGTAAATCGGGAGCAATTCCACAGAAACCCATAGAGTTACATTCTTGCGACACCAGAGGAAGTGAGCAGGAGCCCACAAGACCTAGTGAGGTCAGGCCTAGCTTCTGGGCCTGGAGACAAGGTCTGATAAATCCCAGCAGCAGCAAGCAGCGTGCCCCACGCCACGGCCTCCTCTGACCGGGGCCGGCCCCTTCAGCCTCCTCAGGCAGGCCAGCAGAGCATTTGTCAATAGAGAAGGGGAAGAAAACACCTCTTTTCATAAAAGCTTTCTGTTTTAGTATCTTCGGGGATGTCAAAATTGCAAGAAGATATTCAACCCTTTCTACCGTCTTTTCTTTTCAGTGTTAGTTTTACTCTAACTCTGGTTTGTTTTGGTTTGCTTCATTTCCCTCATTTCAATCTTTGCAGTTTCAGGGAGTTTACTTCAGCCCCTGGGCATTCCCCTCACTCTGTTCTGCTTTTTTTTCCTGGGCCCCTGTGCACGGTGGCAATGATTTCACCGGCAGGTACCCCTGCACGGCTCTGTGCACCCGATTCCCTGTAGGTGTGTGGGGTTAGAGCGTATTTGTGCACCAGTATGTGCAGGGAAAAATATTAGGCATACACACACAGACTCTGGGCTGACTTGAAGCCTCTTCTGCAGACAGTTTTCAGGAGTGTTTTCGTGGTTTAGAAGCACAGGTCTCACTGAAATACAGTGGGACCAAAATTAGCCCTCACGGGGCCTTCAGTCATTTCCAAGTTACCTATCTCAGAGGCTCTGCTGTTTAAAGATGGGGCTGAAGACGCTAATTTGGTCATGCAGAACAGCATGAATGTGTCTAAAAGGGAATATTGTGGAAGTGGTGCTGGATTTGTTTGCAAGCAGCTCGCTGTGGCACTGCCGGTGCCCCTGCTGCACGCGCTGGCTGTAGCTTGTCCCAGCCCCACGCGTGCAGCCGCTGGCAGGAGCGTTCGTCAAGATGGGCCCTTTTCCTACAAGGCCTTCCAAAAAGGCACTCGGGCTCGGCACTCACGAGCACCAGCAGTGGAAACCTGAGCCAAGGCGTCACGGTGAAGCGCCCAGGTCCTGCCGTAGCACGTGTCTGATCAAAAGGACTTGGATGTGAATGACCCGCAATGAGCGGCTTGCAAACAAGCCACAGGCCAGGAATTGCTTGGCAGGCATCCTCCCGCAAATAACTCCCAACAACAAATAAACCCGAGAATATGGTGATCTCTTCACAGCCAATTTGTGAGCACAGAAGCAGCATTTGTCAAACAAATTAGCCGTTGCTAATTATTCCCCCAGTTCTCATGAGAGCTTCCCCGGCCTTGGACACCGGCCCTGGAAGGCCGGCACCTCACCCAGCCCTCGTGGGGCTCAGGCTTGTCCTGCCTGGCACAAGCAGGACTTCAGGGGACCTCTAGGTGCCCTACATACAACAGAATCGGGCTGTGGATCAAAACAGACCTAAAAACCTAAAAGTAGGGCCAACGTCTCATTAGGAACAGGCCTCACGCAGCAGCTTGTTCGTGCACAGAGCGTGCGTGGCACGTCCTGTTACATTCCTCTGTGGTGACCCACATAACTGCTGCTTGGGGATGATTTGGGGAGATCTAAATCACTCAGAGTTTCTTTGAAAGGGCACGGGCAGCAGTGGGAGCAGCCACCCCACCCAGCTCTGAGAACACTACCAGGATGGCAGCGCCTGTGGGCTGCCCGCATCACTGCTGTAAAGAGGTCAGGAGATCGCATGCTTGTGGTGGGAGGCTGGATGTAGATCCTGGACATCCTGGAGGCTTTCTGTGAGACTGGAAGGGCTCTGGGGGAGCTGTTTGATGCTGGTTGGCACTGGTGGTTGGCGCTGGGGGAGCTGCACGATGCTGGTTGGCACCCAAAGCGGGACTGGAGCAGCACAGGTGGCCAGAGCTCTGACACAAAACACCGTCTGATGTAATTCGGGCATTGGTTTTGTAAGTGACCTAAGTAAAGCTCAGGGGTTTCCTTCTGCCTGGAGCGGCAGAGACACTCAAACTGAAACCCAAGGCTCGACTTGAGAGTTTCACCTGCTTTTGAAACCGAGCCGCAACGCGGCCCCGCGGTGTGAAGCCTTTGATGGAGATTGGTGAAGTCGTGCCGCACGCTGAGGAAGCAGTGAGAAAGCCACCCTCCAGCTCACGCCGTGCATCACCCTGAGAAACCCTCACGCACGTACAGAGCAGGGGACAGACCTTGGCTCTCCCCATGGGGCCGGGAGATGCTGTGAGAAGGCAGCAGGGGACTCCCCTGGCGCAGAGGGGAATCTTCACGCCTGCTGCTGACGTGCCCTGTGTCATCCTCCCCGTTGTGCTTACCTGCTCGTCCCTTCGTCTCCGTCCCACGGTGGTGCCGATGGTTTTAATCACGCCTGGCCGCTGCAGGGCCGTGTGCCCGGCCACCGAGGACAGCGGGGGCAGCGGGTGGCTGTAGGGGTGCGAGCGGGAGTAGGGGCTGGACATGGAGGTGATGACGGTGGGCTGCACCATCCACTGCAGGTCTTGGCTGGTCGTGATGGCGTTGATCGTGGGGATGAAAGCACTGCCTGAGCCTGGCATATCTACCCGAAATTTCTAGGAGGAAAGGCAGGGGAGAGAGAAAAGAAGAAACCGTCAGAGAAAGCAGAACATGGCACGTACTCAGAAACCAGACAGGCCCTCAGGAGCAGCACCGGTGAGGGTCAGAGCACTGCCTGAAGCAAAGGCACCGCTGCTGGTGCCTGTGCAGCACCCCGAGCTGCCCCCACCACAGCCCTCAGGCCGTTGACCTCCCCCAGCCCCATCCTTGTCTCCCCCAGCATCCCCAAAGCTGCCTCCCGTGCGGGCCCACCGCTCCTTCCGGCGTGGGGCGAAAGGGGAATTAAGGAGTTTCTAGAAAAACACTTCTCTGCCAGTCCAAAGAAAAGGAAGAGAAACTTGGGCTCCAAAATGCTGTTACCCAGCGGAGAGCAAAGCCTTCCACCCAAGGATTCCCCCAAAATTCGGGCTTGGTATGGGCAGTGGGGCCGCTTGCTTCTCGCTTGGTGGCTCCGTGCTCACCGCGAGGAAGCCAGCCCGGGGATGGTTACGTGCAGGGATATGTATTTTAATAGCAGCCTATAAAATAGGTCTCGGGATGGAGATCGGACAAGTTCCCTGCAGCTCTCTGCACTGTCTAGACAAAACAAGGCAGCAGTAAAACCAAGGCAGTAGGTAATGATCGCCTCCCAAATATGCGTACACCTTGTTTCAGACAGAGGTAAATCCATCTGGATAATGTGCTGGCACTGCACTGCCAGGAAAACAATTGCTTGTCCCCGGAGGGGGAAGCAGGGGAGCAGGAATGCTTTTGTCTGCGAAGAACTCCCTTCAGGAGACTTCCAATGGTTAGAGTAGGCTTTACAGCCAGCCATGCCTCGCTCGCCCTGCGAGGGATGGGACTCGTAGGGCCCGCAGCGTGTGAGCCCTGCCGCGATCCCGTGAGGAACGCGCGCTCTGGGGTCAGCACAGCGGCTTCCCGGGGACGCGAGGGGCCTTGCATCAGCCTGACCTCAGCCCAGGTAAGCGTCCCCGATAAGGGACAGCTCTCCCAACACAGATTTCCTTTTCAGGGTGTGCCTGGCCAAGCACCTTGCCCAAGCGCTTTGTTAAAGCGAGGCTACGGCAAACAGAGCTCCACGCGCTGATAGCCACAGCGCCGGGGCCAGCCTCAGCCACAAGTCCAGCTGCCAAGGCCCAGAGAAGAGCAGATCCAGTCTGCACGCAGACAGATGCCAGTTCACAGCTTTGGACAGCCCTAAACCTAGACAGGAAGGACAAGAGAAGGCAGGGATGCACCCAGCGAGGTGGGAGGGGGGAAGGATGCAGGCAGGGTGGCAGCGGCACCAAGACCGTGGCAGAAACCCCACCAGAACCTGAGGTTCACCTGGAGCTGGACTCTGGCACGGCCTCAGCTCACCCCATGCCTCTGTAAATGCCATCCTTGGGCCTCTCCCAGCTGGCTCTGGAGGCCTGGGGCCGCCAGCTGTAAACACCGCAGAGGAATTTCCTGGTGAAAACCCCCTTCTTTGCGCTGCCCAGCGTTGGCCGTGCCCCCATGGCACAGGAGAGGGAGCCCCGGTGCCTCCACAGCCACGACACCCTTGCAGAGGGACCTGAGCCTCGCAGGAGGAAGGAAACACGCAGCTAGTTAAACCACAGGTGCTCAAGTCGAGAGATGCAAGTTCTGCTTCCAGCTCCACGAGTCACTTTTTTTTTTCTTCTTCTTTTTTTTTCAAACCTACCTGCGCCATCAGCCCTCCTGCACCCAAAAAGCAGAGAAGGGCGAGCCCTGCCTTCTTGGCAGCGACACCCGAGAGCTGTGGCTGGCTGCACAACGCACCCAGGTGCTTTGCTGGGCACAGACACGGCTCCAGAGGAGCCCTCCATGGCGGCACCACCTCACCGGAGCCTCCAGCACCCTGCTGCAAATTCCCAGCAGGGGCCAGGCGAGTCAGCCCCATCACCGAGGCAGGCACACGAGACAAATGTCTGACACAAACACCAGGCTCCACGCTCTTAATAAAGCGGCTACTCCACAGGCAATCACTCCTGCGTTTGACCTGGGACTCTCCTACCCCTAGCACAAGTCTCCAGCCACATCCCTCTGCAGCTCCGCGGGCTTGCTTTCAGGCCCGGGGCTGAGAGCAGGGCAGGATGCAGCCCCTGCCTGTGCCATGCCCCATCGCTGCCACCAGCTTCCTTCCTAATCCCTCAAAATATCCCACGGAGTTCCCCCAAACACTCCAAGGGCCGTATTTTTCCCTGATAACTATAGGGCACGCTGCTGTGACGGGTTAAGTCTTCAGATGCAGGCACTTTGGGCTACAGCTGGATTTTCCCCGCACCGCTCCCTGACCGGCCAGGCTTTCCCCACACAGCTGCCCTGCAAGGACACCACGCCGCCACCCCAAAAGGCTGCTGCCCTCAGCTTTTCCTGCTCTGGCACAGGAGAGGCTGCCAGAGGCACGGCTCCGCTCTCCGTGTCAACAGCGCCACGGGACAGACGCAGCACACAGACGGAAGAAGGAATCCTTAAAAAAAAGCAGCAGCTGGACGAAGACCGAGGAGGAGTCCTGTTGATAAGGGGGCAAGAGCCTGAGCTCAGCCCCAGCTCTGCATCAGGACGTGGGGCTGGAGAGGAGCCGACCCCGAGGAGGCTCCAGCGAGGCAGGGCAGGGCCAGGCGGCAGGGGCACGTCCCAGCTCAGAAGCAGCCAAGGGAAAAAAAAAAAAAAAAAAAAAAAAAAAACACCCCAAAAATACCAGAAAAGTCCACCCAGAGGGACTTCAACAAACACTCGATGATCAAATCCGGAGCGTATGGGACATATCCCATAACAAATAAAAGGCCCCCCAACAGCCCGCCCGTGTTGACCGTCTCCTGGAAGGAGAACCGGACACCACACGGGGGTATTTCAGGGGAAAGTCGGCCCGTCTGGAAAAGCACACCAATTATTCCTATTCAAGTCTATGTTTAGCACACGGCAAGTCGGCGATTAGGGATACAGCATGACACGCAACTTGAAAGCAAAATGTTCCAGCGCTGCGTTTTATGGGAAAAATAATTAAAAAGCATCAAAGTTTTGGCTCCGAGTCACAGTTTCCACTCAGACATGTCACTGATGCATCTCTCCTTGCTTTGGGGAAAAAAAAAAAAAAAAGAAAAAAAGAGAGAGACAAGAAAAAAATTTCTACAATGCATATTTTCTGTGGCGATAAAGTCCTGCAGATCCCCCTAGCCCAGGATCAGCAGAGCAGCCCGGTTCCTAGGGTAAAGGCAACGCTCGCATTTGATCCTAATCTACAACATCTGCAGGGATCAGGGGAAAGACGGGGGCCTTGAGAAACTGCCCAGGCTCTTAGGGAAAGCAGCGCTGAGCCGGTGTCCCGCGCCGAGCCCCGGAGTGGGCAGCAACCCTGGAAACTGGGCTCTGGTGCCCACACTCCAGCTGCCTGGAGAGGACGCGCAGCACCAGAAAATAAGAGGGAAAAGCAAAAAGAAGTAAAATAAAATTAAAATAAAATCAACTAACAGCCGTCAGTGCCTTTGGCCGGCTCGGGGCTGGGTGCCTCCAGCCTCTCCAAGCCTCCTGGAGCAAGTGCCGGACCCCGGTGCCGGGGCTGAGCGGGCAGAGGGGAAAGCGAGCCCCGACTTTCCAGCTTTTTTCGGCTTTTTCCTCCCCGCTCGCCCACCTCGTCCCGGAGCCGGCGGGGAAGAGCTGGGGGCAGCCCCTGGAAGCCGCCATCCTCGGCGCAGCCCGCAGAGGGCACCCACGAGATGCGCTGGGAGGCGGCTGGGAACGGCGGCGAGTCATTTCTGGTAAAACTTCTTTAATGCGAGGAATGTCACGGGCTGGTACGGTTGGCAAACTTTAGTGCCGGAGTTTTTTTTTTTTTATTATTATTTTTTATTTATTTTTTATTTTTATTTTTTAACCGATCCTATGACTTGTGGATACGGATGCGGAGCCGCGCCGGGGCTGCTCGCACAGCAACAGCACCGGGAGAAATGGGGTATGGGGGGGGGGGGAGAGCAACTCTTCCCCCCCCCCCAAAAAAAAAAAAGAGCCCCGGAGTGGGGATAGGCCGGCTGATGTAAACAAGTTATGAAATGGGCCGCGTTTGTATAACCGGCCCCGTTGTGTAACGCCTGTGAGGCACAGCCAGCCGCTTTTGGGGCGTTTTCGGCGAAAACACCCCAAAAAGCGGCTGGGTAAAGGAGAGGGAGGGGAGGCAGAGAGAGTGGAGCCGCGCCTCGCAGCCCTGCTCCGCCTGGGGCACAGCGCAGCCCCCCGGCCGGGATTTGGGGCGGCGAGGGCGAAAATCGGGGTCCCCCCCGCCCCAGCCCCTAACCCTAACCCTAACCCCAGCCCCGGCCCTACCTGTTGGGCTGCGCCGCCGGAGTAGGTCTCGGGGTGTCCCGGGGAGCCGCTGCTGCCTCTGGAGGAGGTGTCGAAGTTGCCGGGGTAGTCCTGGTACATGGTCCGAGGTCGGGCCGGGGGGAGCCGCGTCCCCGCCTTCCCGCACCGCCAGCCGCCGCTCCCTCCGCCGTCTCCCCGCCCCCTGGCCGCGGGTTTGGCGTGGCTGGGTGCGAGTGTGCGAGTGAGTGCGTGTGCCCCTGATGGGGAACGGGGCTGGAAAGGGCTTCTTTTGGGGCGGGAGGCGGAAAAAAAAAAAAAAAAAAAAAAAAAAAAGGGAAAGGGAAAAAACAAAAAAAAAAGTGGGAAAAGGGAATAAAGGGGAAAGGAAGGGGGGAAAGGGGAAAAAAAAGGGGAAAAAGGAAAGGAAAAGAAAAAGAAAAGAAAAAGAAGGAAAATTAAAAGAAAAAGGAAAAAAGAAATAAAAGGAAAAAATAAAAAATTAAAAGAAAAAAATAAAAGGAAAAAAAAAAGAAAAAATTTAAAAAGAGATTAAAGGGAAGAAAATAAAAGGGCAAAAAAAAAAGAAAAGAGAGGTGAAAAGGCGAGAAAAAATAGGAAAACGAGAGAAGTTCAAAAACGACAAGAAGAAGGGGGAACCGACGAGGGGCGAAGGGAGAAAAAAGGCAAAACCCCCAAAATCAAGCGCTCTGCGGAGCGGCTCCCCGGAGCGGCGCGGGGAGGAGGCGGCAGGGGAGCGCCGTGCCGCTGCTGCCGGAGCGCTGCCGAGCCGAGCCGAGCCGAGCCGAGCCCCCTATGTCCCGCTCCCTGCGCGCCGCCCGGCCACTGCCGCCCCTCCGGCGGCGCGGCGCGGCCCCGGGCGGAGCGGGCGGAGCGGGCGGAGCGAGCTGCCCGCCCCCGGCCGCCCCTTTATAACCGCGGCCGCTCCGCTCTGCCCCGCTCCGCTCCGCTCCAGCGGCGCGGCCCCGCTCCGTCCCCTATTATCCGGCCGCGCCGCGCCGCCGCCGCCGCACCATGTGCACCGCGCACGTCAAACCCGCGGCGCTGCCGCCCCGCCCCGCCCCGCCCGCGCGGAGCCTCCCACCGCGCCCCGCTGAGGGGGGGGGGGAGGAATAAACGCTGAGGTGCCGCGGGGTGGCGGCGGCTCGGGGAAGGGTTTCGCGCTGCTCTCCCCCCCCCCCCGCTGGAGGTGCGGCTTGGTACGCGCCGCTGTCGCACGTTGCCAAAAATGGGCATTTGCGTCGCGCTACGCCAGCGCGGGGTTCCGTGCCGCGGGTGACGCGCGCCGAGAGGGATTCCCTGGCTCCGCGCGGCCGGGATTTAAAGGGGCCGCGCCCGCGCGGGGAGAAAGAGGGGGGGGAAGGTGGAAGGGGGTGGTCCCGGGGGGGGGTGTCCCGGCACCCCAAAACCACACCGCTGCCCCAACGTCCTGCCCCACGCGGAGCCTGATCCCCGAACGGCCTGGCGAGGAGTGACCGCCTGGCGCTGCCCGGTGTGGGAGCGGCTGGGGGATTTTGGGGTATTTGGGGGGTATTGGGGACATTTAGGGACGCTTGGAGGACGTTTAGGGGCGTTTGGGACATTTGGAGGCACTTGGGGCGTTTGGGACATTTTGGGGCACTTGAGACATTTGGGGACACCTGGGGGCATTTGGGGCTATTTGAGGGCGTTTGGGACATCTGGGGACATCTGGGGCTATATGGGGACACCTGGGGGCATTTGGGTCCATTTAGGGGCATTTGGAAGCATTTGAGGCCATTTGGGGCCATCTGGGACATCTGGGGGCATTTGGGATATTTGGGGATATCTGGGGGCATGTGGGGCTGTTTAGAGGCATTTGGGGACTTTGAGGACATCTGGCGCCATTTGGGGGCATTTGGGACACTTGGGGCCATTTAGGGAAATTTGGGGGCATTTGGTGCCATTTGGAGACATTTGGGGGACTTTGGGGCCATTTGGGATATTTAGGGGCATTCAGGACATTTGGGGGCATTTGGGACATTCGGAGGCACTTGGGGCATTTGGGCCATTTAGGGGGAGGGGGACTTTGGGACCATTTGGGGCCATTTGAGACTTTGGGGCCATTTTGGACTTTGGGGCCATTTGGGGGTATTTGGGACCCCCCGTAACACCTTCCCCGGGCTCGGGGCGCCCCGACACGCGCGTGTCCAACCCGCGCAGCCCCAGCCGCGTTGCACAACGCGCGCCCTGCTCCCGGAGCAAGAGGCAACACGCTCGCCGGCCCCGTCCGTTCTTGCCCGAGCCGTAGACGAACGGAGCCCAGCCCAGGTGCCAGGGCAGGCCGGGATGGTTGCGAGGCAAACGAGGCTCTGGCTGCTTGGATTCCGGCAGCAATTAGGAGGCTGAAAGCCCCAGCTGGGAATGCTCTCCGCGGTGTTTTTCCAGGAGCAGGGGGTAAGGGAGCCTCCCGGCCCGGCGTTAGGGGGTCACCGTCGGCCGCCCCCCGCCGCCTGCCCGAGGGGCAGGAGCAGACGTGAGGCTGGAAGGGAAACTCATCTCCCCCCGGCCTGGCCTTCGTTAAAAGCGCTGTAATTGCATAAGCGGCCGTGACACTTCCCGAGACCTTTCTCCTCCTGAAGGGCCAGCGCGCACGTTTCCAGGGCTCGTCGGCACTTCCCGACACCTGCACTTCCATCAAGTTTGCTTTCCTACCGTCTCCCCAAGTGCTAAGAGCAAGTGTTTCGATGTTAACTTCTGGGAACGGGCTCCCGAGCTACCACCTCACGCTTAATTACGGCTATTTATTAAGTACCCCAGCGTATCCCAGCCAGAGCGGAGGCTTTCTGCTCCACAGCGGCTCCGGACACAGCCGGGCACGCACCTCTCACCGGCTGGTGCTGTCCCAGCCATGTGGCCGGCGGTCCTGCTGTGCCCTGCTGGCCCTTTACGGCCTGGCGTAGCCAGAAGGACCCCATCCCCAGTCCCTCAGGCAGCGTGGGCACTCCTTGAGGTGACCCCAGGCAAAGCCAAGCTCTGCTTCAAAGCAGAAGCAGCCTCAGCCCTCGGAGTGCTCCAGAGCAAAGGTGCTCCCAGCCACAGGTGCAAGAAGCAGATTGGGACCGAGGGGTCAGTAAGAGCGGCCAGCAGCGCTCCCAGGGCTCAAACAGCCGGAGGCGCGCAGAGCATCGGCTCCAGCCCCGGCAGCTTGACCTTTCTGCGGGTGAGCCTCCCTCCAGCTGACGTGAGCGAGGTTGACACGAGCACTCAGGGCACTGTGTGGCCGAGGAGTGAGACTTCCTTTCTCGAGCGAGCAATATCGATCAGCGCATCGCCCCGGCCGTGCCTCGCAGTGGTGGCAGGGTTTCGGTGCAGCCCGATCGGGAAGCGAGCAGAAGAGGCGGCTGAACACAAAGGTAAAACTAACCTGTTGGCTGACCCCGTGCAGTGTCCCTTCTGCCTCTTCCTGCAGAGGCCCTTGCGCTGCTGGCAGCGCTGGAGGGAGGCGAAGCCGTGCGGCGTGTGCCGGGAGCTGGCTGTGCCCTAGGTGGGTGTCCCGGTGCCATCACCCCGCCAGCTGCCCCCGGACAGCTCACACCGCAGAGGGGCTGCCTGAATCCATGAGCGGGGCTATTTGCTTCCTTTTAAACACCCTGCTCCTTGTTTTCTACGCTTACAGAGCACGAGCTGTGCAGGAGGCAGGGCGATGCTCTTTGCCCGTGCCCAGGGGCAGCCCTGGAGTGTCAGAGCAGCAACATGTGAGCCAGCCCCATCTGCTTGGCGCTGCGTTTATCCTGATGACACATAAGTAGCAGAGATGCCGGCCACATTGTCTGGGACACGAGGCGGAGACTGTTATTATGTACTATTTCTTAAATGCCCCGGTCTGAACACCTCCCATAATAAACTCCTGGTGTGCTCACCGTGAGCACAGACGGGCATTTTTGAACGCAGCAGTGACCTAGAAGCACAGGTTACACCTCATCTACACGCAAAAGCAGTCCAAGTTCTTTCAAAGCGGTGCAGAGCATTACACCAGCACAAACACGGGCAGCAGCAAAACATCCCGAGTGCTTCCACTGCCGGGCAAGCTTTGAGAGGGCTACGAGGATGCTCTCGCCGGGATGTTGTTGCATCTTTGCACCACGGCCTGCGCTTCTCTGTCCCCCGCCTTCTCTCCCTTGCTGCTATGTTTGGAAACAGGAAGAGAGCAGAGCTGTCTGTCTGTGGTCTGAGGGGATGTCCAGGAGGTGGCTGCTCCAGACAAGGGCAGTCCCTGTCCAGCGGGTGCATGCTGGCGTTTGTGGCACCGCTGTTTACCCACCTGCCTTCCCACTGCCCAGGAGCTGTTCCAGAAAAAAAAAAAAAAAAAAAAAAAAAAAAAAAAAAAAAAAAAAAAAAAAAACTTGTTGCTTTTTCCTTTTCCACAGCAGGTTTCCCATTTGGCTCCTCCTTGGCCCAGTGGCAACAGAACTGTCTGGAGGCACAGGCTCCGTGCTGCCTGCCTCCCTGCCTAAATCCTGCCTAAATTCCACCTGCATCCCTGCCTGCATCCTGCCTGCAGTCCTGGCTGCAGCAAACCCACCCCGCAGCTCAGCCCGCCCGCTTCCCACGCGGGTTTAATAACACGCATTAAAATACCAGGAGGATTCACAGCGAGAGACGGTGTTTGTGGGTGCAAGTCGGTCTGAAGAGAAATAATACGCGGTAACCTGCACCGGCAGGCCCCGGGTCTTGGCAGACACCTGCTGCCTTGCCGCGGGGGAGCGCCGGGGGGAGGCCGCCCACCGTCTCACCAGCTCTTCTGCTGTCACTCCGAGTGGGGATTTGGGGGCCCCACGCTCCTGGGCTCCCCGGGTCCAGGCCGGCCCCGTCGGGCACATCCAGCCCTTGGGGTGCTGAGGCTCCGCCAAGCCCCCCAGGAGCGAGGGCTCCTGCTCTCTGCCGTGCCGCCGTCTGCTAGATCGTGCTGTGCTGGCAGTTTGCAAAGCTGTCTATTATCAACACGTTAATAACCTTTCACAATGTTTAATTACTTGGAAAGGTAATCAGTCCTGTGGTAGCTATTTGAAAAGCATGCCCATTTCACTTGCTCTTGGCAAAGACTTGTGTTTTTTTGTCTTTCATTCTCGCAATAAATATGTTACAACTGATCCTGCTTCAAAAGGCTATACCTATTTGTAAAACAAAGAGGAAGATTGCTCAGTGGCCTTCTGGCTCGGCAGCGGAGTGGCGTGCCACAGATCTCTGCTGCTGACATCGTTGTGTATGGATTACAGGAGACTACCTGTTTTTGGTTTATTGGTTTTTTTAATGGCTTCTCACTTAAGGGGCCTGGTTTGACACCCACGGACAGGTATTCAGGGGTAGGCTCTTAAACCTGCAAGAGCAAAGAGGTCCAAGCAGGGGAGGTGGCTCCTGCCACTGACTGCTTAGAAATAAATAGCCAGGAAGCCATAAACACATAGCCCAGCCCCACAGAAGCACCCCCACTTACTCTGTCACCGACACTGACGGAGGTGCAGGTTGGGACAAGTGACAGCCACGATGCTGGGGACAAGAGGAGGGAGCAGGAGGACTTGGTGGCTGCAGGAAGGGGACAGGCCACCAGGCTGAGTGCCACCAACCTCTCCTGAGGACAGCCAGCCACGGCACCCCACAGAGGTGGCAGGTCACTCTCCTTCCACACAAGGATGCTGCCACTCATGACACGAGTGGGCTCATACACGTCACCCGTGGGCTCATGACCCATGCATATGTGCAGCCCGTGGGGACCTGCTGCGACCCCCATGCTGGGGCAGGGTGGGCACGAGAGGTATTAAGAACAGGGTGACTAAAGTTGTCCTTTTCCACTGATGAGCCGTGTCCTACCAGCCAGCACGTTCCACTTCAGTCAGCGAGGTGCTCACTTTGGGGAGAAAAACATGAAACACTTTCAGAGCAAAACATTATTCACGGTGGCAGCGAAAGCCTCTGGCAATTTTTCCTCCTTTTTCCGTAAGTACAAGCATGTCCAAAAAAAAACAAAAAAAAAAAACCAAAACGCCAACAACCAACAACAACAGCAACAAAAACCCACAGCGAAAAGCCCCCAGCAGCTTTCAAAGGACTGAGCTTTCAGCCTGCAGCTTTCCCCTCGTGTAGGCACATTCAGAAATCTGGTCCGAGTCCTGAAAAAAAAAAAAAAAAAAAAAAAAAAAAAAAAAAAAAAAGCTTTTAACAGCCCTGGGGCAAAAGGCTCTCACTTGCTAAATCACAAGGTTTGCCACATTGAAATGTAGGGACGTGCCCACAAATGAGAACTGGCTGTCTTAGCTCTTGTTCTTGAACATTTGCCAGAACCCTTCCAACAACACGAGTAGGTTCAGCCACCTAAGCATCCCCGGGCTCGGGGAGCCTACTGACATGCCCAGGAACACACCGGGGGACCGTCGGTGCATTTGGCAGCCGTGTGGGCTGCCCTACCACATGGGGCTGGGTGGTCGCAGCTCGAGGAGGGGGTGCAGCCAGGCTGGGGGTGCTGGCAGGGAGTGAAGGGCAGGGAACGGGACGTGGGTGAGGTTTTGAAGCCCCTCGGCACCACAGCAAAGGTCCTGCCACTCGGGAAGGGTGTTTGTGAACCTGCTGTGGAGTGTGGACTTTGCCTCCGATGGCCAGGACGCCAAAACTACATTTATCCTCGCCTTTAGGCACAGGCAAATGACAGTCCCCACACTGCCCCACCAGGAAGCTGCTGAGAAGAATCGGAGTCGTATCCACAAGATGAGTGACCACTTCTCTTTTTCCCCCCCCAGCTTGCTTAAAGAGCGGTGGTCAGAAGGGCAGTGAGGGGCCAGCACTCACGGAGCTGAAGAGAGGAGTAGGAAAACGCCGCCCTGACAGATCCTAAAAGCAACCTACAGCACAGCCAACAGCAATAGGTGCTTCCTCAGCGCAGGCCTGCCAGCGAGCAGGAGACCCAGCCCAGAGCTCTCCACGCCATTCCCGGGCTGTGTATCCTTATTTAACTTGGACAGCACAGCTCAGTCCTCAACTGCAGATATATTTAGACTTTTATTTCAGTCACAGACTTGGAGAGAGACCAGATGTACACCTCAGACCTTGCCTGTAGTCATTCCTTGGCCACCTCGCTCTTCTGCTAATGTTTATTTAAACAGATGAGGGGTGGAGCCTGACCTGGTAAGGGGTTGAGAAGCTCTCTGAAGGCCTGTCCCTGTCCCGGGCTCTGGTCGGCCACCGCATGGCGATGGTTTGACCTGGGAGGTCTGGAGCGGCACTGTGTCCCTGTCCTGCCTCTCCTCAGGGAGCTCACAGCCTCCATTTCCCTTCTGCTGCCCCTGTCCCTTCCTTCCCATCCTGAGGGGCCAGATCTCATACCTCAGAGGGGTCTGGCGTTTCAACCAGGTGTTCTTCTCACCCCAAGCTCCAGCAGGTGTGGACCCTACAGCAAGGCTGCCCCAGCCTTTACCTGCAGCTCCTGGTACCAGCTTTCCCTCTGGCTCTCCTCCACAGGGCAGCTGTGAACCACAAGCCCATCTCTCTTGTTGGGAACTACATGTTATCCTTTCTGTGGGTTTTAAATCCCATTTAGGTCTCTCTCAGCAAAGTGGCTGTGCTGGAGCTCAGCTCCCACAGCACCTAGACCCTTCCTCTGCTCTCCCTGACCATTTCCTCCTGACCTTCCTCCCTCCCCTGGCAGCTGAAGGCCTTCATGTGCCTGCTGTGCCCTTCCCCAGGAGGACATCCCTGCTCTGGAGGAGGCTCCTCGCTCTGCATCACCTGAGCCTCATCACTGCCCCAAGTCCCACCACCTGGGGAACACCAAGGAAGAAGCACAGGTGGGCTGGGACACCCCAGGAGCTCCTCCGAGGCTCGGCCCACCCCGTGACAACCTCCGAGGTACATCCCGAGTTTCCAGGTCAAAGTCCCGGAGAGGAGCGGGCTCTTCCCTCCCGACGTCATGGCGCTGGGTTACGAAGTTCAGCGTGCAAGTAACAGTCCCACCCACGGCTTCTTTCCACATAATTATGGTTCACTAGATACCAGGAAAAGGAGAGCCCCTGCCTGGGCTGCTGACGTCTTTTTCCTTTCAGGTTCAATGGCTGCTTTATTGTGGTTGAGTTTTCTTCCTTTCTGCTGCCCGGTCTTTCTCTGACTGGAATCGTTCCCCTCTGAAAAACTTGGTGACTTTTGCTGAAAAGCAGTTCTGCCACTTCTGTGGAGAGGCAGCTCGTACAAACGACGCAGTGGTAGTTACGGGATGTGTGGTTTACCTCAAGACGTCACATCTCCTCCCCCAGAGAAATCAGGAGGGTTATTGCTCAAATTCGGCTTCGATTGTATAAAGGAAAAAAGCCCTGTGACTTTCACTACTACTTTTAATGTTCTAAGAAACCCTCATGCTCCTTCCCCGGGCTACTTCAAAGGGCAGCTAGCTGGGGCACGAGATGCTGCCCTTTGGCAAACCTAGGCACACAAAGTGTGGTATAAAACCCCATGAGTCAGATTTCAGTATTTCCTACCTGGGGAAAGGAGCTATTGATTTTGGTGGGGTTTTTTCCTGATCAAAGGCTGGACAGAAAACACGCAGCCCTCTGAGAACAAGGTTTGCCCTTTTCTGTCTTGCTGTTGGGCAGTTTTGGGGACCAGAAATACCACGATGTGTCTCTCTTGGAGGTGCAGCGCTGCTGGGCTTGGAGAGCGAGTTCTGCACAGCGAAGGAGGCTGCGAGGGCTGGGGCTGCCGAGCAGATCCCCGTGCTCTGCCACAGCAAGAACCAGCACGGCAAAACCCCGGGATCAGCTCTGCGATGGGATTGCTGCAAAGTGAGGGGTAGGCAGGCCGGCCGTGCCGGACACGCACACACAGCGCAGAGTCAGATAGAGAGCTGGGAGAGGAAGCTGGCAAACCAGATCTCCCCGTCCGGCTGAAAAAACACACGCTCAGAAGGTAAACAAATATTACAGCCAGTGGGAACACGCTCACTGCCACCTTCCTCACACAGGCAGCGTCCCTGTCGCCAGACCGACAGGCCACCGGCATGCGGGGACGGGCACCCAATGCAGCGATGTGCCCCGGGATGCTCCTCTCGCCCCTTCTGCTGGCAAGGACAGCAGCTCCTGCCTCAGAAGCCACCCCCCAGGTTTTAACAAATTTTACCCTCTGCAGACCCGTGCCAAGATGAACTGGTATGAGCACAGCGCTGTGAAAACCCGAGGTGCAAGGTTTTACTCATCAGTTGGATGGTGCGCTCTCTGTGGGCTGTTGTAGCCCCAGCAAGCGTTGCCCTTGGCCGCTGTGATCTGGAGGAGGGTAAAGGGTGAAAAACTGTGCTGTGGCCTTTTGCTCATGCCAGTTCTGAGAGTAAACCCCTAGCATTTGACCAAAACCATGACCGAGTTCCCCTTAGACAAAGCCGTCGGTTCTGATTTCCAGCGCAAGTGTCTGAGGGTGGGGTCCCCAGGCGAGGGGCAGACTTCCCTTAGGTTGATACAAGGAGGCTGTGTTGCGTACGATGAGCGCAGGGTTTGCTCAGCAGTGTCTTCCCCCCCCACATGAAGTATGAAGTATGGTGCTCTGGACCTGCCCAGGAAACGCAGCTGGTTTCCTGTCGGCAAGCCCGGCAGGGCTGCGTTAGCTGAAGACCTCCCTCACCTGCAGGTCGCTCCAGTGCAATAACATCTAGTGTTGGCACAGCAAACGTCCAGCGGTCCCCACTGGCCACAGTGCAGATACTGCAGCTGGGTGCGGTGCCGGCGGGCAGGGGAGGTGGGAAACGCACGGGGGAAAAGGAAACCATTGCGACACAGCCAGACGGAAGAGGCAGGCGTGTAAGTGTGATGCAAGGACATCGTCTCGTAATGCTGAGGTGTGAGCGTGGAAGGAGTTCCCCTTTCCGGGGACGGGCTCTGCGGCCCAGCATGCTCACCCCAGGCGCCCTGTGCTGCTGGGGCTGGCAGGCTCCACCGGTTGGCTCCCTAAACCTTCCCTCGCTGAGGAAGTGCAGGGGACACCAATTTGACAGTCACGGTGGAAATATTCTGTCTGTCAACATTGCCTTTCATCCGAGCATCTCAAAGGCCTCTCCAAGTATTAATTAAGCTCACCTCCCCCCTGCCCCCAAGGTAAGTATGAATAATTATCGTCATGAGTAGGATGGAAAGCTGAGGTCACGCTTGCCCAAGAGCATGCAGCCGGCCACAGAAGAAGAGCCATTTCAAGCGGCAGTCACCAGACAGCAAACCCTCCTTGGGCACCAGCCTCTGCCTGCAAACCAGCCCAGCCTGGCAGGCTCGGCTCAAGGGCTTCTTCCCCTTGAAGGTCATGGAAAAGCAAAAGGTTATTTTCATTCTAGGATGCAATGAGATCAATCGTACCGTACAGAATTTAGGTTAAAATGGCATGAAAATATGAACCCCTCATATTCATGTGAAAGCTTTCTGCACAACGGGAAAGGCATATTGTCTCATGTACCCCATCTGCTGTGTTCAGCTCTTCTGCTGTTTTCTGCGAGATCAATAGCTTCTCAGAGGAATGAATAGTAAATCAGGTGTCAAGGAATTAGGGGCAGAACTTCAGGAATATTTTAAACCAAAAGTGATCAAAACCGCGGTTATACAACTGTGCTTATGAGTTATTTTACTATTACCAACTTCAGGGCTTGGGGTGCTTTCATTTTCCTATGCCTCCAACCATTCTGTATCAAGGCGTCCCAGGTCAGGACTGCTTAGGTTGCAAGTTGAGGTTTACTTTAAAGTGATAAAAACTCACTGTCATCATCTAGCCTGAACTCTTGCATGGCCCAGCCCAGAGGAACTGAGGTAGTTGCCCTGTAGATAGCCCAACCACTTCCATCACATTATTTGGTTAATTTCCCTGGATGTATCTGTAGCTGCTGAAGGGACTCTGAAGTTTCTCCGCCTTCCAAACGCTGCTCCACGCGGCACGGAGAGGCTCCGATATTGGGCTTCTTGTTTGCAAATTCCTTACCTACAGGAATGTTGTGGGAATGAATATACAAATATTGTGAGATTCAAAGATATCGGAGTAATGTGGAGGGGAGTCATAAATATACCTCATGCAGATAATAGGAGCTATAAATTCTGCTGCCTTGATCTGGCTTGGCATCGCTGCTTTGCAGAACTACTTGCTGTGCTAGTTCCTCCATCCGTGGCAAGCTTCACTGTTTATTACTGATACATGGCCATATCATTATGGTCTTCTTGGGGACGGTTCGGGATAAAAGCAGCCTTTAGAGTTTGAGTTAGGCCCTTTCCAAAGCAATGGCAGCTGGGCAGAAGAACACGTGTACGAGGCCTGTCAGCAAGTTAAATTCACCATCTGTCTTGTGCCAGCCCTGCTTTCCGGGAAGTATCTTTTAGGCAGCTGTGTGGCCTCCGAGTCCAAACCACACTTGACACCTTAGCCACCACAGATAGGGCCCCGAGGAACAAACGCTAACGAGAGTGAAGAAACCCAGTAACTGACTCTTTGTCGAGGAGGACGAAGCGATGGGGGGGGAGGTTCTGGGGCCCCTCTCCCTTCCTCTGCCTCCCCTCGCAGAGCTCCCCCAGCCTGGGTGCTGCAGGCTTTCAGCTGTGGGGCCGCCAGGTGGGACATGAAAACCCCAACTCCAAGCCTCTTTGTCAAGCCTCTGGTCACTCGAGCATGGCCAGAGCCATGCAAAAAGCCATGTACACCCCACTTGCCATCAGGTGGACATGGCCAAGCTCTGTTCTCCTGGCCGGTCCCTCGCACCTGCCGGGGCAGGGACTGTCCCTCCTGGCTCCTCACGAACATTACGTGCTGCAGAGCTGCCAGCTGGGTAATGGGGAGGGGGGGCCCTGGGGACCTCCTCGCCCCAGCCATCACCGGCCCAGCTCCGTGAAGTGTTTCAGATCGGTGCTGTCTGTTTCCAATTACGTCCAAGAGTGTTGATGTACTGAAAAGCCAAAGCTTTGATTTACGGGCTCTTGGACAAGGGAATGCAGTGTTTTCTATTATCTTTATCTCTAGATCTGCTCTTGTTGCTTGCAACGAACTTGCAGAGTCTAACACGAAGGTCTTTCACTAGGTTTTCCTATACACTCGGATGCTGAAATCCCGCATTAAGAAGCGGGACAATTGCTTCTGCATCAGATGGAGAGGTCTGCTTGGCGCACCCTTGGGAGGAGGACGCACCCACAGAAATGTCAGGATGGTTTCCCCTCAGAGGATGGCCAGAGCCAGCCCCCGGCCCGCTGTACCCAGCTGTGCCACTGCTCAGCCCAGTCCTCAGCGAGGGCCTCGCTGGCGGCTGTGCCGAAGGTGGGACCGGGAGCCAGCCCGCTCCCGCGTCACTCTGCACCAGACATTCCTCTGGCTGAAGTTTTTGCTGCATTGGCTTCCCACATATTTATCCTGACATCACATGGGCTGGGGCCCTTCCCGCTTCTGCCCAGTGTGAGCTTACTGTACAAAAATCGCTTTTAGAAAACGATGCCTTCCGTGGAAGGAAAAGGCTCAGATGCCGTGGAGAGGACTTTTATGAGCTTTGCCTCAATACTCGTTGTGCAACATCCTTGCAGGATTTCATTATTTATGATTTTATCTAGCTACGTTCTATGCCTAATAGCTCGGAGGTGCTGTTGATTAATTTTTTCCAGCCCTTTGATGTACCGGCAATAACTTGTCCACATTGCCCTGTGTCAGTAAAGTGGAAATTGCCACGGCAGAGTTGAGGTGTGGTGTCATGCGGTGGCCAGAGCTGGAACCACTGCCCGCTCCCGCTGCGGGATGAGGCTCCCCCGGCCGCGCTTCTGCCACTTGCGTTGCTCCAGTGCTTGGCTGATGGCACTGCATGCTGAGTCAACTCCTTGAAATGGGAAAAACCAAACCCAAACAAAAAAAAAACCCTTTGGTTTCTCATTTCTTTTTTTGCTAGGCTAGTGAGTTGAACTCGCTTTCCATGCACGCAGGTATGTACCAGAGCTGGTGCCGAGGGAGACGCAAGGGATCAGGCAGTGAGGAGTGGCGGGAGGAAGAAAAGGGAGAAGCAAGAGGAAGAGGAGGGAGCAGGGCAAGCGGGGGCAGGCTGCGAGATCTTCTCTCTGAGCCACACCCTGCGTATGGACACTGCCAGTCTCATTCCTACTGTACTGGTTCCGACCTCGATGTTGTAACCCATTTCTGTGAATCTTTTCAATTAGGCAGTGATTTATTGGTTAGTGGGGTGTGTTTGGACAACCTCCAACGACAGACACGAAATGCATTACCATGCTGAGCTCTGTCCTACTGCTTGCAAACTAAGGCATGAATTTTTTACTCCAGGAAATGAATCTTTTTCAAAATGATTATAAGATTATATGACTAGGCTATCAAGTGATATAAACCTGTCCATTTCCAAGAGCTTCACTGCAGTTACACCGCTTACAAAAGGATTTGCTTCAACATTTTTAGCTACCCCAGCACATTAGTTGCTGATGAACTGGAGGTCTTCCTGAAAAGAGTGCATTTATCAGCATAAATGGACCTCTTTGTTCCCTTATGTAGAGGTTTTCAGCCTGCTCAAACTAAAGTGTTTGCCAGTTCAAAATTTATTATTTCTTGTCATCACTTCTCTTACAGTCATCACCTCTCTGGTATCGGTCCAATTCTGTGGATTTGTCAATCACCACCACAAAGAAACCCTGAGCCAAAATAAACCTGGCATGACTTGATTTCTGTATTACAGATGTACTGGCACAACTGTTGTCCACAAAATCTCCCATTTCAGCAAAGTGCTTGAAATCCCATTGACTTCAATTAATAAGTTAAGCAAGTGTTTAAACACTGTGTTTGAACTTGGGCCTGATGACCATACCTTGGCCAACTGCACTCACTGTGTTTTCTTTTTTTCTTTTCTTTCCTTCTTTTTTTTTTTTTTTTTTTTTTTTTTTTTTTTTTAATAGTTACACAGCTTTTAGAGGAATTTCCACATTTCACTTCTGTCAAGACATCAAAAAATTTGGTGAGATCAAGGAGAAATGAAACCAGATACTATATTATCTTCTGACATTTTTTCCTTGAGCAGCTGACTGTAGTAGATTAAGCATTAAGGATCCAAGGACAGTGAATGAAACAGTGAGGTCGCCTTCTAGGACACTTCCCTCTTCTTCAAGTTTTGGGGTCAAATCTTGAACAAAAAATATTACTCAAGCAAAACTACCCGAGGAAGGGAATTTCAGATGAGGAAAAAACCTGCAGATTCTGGACCACTACGAATATACTTTACTTCATGGTTGTTGGTGATGTCTGGCACTTTTATATTACATGCTACTCCTGTTTTCCCTGTATGCAATTACATAGGCATATCAGTGTAATGCATGGTTATTACAAAATAACCACAACATGCTGGGAACAGCAATTTATGCCTCTCAGTTGGACAAGGCTCATCTGGCCTTAATCTGATCTTTTTTTTCTCTTTCTTAAGGAACATCTTCTATTTTAAGGCCTTCTCTGTTTAACCAGTGGAATCTATGTTAATTTGACCCATATTAAATCAAATATTTTTCCATTATTCTCTTGCTGATCAAAGAGCTTTCAGGCAGTTTCCTGAGACACCGGCATACCTTACGGCTCCAGCAGGAAGCCAGCGTACCGGCATGCAAATGCTCCCCCGCCTTCCTCCTCTTGTGAAAGTGGCTGCGAGCCCCAGCCCCGCTGCCTCCCAAGCGGGGCTCAGCTGCTTCCCTCTCCCCTTCCTTCCCGTCTCAGGCACACACGAGGGCACTGCCGGGAAATTTCGCAGTGTGGGAGGAAAAGCCATTTGGTGCTGCTCCTTATGGGTGCTGGGCACTAGGCTAGGTCCTGCTGCAGCTCCTAACTTTGGGAATACGTTCCCTGCAGTACAAGCCGTAGAGCTAAGTGAGGTGCGGGTTATGGTGTGTGGGGTGGGCTGGTGCCCTGGGAAGGGGTCACAGCAGGCTCCCCACCAAGCAGGGAACCAGCATGACGACTCAAGAGAATAACGGAGGAGTGTGCCTCACATCTCTATTTTTTTCTCTTTTTCCATTAGGCTTGGTCCCTTTGCCCACTGTTGATGGAAAACACTTGCTTTCATCCCCCAGACCCACCACAGGGACCCCTCTCCTGCGCTGTGTGCCCAGCCTCTCACCCCGCAGCCCAGGGAATGCTCGCCGTCCCTGCTGGCACTGTGCTGGAGGCGATGGGCCCCGCGGTGCCCAGCCCTGGCGTAACTGCGCAGCTACTGAACAAAAGGGAGGCGGCACCACCTCCTCCTCCTCCTCCTCCTCTTTGTTTCCAAGCAGGCTGCCCTGGAGGAGCTGGCTCCCGCAGGCGAGAGCTGTTGGCTCTGCCTTATCAGACCTCGCCTCTCAGGAGGCTGGCGGTCCCGGCAGGTGGCGGGTGATGCCGGGCGTGCCCGCGAGCAGCCCCGCAGGCCCTGGGGAAGCTCAGGCACTTCCCCGTGAGCGATGGAGGCCTCAGGTCTTGAGCCTCGGTGGCTGAGGCCTGGGGATGGGCATGGCCTCCAGCCTGGCCTCACCTGCACGAGGACGAGGCCTGGTCCGGCTCGCATGGCCGTGGCCGGGGCTACCTCAGAAGGGCGCGGGGAAACCTGATGAGCTAGCGCCTGCAGCGCACTTTGATGTCCTCGGATGAAAAGTGCTACGCCAACTACAAAGCCTTTTTAATGTTATAAAGCCAGAACTTCTTGCTACCTTGACTTGGCAAAGACGCCGATTAGATGTTATCGGTCTCGCTGTTTACACTTAGAGAAGCTGCTGCAGTCGGCTGTGGTCGTGTTTTGTTTTTAGAGTACCCGGGTGAAATGACAGAACAGTTAATTTGGGGGGCTGTTCCTTCTAACTTCAGGGAGCGGACAGAAGTGACCTTATATTTACTGTCAGTGAAGTGTGTAATAAACAAAACAGTCCTTCAGCAACAACAACAAAAAAATAAAGAAACAAACCCAAACAACAAGCTAATCTATTTGGGCATACCAGTGTGTCCTGACTACACCTGCAGTAACTGCACGGAAAGGCTTTCCTGCCCGGGCCCGAGGAAAAAGCATTACAACAGCCTGTGCTTAAATAACTGAGCATGGCTTACGTTTCATAGACACCAGCCGACTCCCAAATTAGAGCCTGTTTGGGCCGGGTCTCGTTAACTGCTGTTGTCTCACCCGCCACTAAGCCTTTCCCCACACAGCTTCGCTTGATGAAGCAGCAAAGCCCACCTTGCAGCCGGGCTGAGGAGCGCGGTGGTGTCACACCAGTGGGCATGACACCGAGCCCATGCTCCAGCCTACAGCCATCCGACGACTGATGCCGAAATACAGGATGAAAATGTGCTTCAGGGCCACTCACACCGTGGGCACAGCGATGTGCATGGCGGAGTGAGGCAGGCACAGTTTGGCCCCCTGCCTTCAGATGTTAAATCTCCCCAGCAGGCCTACCCAGCGCTGTGTCTACAGAGACACTAGTAAGTTAATTGCAAAACACAAATTACTCCTGTAATTTAGGAAACTGGAGCCAAAGGAGGTTCCATAACTCAGCTGTTCTCTCCCAGTTAACACCGTTTGCTCTCTGCGTTTCCTTGCCCCTGCAGCCCCACCTCGCTTCCACCTTCAGTCTCTCAAGTGCAAACACAGCACTCAGGAGGCATGCTGCTCCAGCTGTCTCACACTTGGTTTGCGTTGGATTATAAAACTAGAAAAGGCTTCGTATAAACATTTGCTCCACATTTACAAGCCGTATTTTGCAGTCAGCCTCCCAGGATGGGAGAGTTTCACCACACTCAGCAGTATCGCTTCCCGGCCAACAGCAGCACAGCTGCCCCCCCTTCTCCTTCCAGCTGCCATGGCTTGCCTGCTTTCTCTTCCTTCAAATCCAGATTTGGCCACGAACTTGGACATGATCACCTTGATAGCAGGAATAAGCAGATGCACACATAAAGCACTCTACAGAGTGCTCGTCGGGCTCTTTGCATGCTGTCATCATTCCTGCAGCTGCCTCCAAGTTTGGGGATGCCCTGAATTGCCTGCTGGCAACAACCAATTGCTTGTAAGCACATTTTGGGTCTTTCTCACTGACAGCTTCTCCCCATGCTCACCTGGATGATGTTCAGAGGGCTTCAGGAGCCTGTGTGTGTGGCACCAGGCACCCTCAGCCTCTCTGGGCTGAGCAGGAGTGGGGAGAGCTGCAGCCGTGCTCAGGTGCAAGCAGCTGAAGGCAGGACTCTGCACAATGAAAGGAAACTGGGTACAGTGCCTTTGCAAAACCAAATAAACAACACATTTGGAGAAAAAAAAAAAAAAGGTGCTCGAGAAACAGCTCGCAGCAAAATGGACAAAATCCTTCCCTTCCCCCAGCAATAGTGGGTTGTACAGGCTGGAGTGTTTTCACACTGAAAGCATGGCAGCGTTTGGGAGATTTCTCTACAGTCTACAAATAAACAAAACCCAGGGAGTGTTTTGCATTCAATAGTTAATCACAGTTGGCTGAGTGTTTATATTTTTCTTCACTGTAAAGGCATTCTTGGTCCGCCTCCCAAACAGCTTGTTTTGTCTGCGAGATTTAATCTTGAGTGGCAGGACCAGGCGCAAAGACAAACCTCAAAACAATCCTTATTTTTCTATAGCAAGATGTCAGACGTAAAATGCAAACTTCCCTGCAAACAGGCCCCTCAGGTGTGCGCGTGTACAGACTCCTGCTGGCTTCCAGTCAGAGCCTGATCCTGCGGCCCACCAAGCCGCTCATTGCACTCAGTTTTAACTCGTCCCTGCTTGTGAAATGCTCTTTAAACAGAACAAAAGACCCCAAACAATAAGAATTCAATGCATATTGGACCAGTTTCCAGCCTGAGACCCTTGCTGAAGAAGTGGCTTGTTTGTTTGTACCCAGAGCATTGGCTCCAAATGCCCAGCTGACTTTCAAATCCAAGCACAGCTTTTTTTCAAGGCAACATCAAGGTACCTTTCATAAAGTTAAAAAAGAAGGGATGATGCAATATGACCATAGCACTTAAGTACTCAAGCTACTCTGCTCAGAACCAGCTCAGGCAGTTATTTAGAGCACCGCATTATAGACACCAGCTACGTTTTTGCAGTGGTCCCTACTGACACCGAACAAGCGACTGAAAAAGTACTGAATGTATGTCTTTGCACTTCTAAGATCTGAATGAAAATGGTAAGAAACAGTGAACTTCTGAAATCTCACTTTTTTTTTTTTTTTCTTGTTTCCTTTTCCATTTGCCATTGACTCTGAACTAGCTTTTAAGTTAGATAATATCATGTTGTGCTTAGATCTCTATCTGAGGTTTTAAAAAAGATCACATGGAAGTTGCCTGAGACACGTCTGCAGGTCATTTAGTCCAGCCTTTCCCTTGAAGCAGGGCTACCCCCAGCACCAGGACTGCCACGGGTTTGCCTGCTTATATCTCAAAATTCCCCAAGAAGATTCCCCAAGCTCTTGGGGGAAATGCTCTCTTACCCCAGGCTGGATATCCTGGAGATTTTTAGCTATGATGATGTTGCTTTTGGAAGAAGGATTTTTGACAAGACTTCCCTGTAAACATAACCTGACAGAGCCTGATATAAGGAGCCATGAAACTCCCTGTGAATTCATTTTAGCAGCTTCTTGCAGCTCCTCATAGCCTGTGAATACAGCACTAGACGTGTGTATACCCTTGTTACTTCTTTCCTGCAAACGCTTTAAAATCGGTAGTTGTTGTTGTTAGCAAAGATCAGGTCTGTACAAATAATGCTTGAGGTGATGCTGCTGATCTCCAGTGTTCTCACATTTTTTCTTCTGTGCTGCCTTCAAGTATATGGGCTGCTTCTTGAGTCTCCTTCACAGCACCTCTGGAGCAGAGAGAATGAATAACACTTCATACAATGGAGGGAGTGTGCGGACCTTGCTGCCAGAGTATGCCACAGGGATGAGTACACTGCTTAATATTATAAAGGGCCAAATACGTGATCCATTTCTAAAGCATCACAATAAAAAACATGCTAAATGCAACAAAATGGCCATTACAAACACAGACGAAGCACTCCATGAAACCAGTCCAATGGATTATTGAAGCCCCCAGCTCCAGCTGATACCATAGGCAGAGAATGAGGCTCGCATGAGCCACGTCCCGACAGACAAAGCCCCCTCTTCCAACCAGGCACCCACGGGAGGTTTGGAGCCTGTCTTTGCACAGCCCCTTCCCCACGAGCAGGCATTTATTTGCCCAGCTTTCAGTGAGCAATCCACCTCGGTGCCGAGTCCCCAGCCAGGGGAAGCGAGGCCGGCAGGGTCAGGCTTGGGGGGTTTAACGCAACTTGCCCATAATTAGCCTCAAGCAGCGGCTGAGTCACTCCTGTACAAGAGTCCAGGGCGCTATTAGAAGCCGACACGCCACGGCCCAGCGTATAATTATGCAGCCAGCACCGTGCGGATACTGCTCCATTAAGCTATCTGACCCCATTAGACAGGAGCTGTTATTTCTTCTTGGCTACAAGTGCTGCTGGTGCTCAGAAGATGAGTTCAGCTCTCACAGCACAAACTCGTTCGCCCAAGCTCCCCTCTTTCTTGCTGAAAGCAGAAAACGCCATCCTGTTCCCTGCTTCACCCCTGGGCCACCTCAGCTCACGTCCACAGCCCTGAGGGAAGCGGAGGTGCTGGGATGCAGCACCTGCTGCACACAGGGGATGGAGGGATGTGTGCAGCAAATGCCGTGTACTACGGTGTCCTTTTCACTAGAAAGCAATACCAAAACAACAGTGGAAGCAAACCAAGGGGCTAAGAAATGCCCGAAACAAACTCTTTCTGCAACACAGGTTTTCATTTCAACATTTTGCTTCCCCTTCTCACAGTGAGGATAGAAGAGTTCAGCTGGGAAGCTGATTGTGAACAGCTCCGAGCCTTTTATGTTCCTCTAGGGCTGGAGATGCAAGGAGAAAGTCTTTTGCCCCATCTGCCCTCCGGAGGCATTAAGGCAGCAGAAGACAGAGCAGTCTCAGTAGGCCAAAACACACAAGAAATCACCATTAGCTGGAAGGGCTGTTCTTGAGCTGCCGCTGAATTCTGCAGCTGCCTTTTCCTATCAAGGCTCAAGAGGCAATGCCCTGCTTCAGCAGTGGCAGCGGGGCGCAATTCCCCTCTGGCACAGCTTCCCTGTTGGGTGCAGAAACTAGGACTCCAGTAACCCAAGCAGTAACCCAAGCAGGGCACCTTACAGTCAGCACCTCTCCAACAGGGGTCCTGTCCCTGGTAGCAGATGAAGCTACGTACAGCAACCAGATGAGCACCGGGCGTTTCGTGAGCAGTCTGAGGAGCAGCAAAAGTTTTGTTTTGTGCTTTTTTTTTTTTTTCCACTCCTGGCTGTCCTCCCGTCAGAAGAAGCTCACGTGAGGTTTGCCGGGAGGGGTGCGCGATGCTCCTGCTGTTGCTGCTGACTGCGCAGTTCAGAGAACGAACTGAAGGCTCCAACCTCGAGCTGCTGCTCCGGCACCAGCGCTAAATTCCCTTTGAAAGGCACAAATAACCTCGACGGCTCTGATTTCTAAAGAAATACTAAAAACAAAATATCCTTTGCTGTGAGGGGGGACAGTGGGGTAAAGGAAATAAGATGTCAAATTATAATCAGCTTGAAGCATTTTGAATAAACACCGAGGAAATAAAATGTACCCTGCTTGCTGGCAGGCTAGATGGCTTACAAAGTGCTCGCTCCACCCAAATCAAGCGCTTGAGATGGGGTAGCGGTGGAATAGAAACCCCTGATAGCCTAAGATTTGCTTTTCACTGGTACGGTGTTGCCATCCTTGGGGACAGAAAAAGCATCATTAGCGTTTAAATAGAGTTTGATGAAAACATGTAGCACCCCAAGGATCAATTTTCACCACAGGCAGCTGTAGCAAGAAGCATTAATCCTTCACCCTCTCTGGTGACAAGAGAAATCCAGGGAGCTGTAGGAACAAATAACATTAGGCTTCTAGTGTGAATTTTGCTTTTCATGCCCGCAATTAAATGCTTGCTTTACTTCCTGTTGTTTAATATTGTATTTATTCTTTATCACTGCAAGAAAAAAAAATAGCATTTTTTTTTTCTAATTTGCACTGGGGACACATTTGAAGGCCCATATTGTAGACTCAGCAAGTGGCAGGGCAGCGGCCAAACCTCGCTTCCTTTGTTGATTTCTTGATGATTTAAGACCTATTTTCAGCAGCCGATCCCAGTCTCCCCCCTGCCTTTTTTTGCTTGGTAACTACCACTTTAGCAGAATGGTGTTTGTGCAGTGCCTTGGAACCAAGAACCGTGCTTTTCAATGTAAGACGGGAAACAGAATAGGAAAAGCAGGACTAAAATCACCCACACGCCATGATTTTTTTCAGGCCATGTGCTTCAAAATATTATTCTGCAAGAATTCAACAATCCTACAGTATATTAGACAGCTAGCCTTTTATTTCATTTATTTCATACAAAGCTAAAATTGCTTGCATGTTTCTGATATTTGCATTGCTTTCCCCCAGTACAAAGTTTGAAATTACGCTCTGAATCTACACGAGTCAGTGGAAAAAAATGAGAACCCCCCTGTACTGATGATGTGCATTGTTCAGACTGCTACTGGCTTTGCCCACCAACGGGACAAAATCTATTGTTTCAAAGTGCAAACAGGAAAAGATACAACCCGATCAATGGTTTACGGCGGTGCAGGCTTCCTTCGGAATACCCTTTCCCCCTGCTGCCGCTAAGATGTGCATTAAACTAAGATTCAGTGCAAAAAATGCATGCGATGCCATCAACGTGACTGTCGGCTCCTTCCTGGCAAGCACTGGAGTGTTTCCTCACAATGATTCTGTTGTGGAGAATACAATGCTAAGCTTAATAAATAAAAACACTCCCTACAGTCAGGCTGATGTTTTTTACAGCAAACCATCCCACATTTCATGTAGGCCCAGAAGACACTGGCAAACACCAGCGTGCTTTGTTAAAAAGAAAAACCCTGCGCTTGCTAAAAATAGCAGCAACTAGGAAGAAGAAAACAAGACTGTCCCGGAACATCAGACACCGGGAGATGGAAACTGCAAAGGAGATGACTTAAGGGATTTTCAGCACCATTTAAGACATTCAAAACAGTGTTACCTTCGGGTTAACGAGCATTACACTACACCCGCTGCAGAGAGGTAAGTAATTTAAGGGAAGAGCATTCACCTGCCGTCTGTTCTGTCACAGATTTCATTTGCTTCACAGGGCAAGGACGGCAGCCTGTAATTAAGCCGTGGCCAGGAGCTGTGTCCGAAGCTTGGTACCTTCCTGCAGCACGCCTGTCTCACAAAGCTGGAAGGGCAAGAAATTAGATAGAGGGCTCCACGCAGCGCTGCCCTTTCATCTTCACTTACGGCTGCCACTCAGACTCGGTATTAGAAATGGATTTCGGTCCAGCAGGAGCGGCCGTCATGTGCTCCTGCAGGTTCCTACCACCTCCCCTCGCTCAGGCTGCTGATGCAGACAGAGCTGGCTAAGCAGCAGCCCCTACTTACTACCTGAGCAGGTTTTTGACCTCTGTTAAAAGCCCAGTCCTGTAGCAGGGAGCTCTGCTGGAGGGAGACTGACCAGCCCCATTCCATCCCTTCCTGCATGAGAAGTCTCCTCGTGTGAAATCACCTGAAGAAGGACTCATGGCACCGCGCTTCAGCGCAGACTTCAGTCTCCTGACTGATTCACCAGGGATGCTGATTGCCGTAAGTGCCAGACAGGATGAGAGCAAGAAAATACACAGAAAAAAACATGCTTAGTAAGGCTTTAACAATGCGTAGGAGATCTCTGCTAATTCTAGCAATGATTTTTTTTTTTCTGAAAAACTGAGTCAAGTTTACTCCATATATGAATGGGATGATGTTCAAGGATGCAGATGATGCTGGAAATGTTGCTGAATCAGCAAACAAAGCATGCTGATCAACAAAGCAATGACCAGCGCGACAGAAAGATCAATGAAGGCCAAACCACACACAATATTGTTAACTTTTATTTATTCTTCCAGCTGCTTGTCCAGTCTTTTCAGCAAGTTCACAAAAAAAAAACTAACTCAGAATCCAAAAGTTTTGGTATTACCTCTAGCACAGTGGATGCAATGCATACAGAGGAATAAAGGCTCGACCCTTACATCTACACTTTGAAAGACTGTCAGAAAGTTGTACACTGATGGGGAAGAGTAAATACAGGCTTACTGCATTTTATCAATTAAAACCATGGCAGAGTAGAAATGAGGCTTTCCATATGCTCGTAACATTGCTATTTTTCTCCTGTTTTGTTGTCCTAAGAAACCACAGGAATCAGTTCAGGTCCAACTGCTCCTTTTAATTGCATATATCACATTATAGGAGAGAAAGAGCTGAAAGTTTCATCTCCGTTAGAGTGGCCATCATGGCTATTATCAGAAAACAGAATGTAACAGAGTTAACTCCACCTTATCAGATTACAGCTCCTGTGGCTAACTTAAATTGCTTCAACCCATATTTGATTTGGTATGAAATTATTCAGACTAACTCTCCTTTCTGATTTAGCATTTATACATAATCTTCCTTCTGAAGAGAAGAGCTCACTCGTTTCCATGTCCTTCCTCCTAACGCCCCACGTATCTTGGTCTAACACCCACAAACCAACCTGAGAACGATCAGGAAGGGCTCCATACACTACTACTGGATGTGTCAAAGAGTGCAGGTTGGTTTTGAAATAAATAAAATGTTCATTCAGAGCAAGCAAAATGCCTTTTTTTTCTAACCTGAAAATTGTTAGGCTTGCAGACTTTATCTCAAACACAAACAGACCAGTTTCTCAACCCTTCTACCTCATTTTTTTTTGGCCAAATAGTACCAGTTGCAAGAGGCAAAATTAAAACTGAAACCATTGGCTCATTTCCATACATGCTAGTGAAAAGTTGGTATCACGCTATTGAATAACATGAGGAATCATTGATTTAGGCTTTTTATATCCTCAAAGTCCCCTCTTACGTGGCTTTTGGAACATGCAGACCTCAGTACTAAAGTAGTCTGGAATTCTGAGGATTGAGGTGAAGGATGCATTTTTGGTTGAAAATGTGCACTCACTCTGAAGAGTGCAACTCCTTTTGCATCATTTTGGAACTGCTAGCCTTTGAAAGATATAGAGGAAACACCATGTTCATGGGGCAGTCTGAATCCAAGAAAGTGCAGTAAAACGTAAGGTTCCAGGGATCTACTGATGCAACTTAAGTTTGTTTTTTGTTTTTGTTTTTGTTTTTTTTTCCTTTTGAAGGTACTAGAGATTGTTACTATAAGACTGTGAATGCTTTTCCTTAGCTGTCCTCCTTTTCCCTCCCAATTCACAAGAGTTAGCTTATTCTTGAGTGAGAGGCTTTGATTTTTACCTGAAGAAATGCAGATTTGAGATTGTCCCAATACACTAAACAATGCCAGTTTTCAGTCATTTGAGGTTGTTCAGCTATGTCTTTGCTCAACACACGAAGCCATTACCCTCCACATCTGCTGTAAGACTTGGTTTGCATGCAAAAGCCTAATGCAATGCCTCCACAGGGAGAATTCAGCCTCAGACCTTTGGTGCTGTTTATAGCCCTCAGATAATGCAGCAGCAGTCACATGGAGATGGGTCACAGGACAGAACATGAACATGTCCCCTTTCTCAGTAGATTTGCAGAAACAACTCTGATTTTTTTTTGCAGCTTAATTTCCAGCCAAGAAGTTCAGTATTAAACATATACTACAATTTTGCCTATAAACTAGCTAAAAAAACCTGTAGTTTCTAGAGGCAACTAATTTGCATAATTTTTAATTATTAAGCTTCACTGCTCAAGACCCTTCCATATCCCCTAGGTGGACATTCCACTGGAAAACACTAATTCTGATGTGAAATAACAAGTTTTAGAAAGGGTAGAACACTGCCAATCAATTAATTTGATGAGATTTCATTACATGAGCAGATAGCAGTGATATGGTGAATAATTTCAAATTAAATGTTTTTCAGTGCCACTGTATCATCTGCATCCTATTCGTGTAGTTCCTTATATTTAGCAGAAGTGGGGCACATTTTCCATGTGCCATTTATAAGCAATGCAGACCGTTAACTTCATTCCTTACTGGAAAGTCCCCTGGTCTATTTACAAATTAATTCGGGAAAGTGACACCGTGACCGTTAGCCCTAACTGGTGCGCCTGACACAAGCATGAAAGAAAGGATGAATAGGTGGAATTTTGCTTTTGGCATTTCAGAAATAGGGAAGGTAATGTTTCCAGTTATATACACTTAAAGTTATTTCTGAGAAGACATGCTGAACTTAAGCATTAAGCTAAATATCTGTAACCCTACATTATTTCATTAGTTATTTTCCAAGACATCATTCACTCGTTTGTTGAAAGTTTTCTTCTTAGCAGTATTTATCTTACTTGGAAAAATTATAGGTCTATGAAAGCATTATTTTGTTATACCAATTTATATAACCAGCTCTATGAGCATTTGTACTAGAGCACTAAAACTTTTTCATAAAAGCAATGGGAGTTCATTAGTAAAACACTGAAAGTGTGCAACTGGAAATAAAAACAAAGCATAAAAGCACAGCATTTAATATAAGATGAGCTTTCAACTGAAATAATAATAATAAAAAAAAAACCAGCTCCAAACCCGTGCCATATTAATATCAGACTAACTTGAAAGGCACTGAAAATTGAACTGTGCAACTCGTATTCATACCTGTGAGAGTAACAACCACAGTGAGATGCCAACATCCAAGGCAGAATACGGCACTGTACAGTCCATTAGGCATTTCTGGTACATACGGCAGTTTTAGATTTTCTCAGGATAAGCTGGAAATGTTAACTAAATATACAAATTTCACAAATTTCTGTGAAAAAAAAGTAATAATCCAATTAATACCCTCTGAAGACAAGCAAACAAGGCATGACATACAGGACACTGTTGGCACCAGAAAATGTTATCACATCAAAACACGTGCTTTTAAATTTAATCCAGTAGATACATGAAGGAATGGCAGTGGCAGAGGCAAAGGGATGGGATGAATATCAAACACTCAGTTTTGAGCGTGCTAGCTGAGGTCATCAATTCATAAATCTGACAAAAACTGAAGCCAGCAAATCCATTTCAGAGGCTAGAAAGTAGCAAGCCAGTCCAGCCCGTTTCCAGGAATTCTTCTTGTGTGCTGATACGTGTAGACTGAAGAGCTCTGTCCAGTATCATCTCAATGCCCGAGGCTACCTAAAGCTTTCCATTAGCGAACGCTGCCTCCTGGAACTGAGGGACAAATGTCTTGAAATAGGCCCTAGTGAGAAAAAAAAAAAAAAAAAAAGAGAGAAAATTCATGGTTAGGAGGGAGTGTATGGTGTATGTAGGTAGCCAAAGTTTTAACAAAGAGAAGCATGAAGTTGCAGTGTTCAGCCCGTTATTAGAACTCATAAACAGGTAGCGCTTTTCTCACAAGTGTTCAGCTCAGAGCAGACCCATATACTGCAGCTTTCTCCATCCAACAGTACTTTGTTCTTCAGTGGCCTCACCACAAACAACACATCACACCTCTTAGTGTGGTCGCCATCGCAACTTTAGGCTGCCAGGACAGCCTGATCCAGCGCCCATAGTTCATCCAGTGCAAAGTTCCAGAAATAAACTCTGCTATGCACTGGAAAATATACCTTTGAAAGGCTGTAGAGGTGAGAAATTCTTGGAGAAGTCCTAAGTGTGGTTATGCCTGCAGCATTTTATATCAGCTTTTTTGATACAGTTGATGTTTATCATGCTTCTAGGATAATAATGTCATTTTCTGTGTTAAAAAGAAAGCTTCACATATGGCAACAAAGGCCCAAAGACAGCCAAGTCAGAGGAGCAGCAGAAACATGAGGAAAAGTCAGAATACATACAGAAGATAAGCTCTTCATCTGTCTCCGTACAGCAACCTCGACGCAATACAGAGTCATCGCTGATGCCAGTAGTTTATATAAGATGTAGAGAATAAATACTAACACTTTGGAGGAACTCTAATTCCTTTCAGTAGACACTGAAATTCAGAACATTACTCTAAAAATTAAGATGTGCTTTGTATGCTTTGGATCTCGGTCTATCTTCTTTACTAATAATTGAGTGACTCATAAGCCCATAAAATGAGCTGATCTGAAGTATCCAAAATTGAGTTTGAATTGTACTTTTGAGTTTATTGCACTGAAGTACTCAGCTGTGTACTGAACATATTTGTATGCCTCCACGATGCCCTTTACTTGCACGTTGTATTAGAAGCTGCTTCACCTTGCTGCCTTTGCTTTTAGCCTACTGCTTCTGCACTGAACTTTCACTTTCTCTATTTTTTTCTCATTTGGTTTTCTGTTCATATCACTGATCTTTATAAATTTCTGCACAAGAAGAACCTCCTCCCATTCACCCCACCAAAAAAGAAACATCTGAAGCGAGGATAGCTGCAGCCATTCAGCTGCATGTTCATTATGTTACTGATTTTTCTGCTTTCATACCTCCTGAAGCAAACATACGCTGATCATCTTCACTATCAATCACAATCTGCATTTCATAATCTGGGTAAAGTTCTGGCAAATCACTGAACACCAGTCATACCTCCTCACATCTCAAAATGTTGCAAGATCACAAAAGAGAACGCTTCCCTCTCTTTGTGATGTTGTGCCTCACAAATTAATTTAAAAAAATAGCTACAGTCAGCTTTTGTACAAAAGCTGTAAACACACAAGAAATGCCGTCCAAAGGTTAAAGAGCAATATAAAGTAAAAGCAATTCTGGACTGAGGAGTTGAGACTGGAAATGGAAAAGGAAAGAGGGACAACCAGTACACAAATTTTATAGCATACCCAGATTGTTATGTGTATTTATAGAATACACTTTGATTTATGGAATCAAAGTTCAGAAAGCAGCCCTCGTAAATTATGCCCACAGAAGTGATTGTTCATACAGGCACACGCATACATAAACCAGTTAAGATGGTAATCTGATCTTAACAATTGAATGCAAAATCTGTATTTGTGTTCTTACAGCATACGTTTGAAACTGTAGCCTTTGTATGGCCCGGTCAGCTCTACATCATTTTGCCAGCTCAAGGAGCATCGCTTGCGCAACGTCAACCACAGGATCTATCATCCTTTTATTTCTCCTTGCATTATCTGTCCTAGCATTTAATTATATTTCCTCTGCTTGCTTATTTTAACTAGCTTCTTCCTTCCCCTTTGAGTGCTTCTTTGCAGACTCTTCTTCCATGCACATGTTCTTCTCACTGCCTCAGTAAATGTTACTTAAATCTTCCCTCTTACATTTTCCTAAACTGTAAAAATTCTTAATCATTAAATGGGATATTAGCTGGAGTATTTGCCTACCTTTTCTTTCTTCTCTGAAACACATCATTTATAGCATTTTGGTGCTTTGCATTAATTTACTGTGTTGTATTTCAATCACCTTTCTCTTAGATAAATTCCAAAAATGAATACCACATCATACACACTCCCACACCATCATTATCTATACCAATATCCTCTCTGTTCACTGGTTCCTGCAGTAGAGCTTGTATCCTTTGCTGCAATACTAAATCAAACACCTCCTTACATTCTGATCAAATGTACTATTTCAAGGAGAGTGTTACTTCACTGGTAGTTTGTATGAACTTCTTGGAGATGTTATATATACTGCAAAAATTACTTCAGTACTTCATAATTTGTAAATGTCTACTTTTTTCTTTCCATACTCTAAAGTATATGCTTGAGTTTCTCTTATTTGTGGTCTTTTCCAGACTGAAACAAGTGTAGTATCAAATGCTTAGCTGGGATATGTTCCTCCACTTCTGCCCCTCTCGAGTGCTGCCCAGGTATCTGAGATTAAAGAAATTTTGGAAAAAAAACATTTGGATAATTATAGTTCATCACGCACACAAAGAAAAAAGAAGAAGAACCTGTAAAGAGATCCAAAAGAACAAAATACTTCATAGAATTGTATTAGCTATGGCATATTTAATCAGCTGAAGGGGAAAGAAGGGGAAGTACGAGAAAGGAGGTTAAACTGCTTTGGTATTAACGATGGCTGTATACAGGGAAGGAACGGCAAATGTTGCAGCGTATAAAAGTAACAAGACTTATTTTGAGTACATACGATGGAGTGGAACAGGCAACAGGGACATTACTTACTATTAGAGTTCACTGGGATTTTCTTTAAATCACATGGCTTTTTCAATGGAAAATTGCATTTTTGCCCAGTTGAGAGCATTTTTGTGGAAATGCTACTGACATTTCATCAGGAGAAGAAAGAAAAGAATGAGGTACTTCGGTTTGGGTTGACCTGAGAAGAGATATCCTGGTTTGTAGAACTAAGCCTAAACATTGAATCAGTTTGATGTTAACCTGCTTATCTGCAATTCAGCATCTCACAGATGATGCACCTAGTCACACAGACAAGGCCCCCGTGCATCAGAAGAGACAGAAGTATGAAGATATTAGCAGAAGTAATCTCTTCAAAGGACCCAGTCCACGGCAAGAATGATGGGATAAATCATCAGTATTTCCGCTTCCAGGAGGCATTGTGCTAGTGCTAGGAGATGAAGTAGTGTCACAACTGCATTTTCTTTACATGTTCCAGGCAATTTTTTATTATTTTTTTTTTTTAAGAACTTTTTCCTTTCATCTTAAGTTTGGCAGAAATATATACTAAAACATTATAATTTCCAGTAAAATGGAAACGCTGACTGCAGAAATTCCTAGTAAATAGGACCAGAACAAACACCTCTTACTTCCTGACAATGGCCAAGTTTCATTTGCCAATCAACTGGTTCTGAGGTCAAAGCGTACACATTTCCACACAAACGTGAACTTATTATTTCACACAGCCACGGACATATTATTTCACAGTTGATTACGAAATATCATTTTAAAAAACATTTTCAAAAGGACAATACACTAACAGACTGTATGACAAGGGCCTCTCTCACATGGACTACTGTTCCTTTTATAAAGGTTTATGCTTTAAAATGGTAAGAACATTTATACTCTAGCATCCTGTGGATATAGGCAAAGAGAAACTGGGAATGTAAATGCAAACTTTGGAAAAAGATTCATTTCTCATATCCTACTCACACAAATTTATACCCTCAGTAACTTTCATCTGTGCCATATCACAGGAATTTACATACAAATCTCTTATTTATTTATTTATTTTGTTTCAGACACATTGCTACAAGATACTTTCAAGTACTTCAGAAGTGTTTCAAAATTATTATTTTTACATCCGCTAGTACAGTTTGCCATTTCTAGACAAGAGCTATTAAAAATAATTCAGTAATTTGTGTACCTGTTGAATCACACTGGAGATGGAGAAAGCAAGCTTTGCTTCATGATCTATGGTTCCTCTGGGCTGTCTCATATGGCAGAAAACAGCTTTTGATCAATGCTTTTTCTCCTTTTCAGGAAACACTGAGCTCCTTGTTTCTCCTACTTTACTCTACCATATTCTCAGTGGGTCTGCATCGCAATGACCTTACACCAAGCTAAGAACAACTGCATAAAATGCTCCTTCAAGTACAGAGAAACTGATTTGCACTAAACCCACAGGTATTTTATACACAAGTGTTGAGTACAATGGTTCTGTATCCCTCTCATAATGGTTTAGATCTTAGCTTAAACAGTGTTTAAAGTGTTGTTTTCTTTTCAGCTTAAAGTGGGTGCCAATCTTCATACGCATACAGGCACACGTCTAACTCTTTGTCGAATGTCTTACTGTAAGAAGCCATTGTTTTTTGTCTATTTGTTTCTGTTCCCTCAAATGGTCATTTTCCAAGTTCAAGGTAGTAAGTTATGGGGTTTCTATGGAAATTTCTCTTTGGCACTCCAGAAAACAACACGTTTTGCTGTAGTTAACCACTATATACACTTGATACGGTACGTTGAATTTCAGGTGCTATGCTCAAGGACATCTGCTGAGAGTAAAGCACTTATCTTTTCTTCACCTTATTATCCAGTAGAAAGAAAGTCTTGCTATTGTAAATGGTAAGTATCTAAAAGAGGCGAGAATTGGATCACTTGTTGTTTACTTGTTTCTAGTGATATAAAACACTGACTGTGGTGCAAGGTCTCCAGAAGCCCATGTGTATGTCTAAATCTAAGGGTAAGGGCTTGCAGTGCTTAAGACATACTTGACTCAGAATTCACATTGCTTTTGTGAAATTTCCCTCTAATTGTAATGTTTTTCCAGCATAACTTAGTGCTGGATTTTTAAAATTTAGTTGGTAGTTTTTTAGTTCATTGACCATTTGATAATACTTTTTGCCTTCAGATTCCTGAAGAAAATCTTCCTTTAAGATTTTTAAGTTATGCAGTTGTGATCTTCTACCAAACACATCCCTTTATTGTGAAAGCGTTGTACCACGGTAATGCACTGCTTTCCTTCTGCTACTGTTTTTGTTTGACTGGTGTTATATAACAATAGAAAAGTTGTCTGTGTGTTTCTGTTTCTCTTAAAACCGTCAGGTGGGAAATTCTGAGTCGATTCAAACACAGATTCAAACTCAGTGAGGGAAAAATAGCACACAAAATGCCATACCAATGAGATTTCTGCCTTTTTTTTTTTTTTTTTTGGTCTAGGAAGGATGTTCATCATGGGGCGATGAATCATCTTCCTAAGTCATTCACAAAATAGACTCCCCTTAAACTCCCCGTTTTAAGTGTGCCAAATTTTCCAAGCAAGCTGGTTTCAAATTCATCCATGCTAGCACTACTGACTCTCATATGTCTTATATATTTCGGCTCAGGATGTGGGAGTTTCAAGTGCCTTTTCCACCAAGGGATGATTTGAGGAAAAGGAGGAGGGTGAAGTAATCCTGATGGTCCATATCAAGTACAGACTCAGTTGTAAAGCAACATCTACTACCGGCACAACGTATTCCGTCCTTGCACATTCTTCACTGGCAAGTGAAAACCCTTGAGCCAAAATCTTGGGTCTTTTCACAAAGACACATGGGCTGCTATTACTTTGTCTCACCATATCAAGTGTATGCATTGCATTCCTTCTCATCAGAAGAGAGCCTCAAGTTGTTATACTTGGGAGTTGTCCAATTATTGTTTTTGAGAACAAACTTTATTCTTAAATACTATCCATTATTTCAATATTTTAATTCATTCTTGTACAATGTTTTAGTGTCTCCTGTGACTATGGTTTAATTCTGAAAGCATTAGGCTCTGCTTACAGTACAACCTTAGTATACTTAAAAATCATCATAGCCATTACATTTAATAAATACATCACCTTTCTCCTACTCTAAGCAAGGAATACAGGAAAAAAGTGAGATTCTTCTCCTTAACCTCTTCAAGATTCTGTATCTGATTGGGGCAGCTACTCCATAGTCAGGCGGATCTTGGAGTAGTTGTACATAACCCTTTTGGGTCTTCTTCAGGTCTGTAGTGAGGACACCCTTCTCCTCAGCAATCCTCTGCTGTCTGAGTTGTTCAGTAAGGTTAACAGTGAATTTATGTTAGAATATTCTGCAAAAGCAATTATTTGCCCTGGGACTGAGGCGAGGACTAAATTGTAACCCTCTCAGCTGTAGTAGATACAGTTGAGACTCCCAGGCATTTACCTCAGCTATTGCCCATTTCTTTTGGAGGAGTTGCAACTCCATGATTTGCATCATTTTGCATCTCGTATTTCTTTCCTTCTGCACCGTAAAGGAACTGCTGCAAGACATCTGCAAGTTTCTTCAAAGCCACAGAACCCTGACAGAAGAACAATCCAGTCCAAAGACAACTGATCTCCATAAATTAGTTAGAACAGCATCGTTCTACCCTCTTCCAACTGAACTGGGTGAAAACAGGAACTAAGAAGGGCGTAGGTCAGAGTAAGGGACAGCCTGAGGCACACCGATGTCTTTGACCTATTCCTCCCAGACTAGTATTATTATGCTGACACTTTGCAATAAAATCTTGTTATATAAATTATTTCTACAGCACAGCCATATTAGAATTATAAAAGAGCTTCTCCAGGCTTTATCGTCGTCACCTGATTATTCACTTTTTGAAGTACAAAGTGTTTGCACAGAGTACACATGCATATGTAGCGTGCCTTTGTATTTTTATGTTCCTGTTGCAACTTGTTTTGACACAATGAAAACTTGTTTTGAAAATACTGAACACCTACAACAATCCCTTCTGGGTGCCAGACAACAGGATTTCTTCTCCCGTGACTACACAGGCACAGCCAGCTGGTTTGTTTCATGGAACCTCTAATAATTAATCTCCCGTGTAGAAGACGTTTCCTACAGCTCACCAAATACTAGGATTTGCTGTTTGTTTATAATAGAACAAAGTCAGAGTTGCTAACATTTTTTTTTTTCATCTATTTAGAATGCTCTCCTTTAAAATTCCATTTGTCAGGAGCTACCTAATTCAACATCTTTAGTACTAATTAACAAAAGGAACTTAAATTAATAAATTGCTACCTTAATTCCACCAGTGGGTTTGTATTTAGGTCATATTTCATTTGAGTGCTTATTAGATCCTCAACAGGTGGTTATATTCCTCCTCCTGCATCTCTGTGCCTTGCGTTTAACACTGACTGGAAACCAGTGTTGAAATCTTCTGCAAGACCATTCTTTTAAAAGGCCTCGTACCAATATCATGGCGTAGTTTTGTCTCCTATAAAACTCAGATGCGAGATGTTTAAGCATCTCTGCTGTTTTTACTTTACATAATGCATTAAAAACACATTTTTATTGGGTGAAGCATGTTATGTTGTCTGTTTATTCATGGGTTCTTCCACAGCATTCCTCACAAGGCTAAAGATACATCAGCACTCACAACAGATCAGCACAACGCAAGTCTCCTTGCTCTCTTATGACAGTGGGATAACAGATGATTAATTCTATGCTAGACACTTTATGACACAATCATTACAAGAAAATGGTTGTTCAAACAAATGATCTGACTCTGCAGATCTAAGATACTAAAACAATTTAAGCGGCAGATACTTCTCAGCACAATACCTTTTGGTTGCGTAGTTTGAATCACGCTGTAACAGCCAGACCCACACAATGGATACTCTCCAAGTGGCAAAGGCTCAGGAACTAATCAAAGCCAGGCCTATCGTGGCATGCAGTAGACATCCAAAAAGCAACCGAAATCCTAAATCATCATTTGAATATGAACATCACAAAAATTTATCCAAGCAGAGCCGCAGAACAATAAAGATACCTTCCAGGATTTCTTTATCACTCCAAATGTACATAACGATACTTGGCCTGGGTTCATATTTCATATTGAACAAAGCTTCTCGATGCCGTGCTCTTTGGGTTGTGGTTTATAATTTCCTTACTAGGCAGCTTTATCTATAGCAAATATTTTGCTTTTATGTGAAACAATGTTTACAGTTCTCCATTTTATACATCTCCAAAACTGGCGATGCCAAGCAAACATCTGAAGTGTTTATACAACAGCAAAACAATAGCTCAAATTACTGCTACTGGGACTGGCTAAACTCACAAATGCACAAAGGATTCAGCACAGTGCCATTACGCTGCTAGCAATTCTTTCCTGGGTGCCAAAAAAATCATCAAATAATCTCTCTTCCTCTTACAATATTTCCATATTTCTGCCTTTTTTTTTTTTTTTTTTTTTTTTTTTCCCCCAGTCTACTTCCTTTTCCTGTGATTTACCTACACAGACTTTAGTAAACATCTGTGGCCACTTCTACCTGGCAGTCTACACAAAGGCACTGACCATGCATGTAGTTTGAAGGACTGGGCAGTAATCAAGAGCCAACAGAGCTGGAGATCTGCAGTGGGCAGCTGTCAAAACACTGATTTTTAAAGAAATACTGTTGCCTTCAGCTTGGTTCGTAGTACTATATGACAGAAATTTGTCTGCAAAACTGCAAACAAAACAAAACATGTGTGACTAAAACCATAACAGGAAATCGAAGTAGTAGAACTAGTGAAACTAAATGCGTACCTAAACTTCAAGCATTAAACTTCACTCCAGAAAGCTGTTTTTCTGTGTTTTACTAACAATGCCTATTGCCACTAGAATTTCTTGGGGTTACTGGCATTTTTAATTCAAGTAGCACAGAAAGGTGCAGGAAATAGTTATATTTAGACATATTTTTCAATGGTTTGCTGATTACAGAAATAACAGGTGGGTTTACTCCATATGAAGCAAACAGAAATAAAAATTAAACATTAATTTGGTTGTACATTCCATTTGTGTCTCTGTTCCAAAAAACTATATTGATTTCATAAATAAAGTCAAGAATTCAACATAGCTCTGCTATAAAAATTAAGATGACTCTGCTGCCTAACTTAGCATAAAGCAAAATGAATCTTGACAATCTGTTCGAATAACAAAATCACCATAAATATAACAACCTGACTAAAGGCAAAATATAAAGGAAGGGAGTTTTAGGGAACTGCTGTGGAGCCAGGACTGTAGACCATTATGTAGGCTGGCAATTAATGTTTAGCTTAAAGAAACAGCCTAAGTAGGGCTGCCATTTAGCAAAAGATAACTTTAGTTCCAAGAATGTACATGTTCCTGAAGGCATGAAACCCTACTGGCAATTACAGATGAAAATTAAGGCTACTGGACATAATCAACTGAATTCGTTAACAAAACTAGCAATTTTCTGAATCATCTGGAAATCAAGATTTTGGGGTTTATTCCCTTACTGGTTTCTGACAGATATATATTTGGGAATTTACAGAAACGTATGGCATAGAATCATCCCACAGACAGAGTCCCGAGCCACATACAGCAAAACAAATCTCTGCTTTAAACCAGTTTTATCAATGCCTTCTGCTTGCCAGTTCAAGAGATAAACATTTCACTTCCTTCACCTTCTCCACAATGTATATAAATAGCCTTGCTTCAGTCAGATGAAGGCTCGTGGTCTTAGATCATAGCAACTTTGCTTCTGCTTTCTCAACTTCCATTTTCCCTGCGGGGATTACTCAGTGCTTGGGGTACCAAGTGTCTGTGGAGATGGGAGATGCTGGAATCTTTCTGTCACAGACAGCCCAGTCACCCCGTTTCCTTGCCTGTGGATCATGAGAACAATATTCCAAGGACATCATGGAAAAATTCAATCTTTGTAGAGTCTTTCTAAACATAGTGCAAATTCATGTGAAATTTCCAGTCCTATGAGCTACTATGTGATAAGCCTGCTCTATTTTTCCTATTTGCTGAAGAGCCATAGGCTTATTGTTCCGTTCCAGGTAAAGGTTAACTTCTTACTGAAACACTGTTTAAGACACCTCCTATTTCCTCCTATATAGGTTACATAAATGCACACGGAGCAACACTGCTGCAGAACAATTATTTAGTAAATTATTTAGTGTTGATGCCAGACCGTGCAACTAAGAACCTCTTCTAAATATAAAAGGCAGGGTGAAGAACAAGATGGAAAAAGGAGGGTGAAAAGCAGGGAAAGTGTTAGTAGCAGCAGAGAGCAGAAAAGACTGGGCAAAACCCCCACTCAGGAGTGAGGCTTGTAAGGCAAGACAACAAATAGAAAGATTCAAGAAGTGAGGAGGTCACAGAAATAATAAGAGAACTTGAATGATCCGTAAGAGGATCCCTCACTTTTAATTCAGCAGCAGAAATGAAGGGTTACACCACAGATGTATCTGTAAGGAGTCTGACAACTAGCATCCCTGAAAACAAAGTTTGCTGGCAGGTGAAAGTTGCGATTTCATCATGCTATGCACTTTGCTTTGCCAGATCGCTTATCAAAAGGGGCCGAAGGCAACATACCAAAACATAAAAGAATCCTCCCTGGATATTCATTAGGACAAACCAGTCAGAAGGAAAGGGAGATGCCGAACAGCTGTGATTATAAAAAATATATTTAAAATAAAAGCTATTTCTGTTCTTCGCTTAAAAGACACACACTTGACTATTAGAAGTCAGAGAAAACTATCAAAAGGTCAGAGATCTCTCTGAATTGGGAAAACAGGCAGGAAAAAACTCTTAACACTTGTATATAAAAGTAGAATAATGCCAACCAAAAATGAAGTTGAAGGACAAATTAGCTGAGCCCCCTCCAAATAAAAAATAGTCAAATACTACAAAAGTCATTCAGGAAAAAAAAAATGCTCAGAAGAAATGAAGTCACAAAGAATAAATGAAACTATTTTTGCATCTAAGTTCACCACAGAGGCGCTTAAAGAGTTTACCACACTAGAATCCTTCTTTACAAGGGACATACTGAAAGATTTGACTCATGCAGAAATGTCAGCCAAAAAGGTAAAGAACAAAGCAACAAAATACACACACGGAAATCAGCAGACCCAGATGATATTCACACCCAACAGTTCTAAAGAAATTCAAGTGTGAGAAAGTTAAACTCTCAAATAGCTTAAAACCTCCTGCTTAAAACAGCTTGGTACCAGAGAAGTGTGATGTCAATTAAAAATAAGGTCTGAGATAAGGAGTTGCCTTATGAATTAGTAGAAAATATTTTAAAGAAACTATAAAATTATAAGAAGTCGAGAATTAGTGGACTTAAATAAATATGATACATTGGATAGGAGTCAAATTCATACTTCACAAATCTCTGATCTTCTTAAGGTATGAAAAACACGTGGACAAGTGATATACACTGCTTGGCTTTCCAACAGGCATGTGGGAAGGTTTTTCAATGTTTTTTAAAAAAGTGAATTGCTGCAGCAGGAGAAAAGATCCATGAGTGGATAAACAGCAGGCCAAGATAAGGAAAAAAAAGATAGGAATGAATGATGAGTTCTCTCAGGGTAAAGTCACCTGAGAACTACACCAGAAAGGGGTGTTTTCACCTGTGTTGTTCAACATATTCCTAGCATGACCTGCAAAATTGAGCAAAAGAAGATGGCAAAGTTTGCTAATGGTAACAATTCCATCAGGGAAGGAAAAATGAGAGCTAATTATGAGGAGCTACAGATGGTTCACACAATAATGGGAGACTGGGCGATAAAATACCAGGCAAAAAGTGAATACTTACAAACATTACAGGCAGATATGTGAGGAAAAAACCTTAGTTTTACATACACAAAAACCAGAGTCTCTCAAATACAGATAATAAGGAGATCTTGGTGTTAAAATGTCAGCATAATGCTCTGTGCACAGAAAAGCAAGGCAAACATTAGAACTGGGATAAATAGTAAACCAGCCAATACCACTACATCATCATATAAATGTATGGTGAACATACCATGAGTCACATGCAGTCCTCTATCTCAGACAGAATACAACAAAGAGTAAAGTTATAAGGATGTAGAACAAGGGCAATCAGAAATATGGGGAAAAGTGAACAGATTAGGAGAAATGACAACACAAAAGATGTGAAAAGGCTCATAAAACATAAACAGTATGAAGGGGATCAGTGGAGATTAATTTTTTGCTGCCTCTTTTGGTACAAGAGCTAAGGGTTAACAACTGGGCCTACCAGGAGGCAGGAACATAAGAAGCTGACAAAGCTAGTCCTTCACACAATACCTTGCTTGCCTGTTCCAACAGAGTTTTATGACGATAAAAACTCACTTGGGCTCAAAAAGCTGTTAGACAAACAGAAGACAAATTAGGCAGGGCTGTTAAAACAAACAAACAAACAAAAAACAACAACTCTGGATGTAGAAATCCTAGAGTATGGTAGAATATGCAATAAAAATATCACTACATGCTTTTCCACACACTTTCACGGGCATCTTCCACCAACTGTTGATAGAAACATGGTACTAGGTTAAATAAATATTGAGTTTGACTCAGTACGACTGTTCTTTGTGTTTAACAGAGCAATTACAAATATTACTCAAAAGACAAGACAATAAGGCTCACCTGCTATTTCTACTTAGTTGTTTACTTTGTAGTTGATCAAATAACAGTATTTATCTGGGCTATAAAACCTCTGCTCCTTTTCAAAACCACATATTTCTTTCTACCCATTTCTCTAAAGCAAGGAAGGACTTTTTTTTTTTTTTTTTTTTTTGTATCAGGTCCTAACTATAATTCCAGGATCTGATACAGATTTAGTAGCTTTTCTAAATGTATAAAGGAGCTCTCTAAAGAAGCCAAAGCAGTCAGCTGATCATAGTTGTAGAACAACTCCCAACCCTGGTTATCTAAGAACCACCTACATTAAATTCTGGCCTTTAATTCCTACAGAGCAGTTGTCTTCCAACAAGATGCTGATATTTTCTACTTCTGTCAAGCAAACTCCTCCAATCTATTCTGTGCACTTCTCTTGTCAATATAGGAGAGGTTTATTTTTTTCATACTTAGTTTGTATCAAAACACACATACGTACAGTTCACGTGCACATATACATAATGTCTATATGAAAACAGAAAAATGAGTTGCCTAACAGATTTAATTTCTATGCATTCCCTATAGTACCTATACTTTTCAACTTCAAATAGTTATTTGTCTTCTCCCACAGCCAAGGCTTTAATGAGAAGTGACCAGAAACAAATACCCAGGCCCTTCTGTCTTGGCGGAAATCCACATAATGCATGACAGCACTGAAGATCCCTGGCAGGCACCTGTCAGAAACTAACATACCATATCTTAAGAGTCAGACTTAATTATCCAAGGAGACATTTAAAGAAAAGTACATGAAAAATATGACTCAATAAGTGTGACTATCATGTACACGCACTATACAGTGTAGTGTATGCAGAAGAACAATGTAAAAATAAAACAATATCCCGGAAAAAAATCTAATTAAAAACTCTAGTAATTTTGCCTTTATATCTTGCAATCAAAATCATGTTATTATTGAGGTTTGCTGGTAAATCAGCTGGGAACATGTCACAAGGACAACTGCAACCATTAAATATTTTAACACAACAGTTTTCTGCATTTGCCTTTACGCTTTTCATTTATAATTCTGATGAACTGACACTGCCACAGAAAATAAGAGTTTTGATTTAATGGTCTATAAAATCAAATTAACTTCTTTGTAAACTTCACATGGCTGGGTCACCACATCTCTTCTCGCTGTGGCTGTCACAGCATATTGGCCCTTTTGCATTCTGAGAAAGAGTCCACCTGAGGCAACAAAATCTCTGCCCTATTGGATTTCAGGCGAGGAAATCACTTTTGTACTGTTTCCGATGCAAGACTCTATCGAAAACCAAAGAGTTAAACAAGTGACCCAGCTCAGTACCTGCTCCATTCATTTGTACCCCACTAGTCTTCTCTGTAAAGAACCCTCTGAACCGTTCAAACATTCAGACACGAACACACACACGCACAGAGCAAAGGATAGGTCCCAATGTTTTGCGCTTCTTTCGCCTACTTCCTTATTTTTTTCCTGATTTTTTTTTTCTAAGTTGAAGGTAAAGCAGAACAGAGACAAGGAAAAAGCTTTCTGAGGAGCATATACATGAATGCAAACAAGTCAATTTTTAGAAATCTGCTCTTTCAAGATCCCTACTGTGTATGAAACAATCATGTAATACATGCAAATAAAATGTGTTACTTTTACAAATAACGAGGGAATATACTGAAATGCCAAACAAATAACAACAAATGATTTATTACCTTAATTACACCTATCAAGCAGAGATTACAAAAACGCTGCAGTATTTACATGTAAACTTTAGAGTGAGATCCAAGGCATCATAGGTGGAAAACAAAAATTTAAAGGAAAGAGAGAAACCTCTTACCTTAACAGAATGCAAAATGTATCAGAAGATATTCTACCCAAAATGCGTAAGAACTTTCAGCTAATAGAAAATGGATGAATTGAAAACTGGGTTAATGTCAATACAAAAAAAATCATTAGGGCACTCAAAATACAATGAATGCAACAGCAAGCCCTTGAAATATTACAATTTGAGATTGTCTAAACAGCTATATGATGACGGGTCCCAAGGCCCCCAAACTGTCCCCCTTTTTTTTAAATATCCTTTTGTTTGACCAAAAGATATATTTCTGTCTCCATACAAGGCAAGTTTAATGCTTAAAGCAACCATTCCAGCCCAACAACCACTGGCACCTTCACGTGACGCACATCTCACTTCACGATATTCAAGGAAAGCGTATTGGTGAGGCTGAAAATGCTACGGCCCAGTGCACCAGCCTGACACGTTCAGATCATAGCACGGTTGTGCTGAGCACAAACCATAGCTCCAGCAGTGCTGAGGATGCATATGAAGCTCGCACAAGATGCGCCTGCATATAATCTTAAGCTGCACTTGACCTTATGGCACAGCAAAAGCCAATATACAGTTGAGAGCACTTGAGCCCTTTTAAGCTTTTACCCTGCCAGAGCACTGAGTGAGATGTAAAATTAACACCACAATCAGCAAACATCAGTGAATGGCCAGTGACAACAGTCATTCAGCAAGTAGTTTTAGCAGCCAAGCTGGAAAAAAGAATACGAACCCTTGGGATGACTTTTTATTTTGATACCAGCTTTCTGCCTCCTGCTATGTTTAATGATGAGTAGGTAGATTTATGTAGGATAAAACAGTAAACTGAGTCCTAACTTGCTCTCCCTGAAGTGTAACCTAAGTCTCCAGAGCAGCACTGGATCAGACAGGAATTGGGCCTGAGTGCATCTACGGACTGAACTTAATTTGTATAAACAAACGAGCTTTATTTACAGTATCCCTTCATAAAATCCCAGACTCGGAGTCTGCATGCTCTTTAAAGACTCCATTTATGTACTCCTGAATGCCTATTTAAGCAAAAAACAAGAGAGCTTTCCCATGGAAACTGCACAGAGATGGTTTACTTCACACGTACACCACAAACAAGGCTGCTAACTTTCTATAATTCACTGTATTTTCTTAGGCTTGCCATTGTACTTCAGGACAAAATCTTTTGGAGAAACTGCTTCCACAGGAGGCCACAGCCAGAAAAATAAATGACCTACAAGAGGCAGAGCCTGAGATGGGAACTGAGAAGAAAGAGTCTCTTGTCAGCTTGTAGGAGAATTTTAATATTTTTGGGATTGCTGCTTCTAGCTGGAGGAACAGGTTAAATTTTTGTGTTAAGTTGAGAAATGAGAAATCTGGAGGCATCTGGAACCACATTATTTAAACAGTTCTTGATTCATCCTTTAGGATTAAATCAAGCCAGAGGGCAATCCTTTGGCTAAGACAATAGCAAAATTCAGTCACCAGATGCTATCTCTCAGTGAGGAATACAAGCCAGTGGGCATCAAAGGAGACAGCTGATGTTAAAAGCTGCTTACTAGGAGACAGAAAGAGAAACCCAAATACATGAAGTTTATCAGACAAGCACAAATTGGTCCAATTATTTCAGAAAAGAAAACAAGCAGTTTTTCCCTGTGAATGAAAAAGATTCTGCTAAACTGATACTCTGAGCATTTGCCTTTCAGATTTAGGTGATGTGTGTCTAAGTGTGAATGCATACAATCTACATCTATATGTATATATTTTAGGGGAGTAATTTTGCTCCTACTTGTAATTACTACTGATTGTCTCAAGGCTACAACAAAGGGTTAAGTCCCAACTTCAAAAGAGATGCCTACATCTGCTCAGGGGCCAGAGAGATAAGCAAGGATACCAAGAATTTCGAGTTTGGCCCTCGAGTTGAAGGAATTGCATGGGCTCACCTGTTTGAAAAAAACTGAGAAGGCTGGCCACAGAATCAAAGTCCCTTTGGCGTGAACTTATGACAGCTGTGCCCATGGACAAGCAGGCTGCATGCAGTTGCTGAAAAGAGGGGCTGCCAACTGAGGACAAGGAAATCTCTGAGAGATTGGTGGTGCTCCTGCATCCTGCAAAGCGGTGTGGTACGCATGCTTCAGTACATGACTGGACAGCTAATGAACTCAGGACAAGAGCAACTAAAACTAATCCTTGACGGTGTCTTAGGCTGTGGTGAGGAATACAGTGTAAACCGACCCCTCAAGTGTCTGAGAATAAGGGTGGAGAATTTGGTCAGATACCAGAACATCAAGTGGTATATCCTGTGGACCTAGAACAGTAGGGCCAGAAAAATAAACAGAGATCTTTTTCTGTCTCAAATGATGCCAAGCACTTGGGAAACCATTTGGCTAAGAGGAAAAAAGACTACATGTATGCAGAACGTAATGGACAGCATTTATAAACACAAGAAAGACGTCCCTGATATATCCAGGGCTAAATTTACTTCAGTTGAGCAGAGTTACATTACATTGATTCTAGAGGCTGCGTCACATATCCTTCTTTTCTTTTTTACTGGGGATGAATTGAGTTGGTGTTGGAACTAATGTGTTTAATTAGAACACTATCCTATACACGCCTACATATATTCCCATATACTTGGTCTGTAATGTGGCTATGGTAAAAATAAAATAGAATGAAAAATTATTTGGTTGTGTTGAAACATGCTAGCCTATTCTAAGAAGCCCTAGAAAATATTTTAAACAATATTTACATAAGTACTCAATTGTGTTAAAAATACTCCTTAAAATATGCTAACATGCATCATAACATCATAGTTTTCTTGCTGTATATTTATTTCTGGTACCTGCTCAGGATTCACTAGCTGTTCCTGCAAGCAAAGCGCTTTTAACTAGAGCAGCCTCTCTGTCTCTTTGCAGCTCAATGATAGTTATTTCAGACACTGCAGCATGCTTTCTTCCCCCGCTTCTCATCATCTTTCTCATATTACGTATCCAGTGTAAAACTTAGATGCAAAGGCTCAAACATAAGAGTGAATAACCTCAAAAAACGTACATGTGATAGTAAGTGTACACATTTACTGCTTTTAAAAGTACTGTTATAATACTTCTAAATTTCAAGTGCAGGGCACAGAAGTCCATTTGTATACACCCACTCATAAATGAATGCACTTAGCAGACAGAACATAGGTACTTGTAAGCTTCCAGCTGCAAAATAAGTGCATTTTTTTTGACTACACAAATATTTTTTTGCAATACAGTTATATAAAAAAAAAAAAAAAACAACACACAGTGATGCTTTTAGTTATTGTTTCATTTCAAGACAAAAAAAAAGTCATCAACAACAACAACAAACCAAAATACATATACTGCTCTGCTAGAAAAAAAAGAAACAAGTCCACAAAACCAAATCATACTTGATCAGGAAATATCTCCCCTGAACACTACAGTATTAAAACCAAATGCTAGCAGAAAAAAAAAAAAAAAAGCTACTACAATGCATCAAAATCCAAAATCAAATGTTACTTGATGTTCTCCATACTATTTATTATAAAATCTGCAAATGCTTCAATCATTTACTGTCTGCTTCCATCACTTCCAAATTAGAATCAGACTCTGACCTTGCCATTCATTTGATTTACTCAGCTTCAACTATTTTCATTTGACTCTTATTTATGCATCTTTGCTAATTTGATTTAATGTTCCGATTGTCATTCAAAATGTTAATTCCAATATGCCTTATTATTTATGCACTTTGAGGCCTTATGTGATGAACGACTGATAATCAGTGTGCTTAGATTTGTTGCCGTTCTTACATTTTTATATTTTGCAAAAGCCAAATACAGAAGCAAGGCCACTACCCTTACTGCTCCATCCAGGTGAAATCTGTTCTGCTTCATTAGAAGACAGGGATAGCACACAGTATACAAAAGGAGCACCACTGCCCATGCTAGCTTACCCTTGCAACACAATCACTCTGGGAAGGCTGTCCTGTCAACTTAAATTAAAGGGGATACTAGGACTGAAGTGATATTTACCCATGCTGAAATCAAGGCTTGCAGAAAAACTGCAGAGGAAACAGTCAGAGATTCTCTGTTTCAGCCAACATAGAAAGCAGTTAAAAAGAAAGAAAAAAAAAAGAGAGCTCTTCAGACTTTCAGATAACTTTCTCAAGCTCTGGTAGGACTACCTACTCTGCTGGATTAGGGGTTTGCTCTACCTCCTCCTGTACTTTCGTGCCTTTTTATTACAGCATTATTCCATATCTTTCAGGTTTTTCTTCCTATTTTTTTTCCAACTCACATGTTTCCCTTCAGGGTCCCCCATACACCCACACAAAACCAAGGAATTACTTTGACTGACTGCTATTATGCAGATTACTCCTGCTGGGGGCTATCTCGTCTATTTGGTTTGGAAGCTTCTTGCAGCAGAGACTGTCACTACTCTGTATCATGCCTTGCAGAAATGCTCTTGTTTTGATCACTCCTCTGGCACTAGTGTTACAGGCATGATTAATACGGTATGTCTGTACCCATACAGGGGAATACTAAGACTCTATGAGAACACAAACAGTTTTAGCTTGCAGAACATTGGAAAGGTACAGTTACATCTGTGAAGCTTCTAGCACCGGAATACCGTGTAACAAATAGCAGGCTGACTTACTTTGCTCTCTTGGCCATTTCATTGCCATCCCAGCGTGGGCTGTAAGGGTAATTCTTCTGGGCCTGGGAGTACAGCTGTCCACTGTTAGTGAAGTGGTAGACTGACTGAAATGTTAGGGTTGGCTGGTCTCGAGGAAAGTACAGGGGAAGGTCAACTGAAATAAATAAAAAAAAAAAAGTAGTAAAATATACCATTGTGGTTTTTTTCCCTTTTTTTTTTTTTTTTTTCAGGTAATAAATCATTCTTTTCTGTTGATTCAAAGGTGATAGGAAAGCAGCAATTGATGATTACTTCTAACATATACTTCTACATTTCTTAACAATAATGAATCCATCATATTGCTTAATCTATACAATTTTGTAAAATATTGTTAAAAAATTGCTTAGCTACTGTATTTCTATGTTAATCATAACACTTACATCATGATATTGTTCCAGAAAAAAAAAAGCAGTACTTTATAGTGAAATTTTCCCTTTAAAAAATACAGAAAATAAATTCTGATTATGCTTTCCATTCAATAAACAAATTTCTTTTTATCAGCTCAGCTGTAGCCAATTCATTCTAGTGCCCTCATGGACATCAAAAGCATCATAATTCTCATTTTTAAAGTGGTTAAGTGATTTGATAAAGGATGTAAGAAGGTTCGATCACATGAGTTAAAATAAATCTCAATTAGCAGTCATCTGTTAGACAAAAAAAAAAACCACAAAACCAAGAACACACTGCAAAGTCATTAATACCAAAAATACCTCACTAAAAATAAAAATCAGAACCTCTTAGTTCCCTTTGCTTCACTGTCTCATGATCAGCTAGCTCTGGCAGAACAATAAAATAGTCTGCAACAGTTAATAATATGGTCAGAAATGTTTCTTTAGCTTAACTTCTGCATTGCTAGATATGTACTTAAGATTTTCTTGGTCTACTTTTAATTTCAGGAGGTTTCAGAAACCTGTAATTAAAGTGAGTTATCAAGAGACTGAAATAATTTATATTAGAGGTCTAATTTAACACCAAAATTAAGAGAAGAATGAGCATTTTTAAAGGTACATAGACTTGCTTTGCAAAGCACCTCTGACTGTACTCTTATCCTCCCCACTGCAATACTTGAAGTCAACAGGATGAAAGAATATTCCAATGGAACGGTAATTCCCTGTAAATCTTCAGTTGTTTTTCCTATTTGGCATAGAGATGAGTTAAATAAATTCATAATGTTATAATTCATGCAAATAAGCCTGGTTACTCAGTTTTCTCTATTTGCCTCTTCATAGTCCTGCTTAAAGAGAAGGGAAGAACCCTGAGTTAATAATAAGTAGGTTGTAACAACCCAAGTAGGAACAAAAAAGGGTGTCAAAAATCACTATAAACAACAGATTTTAAGAAAAAGAAAGGAACATTACAGGACTGAACCCATCCACATCCACAACAAGATCTCCTCTCCAATGCATTTGGTAATTCATTACATTTTCTCCTCCTAAATACGTCATGGAACAGAGATCCCAACACTTCTTTCGAAATTGCTGCTCATGGATTGAGATATCAGTGCAAGAAAGATTTTTTTTTTTTTAATTCCATGCTATCATCTTACTAGGTTCTTTATTTTTCTATTATTTTTCTAATCATGTCTGCATATTTGGATGTGCATCAGCAAAACCAGAACTCCCTTTCCTCTAGATTTCCGTCCAAGCTCAACAAGTAAATACGTTCGTAGTAATGAAGTACACGAAAGTGAATGTGGTATCCCAGCTGTAGTCTCAAAATAAAACAAATCACTTAAGATCACAGTGTTTGCTCAGTTCGTGACCTGGTGTCTGAGCTACACGTGATAACTCCCCAAGTCCTGGTGATTCAGCTCACACAGCAGCTTCCAGCAGACATTTAAATGGTAATGACATGGGCAGAGCTCTGCTAAATTGAGGGCAGATCACTGATGTAACAAAGGTTAGACGCCACGATTCCTTTGTCAAATTCCTCTTTATAACATGATTATTAAGTTGTATCACTGAAAAATATTGGCATATCGAGGCCATCTACCAGAAGGCAAGCTGTCTCCTCCCCTCACAGATGGGATGTGCATGCCTCAGAGTCTCAAGGACTTCACTGCAGAAAGAAATATGAAGCAAGGCTCTCTGTTTCCACATGATAAATATGCTGCTTTAGCTCGGAGTGCTTAAACTCTGTACCTCCAGTGCCTCTTCTCTTTCTTAAGCACCAGCTCCTTAAAGGAAAACTACTCTGTATATTGGTGTTTTATTCCTGTGTAAAAGGAATAAAGGAATAACAATATTTAGTAACACACTCAAGTAATAATTTAAGCCTTTTTTTTTTTTTTTTTTTTTTTTTTTTGAGAATTTCTGAATTCATTGTCTTTCCTCTGAAAATCTCTGTCCACATGAAGGGGGACAAGTAGAAGCATTTTTGTCCCTGTTAATTAAAATATAAGGTTTGCACTTAAGAGAAAGCATCTAGCATTAGAAACACTGTTTAAATGGATAATCGAGACATTGATACCATTAGTTTCTTTGCTTCCATTTGTTATGACAAGCCTTTCATTTTTACAAATATTTTTTCAACAACAGTATCACCAAAACGCAGAAGAAAACATTTTATTCTTTTATTAACCAAAAGCTGTATAGGAGTTTTCAGGACTCAACTACATTATAAGCTGTTAAATCATACAATCATATTAGAATTAAAATTGTGCATCCCACACCTGGCCAACAGCAGTATTATTCTGAACTGCAAGGAGAGTTTTGAATAATTTGATCTGCCTTTGATTTCTACAACTGCTGTTCACCTAAAATTGCCAAACTCCTGTTTTTCTAACTCAAGTGTTTCTTTAATACAAGGTGTGAGCGGAGTTCAGACCAAGCAAAAAAACCTGTCCCTAATTTTGGAACACAACCACACCTAAAAGACGAGTAAACAGGAAATAGCCTTGAGCTGTAAAGCATTATACGTATCTCAAGGTAGCCAGCTATTATTTCAGAAGTAGGAAATAAAGGCAAGAACTTACTTCTAGCACAGTGGATGCAAGTGCATTGACATTGCAAGAGTACAAAATGCTTGGATTTGGTGTTGTTTTACTTATATATGAAAAATAAGCAAATAACATTAATAATCAACATTAGCAAGGTGCATTGAAGATGAGAGGTCAAATTCTACACATAGTCACACTTACATTTTTATGAAGTGGCACAGACTGATAAAGTTTCTTTTTATCTGGCTGCATATGCAATCTGACTCCACATCTGTGCATTAATACAAACTAAGATCTGTCTTCATGGGATACGTACGGTGGCACAGGTAAGCGTTACCATAATTACATCCCAGGCAACATTCAGACTTTATCATGAAAAACACAGCACAGTTGAAAACGACACACTACTTCTGTACATCCACACCTGAGCTACGAAAACTATAAAAGCATGCTTTGGTTTGGCATGGTAGTTACTTAAGACCTTAAGAACCACAAAAACGTATTCAACATGAATACAAGTACTATTTCCAAATAACAGCTGACTCACAAAGTACCCTGGTGATATGTCTGCAGAAAATAAGCAGATGACTCATGTCTGTAAATTCCTGAAAGTACCAATAGTCCCTTTGCTTAGTCATCTTTTGCTTGGATGCTGGGTTCACGAGCTTTGTAAACTGTAATGAGGGATCTAGCTCTTAGTAGGACTCTCTCTTTTTTTCCTCTCTTCTAAACAGTGCAAATTATCTCTCTAAAAATAACTTCATCTACGTAAGTGAGTCACTTCAGCTAGCAAGCTTACACAAGTCATGCAGTTAAGCAGTAATATTTGGTTATGAAGGTAAAAATCTTGCTGTCAAACTCAGTTTTAAAATGAAAATTATGTCAGAGGAAGTCCCATTTACCCCTTCTCTCACAGAAATAGAAACATTTCCTTTGGAAAATGTAAACAATTATCTCATTCAGGAAAGTAAAGCTTTCTAATTCAGTTTCATGCTCAAAGTAATTTAATCATTATGATTTCTTACTTTGGCTTTCCTAAGCATCACGTTATTAATATAAGAAGAGCTCAAAGAAGCAGGCTGGGGAAAGAAGCCAATACTATAGCAAAACACTTACTTTCTCCTTTGTTACAATTTACAGACCATGTTTTAAGAGTCAAGTTCTAGAGATCCATACTGTTGGGAAAATCACATCTTTATGAAAGCTCTATATGAGGGCTGTTTTGGGTAATTAAGCATTGAGTAAATTCTTCAGTGATTGAACCCTAATTTTCCCACACAGTTCATAAGAAAGCAAAAGAACAAGGATTTGCTTGTTGAGAATGAGTCATGTTGTAAAGAAACTTAATTACAGTTTATAAATAGTTGAAGTTGCTCTCTTTTTGAAACAGAAGAAACTATCGAGAGAGAGAAGACAAATTTGCTCGTCTTAGAATTCAGTGCATACGTATATTCAAAACAGAGTTATCTTAAAGTCAAAATCCTGATTCATTAATAGCTGAAAACCTGTGCAAGGAACCAGGAAGGTTTAACTGTTCATTCTCTTACAGACCAATCATACGGCGATCTGGAACAGGTTACCCAGTTTGTCAAGCTTTTGTCAACAACGACAGGGTTGATTGAGACAGACTTATTAACTCTGAAGTAATGTTTTTAGCATCTTATTTAGAGCTTTTTAAACAGCACAGGAAATGTGGAAGGGATGTCTCGGCAAAAAAATACTCCAGTGCTGCTATAGAGTTTCTGAAGGAAAAATGTTCAGAAAAAAAAAGGCAGCTTTATCCGTGTTCCCTTCTCTCCCTTCAAGTACTGCAGAGAATAGAAGGAAAAACAAATTCATGTTTGAAATGCATGCTGACCATACAAATATTTCGAAGTATTCAGATGGCAACATTTACAGACAATTTCCCGTATACAGTTCCCCTGTTCTACAGAAGCTGTTTGCCCACCCTTTGTGAGACAATGGGTAAAATCCAGACATTTGTTTTCACAGAAGTCAACATTTACTCTGGATGTTACGTACTGTTTAATGCCTGGATGATCTTACAGTGGTTATCTTATTAACCTTCTGGCTGCTTGAATCTGCTGCAGTTTATTGCACCTGTAATTTGTTTCACACCCATAAACAACGGCTGATCTGGATATTTTACTGCCGAGCTTTCTACTTCTACAGGCTCTCATTGCCTGCACAACCTTAATTCAATCTAGACTTGCTTGAGGAGACAGCCTTCAAATACTGGACAACAGACTATTCCTTCCAATTCAGTTCCTAGGCTGGCCAGAATGCACCAAACTTAATTCAGTTTTCCATCCCACTGGACAGGTTTTACCCCTGTACACAATATTGAAGCCTTGCTCTTAATGAATGTGTATTCATCTCTTCATTAGTTTTTTCATGTGATGACTCTAATCCTCATAAGATGACAGCTATGTAAAACAGTAAAAAAAATAAAATTGTTTCACAGCATCTTTGTGAGCTGAGAGGCTATTTAACAATTCCAGATGGGGAATGAAGGAACTAAGAAAGGATGGCCAGTGTGCCCACTGACTGCTGAGTGCCAACATGTGGCACCCAAACGTCTGAGACTTCCTAACAGCTCATACCTCACACAGCCAAACACAACCCTTCCTGACTGCCATAGCAGGTACATCAGAATAAACCATTAGTGGACATGTGAAAAGTTTTAAATGATTTCACCAGAAAAACAAGAAGGGTACAGGAAAGATGGGCTAAAACTAAATCTCCAGAGAACCCTGAACAGTCACAACTCTTCCTGAAATCCCCTGACTCACTCCTTGCTTATCATCCAACTTCGGCCAGAAACTGCCTCTGCATTCAAGTATTTCTGATGAAATCAGTCATGAAAACAGGAAATACATATTCCAGGCTCCAGAATTATCTCTGGATAGTACATATTCATCATCGTTTTGCTTCTTTTTTCAGTTCACTGAATTTCAACATCCTCTCTGCTAGCCCAGACCTCTGCTTGCCCAGCTCATGATGCTGGGAAGAAGCACTTGTGGATTTGAAGGAAGGGCCTCAGCCTGAGAAGTTCCCTGAACTCACACCTCTCCAGTTTTTATGAGGTGTTAATGTGGATGAGACCCACATAAATTCACAGTGCAACTTGTTGGTAACACAGATACCACGCTATATAATAATGTTCTTGATACATCTATCAAGGTCTCTGTCAAAAAGATTTTGGCTGGTGAATTTTCTGACATGGCTTCTCCTATGGGAAAGCTGGTCCAGACAGCCTGTACGCTGGGTGAAAGATCTTCCATCTAGCTTCAAGGGAGGACAGCTACCTCCATTTTTTTTAACACAGAAATTCCAGTATAGGAAGCCTTACAGGAATCATACTGGTCACTGTACCTATGGACTAACCTGAACAGGTTCAGCCATGAGCATTCTGGGGACCGTAATGGCTTAGCACAGATCTCTGCAGCAGCAGATTTCAGGCTACTTTGCCTAATGAATCTTTCCTCAACTCTTTCATGCTGAAGGCCTTTAGCCTACATTCTACTAGAAAAATAAATAAATAAAATAAAAAATGAAAGGGTCAATTTGGCTCGAAATACACACAATTACAAAATACCACAGCTATCCTGCTTTGGTGCATAATGATGTAGCCTTACAAGAATGAGAGTAAGGATGACAAATAACATAACAATGCTATTAGTGTGGAACTTTAGGTTAACAGAGCACAGTCATACAAGTTTGATTCTGTTAATAGATGAGAGCAAACATCCTTCCTGGAGAAAAACAGGTTCTTTGCAGGAAAACGCTATTTTGAAAGCAACATTTCAAAATTTCAAGTGTAAAATGAAAAGCTGTTTGTGGAATTTTAGCTGAGACACTTAGGGCACTTTGGGTGTGTTGATAATCACAGCTGTTTTCAAAATAATTAAGTCTGCCATTGCTATGTGAAATATCCTCACCATCAGCAAAGTGAACGCTTAGAGAGTAAATAAGATGACTTATATACAAAATGCTTCCAAATATGAAAATACTATGGAAAAAAAAAAGTGACAACATTTTTTCCTTAGCTGCATCGGTTATATATTAACTGAATGCACTTCAGTAAAAAAAAAAAAAAAAAGATAGATAAACATTGGAATGTGACGGGTTCTTTGTGGTTACGGAGCAAGGGCAGTATCTGGAATTATAACAATTTCGATTTCGGTGAGTACATGAAATTGACAGCTCCTTCTTTTGTACTAGGAAATGGATCTGGCAAAAGAACAGCTCACTAAGGAGCCAGTCGTGTAACAGCATTTGTATAATGATTGATCCTTGTAACTCCACAAAATTTCCTGACCCTGACAAATCAGCACAATATTTAGGAATGGGAAGGAAGTTAGGACCCCAGTGAGATGTTTAGAAGTTAACATTATTAGCTAGTCATTTGGAAGAATTCAGCTGGGATAAGGAAGGAGGAAAAGCGCTGAGGAACCTTTTCTTGAGAACTGCTTTAATGTGTTACCTCCAGAACGCAAGGCTGTTACTGGAAGTGCTGGCAAATACCCAGTTTGCAGTTACTTTGGCAATGTTCATTGTGACATCAAGGAATGCTTAAAGGAATATAATCTTCTTTTTTTCCTATTTTTTTTTTCTAGTTGGATGGGAATGACTTTCAGCTATTATCAGTCTGGGTGAGATTCGAAATAAGAATTGGTGCTTTTTTCAAAATTTTTGCACCATCAATACGTCCTATCCCCTAATGTATTTTATAATAACATAACATCTTTTACAGAAATAGCTATCTTCAGAGTTGAAAACACAGAAATCATTATTTCTAACTCCACTGCTCTTAGATAGCTCTTCAATCTTTCTGAATAATGGAGACAATGACTTGTGATGGATTAAACAGTTCTGACACATTACAGAGAGTAGATTTGTTTACTTTGTGAATTTCTATGAATCTGAAATAAATGTACCGTTTAGATTTTATTTTTTGTTTTTAAATGAAGTACAAAACCCTTTCTTATTTAAAGAGGACTGCCTAACATTGCTGTATCTATCTTGTGGTTCTCATTGCATTGATAATGGGAACTGCAATACAGTCGAGGCACCAATGGCAACCAGATTTCATTTTATGATTACTATTGTTTCTATTTTCTTTTGATATAGACAGATGATATGGTTGTACGAATATGTCATGTCTTTGTCACAACCAGTATCTCCTTTTTAAAGCACCCCATCCTTCATTCAAAAATAGCATTTTAAAAAAAATGTGACCTTGAGTTGTTTAAATACCTTAAGTTTCAGTGTCCTACAAACAAGACTATCAAATTCTTTGTTTAGTCTTACAGAGGAACTAAGTAACAGATCAAAGCAAGAGATTCTTCAAACAGTTCTCAGTTACATTTTTAGACCATGAAAAAGTGATGTAGCAACCTGAAAACTGCTTTTTAATGTCCTCTCTCTTCAGAGTGTCATCTCTCACCTCAACAAAATACTCTTGGACTTTAACAGCAAGACCGGACTACCTGCTAAAAATATCCCATGGCATATCTCATAATCCTATTCTGAGCCCAAATAAATGGCACAGTGACCTCACAGGTCTTTCCTTCTCTAATTCAAGTAACCATGATTACTTTAATTAAGACAAAGGCTTTTTATTTTTACCTCATTAGCTTCAGCCAGTGACATCTATTTTGCTTTATTTTTACCTCAAATTCTCAAAGATCTTCTTTCCCTCCCCTTCCGTTTTTATTTCCTTTTATTGTTTCTGCTGTAACAGTTTCTATAGTAACTTCTCCAAGTGGTGATGAGATTGATGCTACTAAAAGCTGCCTCTCCTCTATGTGAATTGCATGAAGATTATATTTTAAATACAGTTGCAGTTGCTATCAGTGTAAAAAGCAACCTGTGGCCTTCTCTTGGCCCTTTTCTTCCTATTCCAGGCTGGTGGTCATCGCGTGTTACTGTTGGAGAAAAGGTGAAAACTTTTCTTCTTTTTTTTCCACAGTAAAGGCATGATGCTAAATGCTGAGAAGTTCTACATTACTTTCCAACAGGGCATGAAGACTTTATACTTTTTTTTTTTTTTTACCAGAAAAGCACCTGTACAAAAACATTGGCTTCCCTCGCTAATACTTTATGAAGCTTACAAGGCTTGCAAGTAAGTTCTTTTTCCTGTTTTCAATGCTGCCTGGGATTTGAAAGGAAACTGATTTATTTCATTCTCATTTGTGATCAGCATGGTGCTATCCTGCAGGCCAAGGATAACCTTTTCTGACACACTCTCTGTCCTCTTCTTTCAAACTTAGCTCCATTCAGTCTTAGACCTTTCAAATCAGATCTGTTGTAGTGGGTTTACGTGGCAAGGTTTTGGTAGCAGGGAGCCATAGGGGTGGTTTCTGTGAGAAAGATCTAGAAGCTGCCCCATGTTTGGGAAGGGCCCCATTGTTTTCCAGATCCGAGCCAATAAGCGATGTTGTTTTGCGCCTCTGTGAGAGCATATTTAAGACAGGGAAAAAACGCTGCGCCACACAGCAGCCGGGAGAGTCAAGGGAGTGGGAGAACAGCCTTGCACCAAGGTCAGTGTAGAAGGAGGGGGAGAGGTGCTCCAGGCGCCGGAGCAGAAGTCCCCTGCGGCCTGTGGTGAGGACCATGGTGAAGCAGGATGTCCCCCTGCAGCCCATGGAGTACCACGGTGGAGCAGGGTTCCACGCTGCAGCCCGTGGAGGAGACCACGGTGGAGCAGGTGGCCCTGCACCGACGGAGGCTGCCGCCTGTGGAAGACCCCTGCCGGAGCAGATTCCGGGCCGGACCTGTAGCCCGTGGAGAGGAGCCCACGCAGGAGCAGGTGACCCGGCAGGAGCTGCTGCCCGTAGGGGAGCCAGGTTGGAGCAGTTTTCTCCTGAGGGATGGACCCCGTGGTACGGACCCATATCTGGAGCAGTTCTGGAAGAGCTGCTGCCTGTGGGAAGCCCACGCCGGATCAGTTCATCAAGGACTGCATCCCGTGGGTGGGACCCCACAGCACAGGGGACGAGAGTGACCGAGAAGGAGCGGCAGAGAAGAAGTGCTGTAGACTGACCATAACCCCCATTCCCCGTTCCCCTGCGCCGCTCGGGGGGAGGAGGTGGAAAAGGGTGGATGGGGGGGGGAAGGTGCTTTTGGTTTTTTTTCCTTTGTTTTCTCACTTCTCTCGCTTGTTAGTTGTAGGCAATAAATCTTACTATCTCCTTATGCCGAGTCTGTTTTGCCCGTTACAATAATTATTGCGTGATTTTCTCGTCCTTATCTCAATCCTTGAGCCCTTTTCACATATTTTCTCCCCATTCCTCTTTGAGGAGGGGGAGTGAGAGAGCGGCTGTGGTGGAGCTCGGCTGCCCACTCGAGCGGAACCACGACATCTGTTTAACCTGCCCAGCTTAAGTGTCTTCCTATTCCAGTCCAGAAACTTCCGTCAACTCAAGCCTGCATAGCCAATCGTCAACTTTATCTTCAGAACTTTAGTTCTGTGGAAGACAGCAAATGCATTACACAAGGTCTAGCTCTACAACAAAACATTTGAATACATAATTCCATTGCCAATGTAAAACCCAATTTGGTTTTCTAAAGGCTACAAAATAAGATTTCTGTTTTATTTCTAGAAATTTTACACCTCTAAAAATTCCATGGTGTTCTCTAGCACCTTGATTTTTTCTCTGACAGCATTGCCTACTACTAAACCCATGGAAGATCCCTGTGAAACCCATGCTGATCCTCTCCTATTTGTTTTCTACTTGCTACTATGAACAATTTTCAGTTTGCTATATCTCACTCCTTTAATGTAATTCTCACCTTAGAGAAAAATTTCCTGTATGGATGCCATGTGAGATATCAGAATGTGTAGAAACAAGACATAGGCATGGAGAAAGAAGAAAAAGTACCAAGATCTGTACTCAAGTCCCAGCTCTGTCAATGACTTTTTGTGACCTAATTATATTTTTGCCCAAAATTAAGTATATAAAAGAGGATTATATCACTTTGCTATCTCAGGTATCTCTTGTAAGACTTTATTAGTTGTCTGCCACATACTTAGATATGCAGTAGTACTCTACATAGATCTACTAGATAAGAAAAAGCAATATTTCACTTTTTAGAACAGTGCGATTTGAAAGAATTTATTACAAAACCTTTCAGTCCATTTGTTAAAGTACTTGTAGTTCCTGGGAAAACATCAATTAGTGCCTACAGCAATACACTACTGTTTGAAAGGTATGTCAGATATATGTGTCTCTCAGAAATTAAAAAGATACTATCCACAGCAAAGCGACATTTAAAAATACTTTTGCACTCCACCCACGTAACAGGCCACCATAAAATACCTGTACACCCCAGTTCAGTTGTTTCCTGTTTGCTTCTGTCATACTAATTTATGAATCATCCTTGTGACCACTTTTCCTTTTTTTTTTTTTTTTTTTAGCAGATTTTAAAATATGAACCTAAAACTAAATTATACTGATTACAAAACAAATACAGAAAAACAGGAAAAGAAGAAAATAAGACCTGTTTTCAGGTTAACTTGCTTTGATTATGAATACCCAAATACAAAAATGCTCGTTCAGCTCATGCAAAAGTAAATACCCCAGATGGAATCAAAGGAACATGATGTTTAGAGTACTCTTAATGACAAACATTAAATTATCAGCTTTCAATACAAATTTCAAACTAAAACTAGTTGGCAGTGCCCTGTAGGGAAAAAAAAAAAAAAAAAGATCAGTAAAAGGTTAATTAATTTACCAAATGCTGCAATGCAGCTCTGGGATTAGCCCCTGACTATGCCTAGTTAGGCGTAGAACTGTGTGCTCATGACTCGCGATACTGTTCCATCACTCTGCCCAATCCACAGCTCTGCAGGGGATCTGCAACTTTCTTTGAATTCAGTTAAGTGATACACACCTCACTACACAGAGAATGTCACAGAATGCTTTATTTTGTTGGCATTCGAACAATGTACAAAGTTTTGAAGAGACCCTCCCTCTGCTCAGGGAATATTTTGCTGTAGACAGAATGATGCACTCAGGAACTTTCAAGACCAGATTCAAAGAACTACTGTTATTGACTAGAAGTACTGAGAGTCACAGGAAAAAACTGTCTCATGAGAGACACGTAGCAAACAGACAAAAAATTACTCTCAAGCATAACATTAGAATGGTTCTTGACTTCTAAGAAGCCAGGTTTGCATCACTGGGACTTCGTTAATCTTCAGTTTCTCCAGTTTCATTTCATTTAAGAAAGAAATGACATTCCTATTATCTTTGCAGACTTTTGATTTATTTTTCTTTGATCAGTATTCAATTTCTCTTACCGACTCCTGAAACGTTTATTTTGTTATGCTTGACATCTCTGTTGAGCCATCTTGCTTTCCTGAAACTACCAGATGTTACCCCATTTCCCTGTATCTTATTTGTCATGTTCTCCCTTTTATCCTTTTCCCTAAGTTTTCACAGTGTCATTTTTTCACCCATGGAACAATGAGAAGAATATAATAAAAGCACTATATCGTAAACCAAAGCACTTCAATTACATAAAAGCTCACAAAGCCATCAAAACATGTAGAAGCTATTTAATGAAATATTCCACTCAACACTTTCCCCTTCCTCAGAAAACAGCTGGGGCAAACAACAGTTTATTTTCCCATACCTTTTCTTGAAGAGGCTTCTCTTTCACAATCAGACTAGCTTCCCTGAAGAAGCAGAGCCAATGCAATCTTTATTCCCTCCACAGCTTATTTTTCCTGAATTTTAAGTGTTAATTGTGATCACTGCCATGCACTGATATTGATGAAGAGGAGCAACTCTTACAGACTATCTTCCTTTCAGCTTCCAAAAGCTATGTGAGCAAGTTTTACATGACAGAAAAAAGAAAAAAATAATAATTCTCAGGAACTACCAAACCCACTCAAATGATTATTCATACTCTAGCAGCACACAGGAGTCATTGAGCATGTTCCAACTGCATTGAACTCTGTATCAAAACAACATACACTAGCTACTTTTACATTTAACATTTGTATTATTGCAGTGATATTTACATTTACATTTACCAAGACCTGTAAGTCCTACACAACGAGAGAGCTCTACGGCCAAAACTACAAGCAGATTTAGAGGAATGTTTACAGGGAACAGTCTTCGGTTCTGGGTTCCAAATTACTCAGATAAACAAGTATTTCTTGAACATTTTTATTATCTCAGTGACTGTGGAGTTACTGTGTCAGGCATGTGATTTTTCAAATAAGAATCTGCAGAAGCGATTTCAAAAAGAGGAGTAAGATCTTAGATGAAAGAAAATACTTTTGCCTTGTCACGTAAGCTCTTCTAAACCCTCATAGCAAACAGCAAGTGATCAGAAACACGCTCATTTAGGAAACATCTTTCATTTAAGACTTTATCAAACCTCCTTACTAGCCATTTACTACCACGGAATCTAACTTGTTTATTTAAACAGCTGCTGGAGGAATAGATGAAGGGGCTGATGAATGCTCATTAGCCCTGTTCTGTTGACTATCCAGGAGAGGGACCGTCTTGTTTAAAGGGCAGTATCATCTTAAACTACACCAGCTGCCTGAAAAATTAACACTTATCTAAATTCTAAGGACTATTGCTGCTCTACTGAGTGATTAAAACGGTATCTGAAGCCTACTGAGTTATTTCTGCTTTGAGAGGGAATTGATAGAATAAATTACTTACTTCTTCAATGCAATTTTGTGTATTTACAGGGAGTGGGCATACATTCTTCTTTCTCTGAACACTGCTGGAATAAATTGCACTTTTTTTGCAGTGTACTGTAAACCTGTCTTGCAACTACTAGCACTTTTTCCCTATGTTTTTTTCCTCTCCCAAGCTCCATTTGACAATGACGGCTACCAAAAATTCTTTGCCTTCACTCTTCAATCTGCCTCCTGTTTACTTTCTTAGGCTGTGGACAGATGTGCTAATCCAAATCCAAAGAAAGCTTATGTGAGGAAACCCCAGTTATTTAGCTCGGCCCATCACATAAGCTGAGCCCATTTTGTCTCAGCTGCACTGGCACAAGCTGCTCTGCTGACACACGTCTGCTGATAGCAATAACTAATCAGGAATGCATCAGAAGCTGGCACTGATGACTTCTCCCAAAACAGTGAATGCAGAACAGGGTGTCTGTCCACAGCCTGATACTCCCAGTACAACCTTCTATACCCCAATTAATGCTCTAGGCCTTAAGATGGCTTCTCCCTCCCTAGAGAAAATCCTCATTCCAGCTGAGATGCTCCCTGTTCCTGTTGTATTCTCTGACAGTGGTCACTGCAGAAGTGAACAGACAGCTAAGAGGGTATACAAAACACTACTTCAGTTGGCACTCTCATGGCAAGAAAGCTGCTTAATTAGACTTTCACCTTGCATTTGATCAGCTTTGTGAACCTAACAGGTCGCTGGTATTACCCAGCATGGAAGCTGCAATCCTTTAAAGTAAGCCAAGATCAGTGGCAGCAAGTGTTCCCACCAACTTCAGCTAGGTCTGAGGTCGCATACAAACACTGGCAGTTTCCAACATTCTCCATCCCCCACCATATTGCTCAAAGAAACAAAAACTAGTTTAATATCTGTCCTTTTCAAGACATCTTAAACAAATAACCACTAAGACAAGAAGTTTCATTTGCTATTGCAGTTGTACCAACTTCTGTCAATGCTATTTGTGCTGATAACCTAAAAATCTCCTAAGATAAAAATAAATCTTTGAAAAGCCTACATACATATTGGTTTGGAGTCTTACTCTTGTGTCCATACCAATAAGACTGCTTAATTACGCACAGATGTGACTTGTATTTAGATACAGTATAAATACACAGAATGGATGCAGGTATACGTATGAAGAAATATCTACCTCCAGAAACTAATCATAGCTGACTTATAAATAACTAGAGAAAGAAATCAGCAGTACATTGACATTTACTTACAAAGCTTCATTCTGAGGCTTACTCAAAACAGATATCAATATCAAAAGCATTAACCCTGATTAATGATTTCCTCTTCCATGTGGAGGCATGAACTTCTCTGAACATTAATTTCTCCTGTCATATATTTGAAAGCACTTGGTTCTTACAAGTAAACCACTAAAACAACAGTTCATTTCACCACTCTTTGATCTAATATACCGACTTTAGCAGCTACATTAATCTAGTGATTAAGTTAGCTGTTAGACAGTTGTGTGTTTTAATGTATAATGGCCAGACTTCACTGTTCATTCCATAATTACTGCACAAATCTGTATTTTTAGCAAGTGAAACTGTTTTAAAGTTATTGGTCTTTTTGCACTCCAGAATGATTTTCCAGTTTCTCTCCTCCTTTTCTTAAACTAGGTTTACTCAGTAAAACTACTCCGAATGATTTCATTTCTAGTGTGTTTTACTTCCTAGTTTCCAAGTACATTTGTAACTCTGAATGACCATATTGGCAAAAGTCACCAAACAAAGTTATTTTTGAAAGATCTGGTTGCATCTTCTAAAGGAAATACAACTCACTGTAGGGTTTATACATCTTAAAACCTCAATTAAACCTAAAACTTTAACAAAAAATAAGATGCCAGTAAAATTTACTATGGTTCCTTTCATTTGATTTGCCACAGTACTTGCCGTATACTGACCTATTTATTTCTCTCTGAACGCTTCCGCTACATACTACAGTAAATATAAAAGGTAGAACAGTTTTCATCTTATGGCTATCTCTCCCAGACATTTTATTAGACGCTTGCTAAATATTCAACCATAATATACATAGTTATGTCAGTGGTTAAGAGATGAAAGCCTACATTACTTCACTCAGGAAATGAAGTGCAGGTTTCAGTCCTTTCATTGCAATATCCTTTAGTGCATGGAACATAAATGTTTTTGCAGTGGATTGTTCAGCAAGCAAGTGATGCAATGACTTACACAGCTAAGCCACTGTATGATTTCTAAGGCCACAGGGTTAATGCATAGTGATAAACTATTCAGTTATAATTGTAGCTTTCATGCCAGTTAAATTGAGCACTCTGAATATTACTTCACAGTTAAAACTTACTCTGTTATTTAACAGAAATTTGAATTTTGATTACTCTGAAATCTAACTGATTCAACATTTAAGTTATATTATCCCAAGGCAAAAATCAGATCCACAGCATAGTGTGTGGTTGAAGAGTAAGTTAAGATCTTATAAGGACAATTTTTCCAACTACATCAAGTTTTATTTTGTGTTTCCCCCCATGTAAATCATATTAATATAATGGGGTTCTTTTAATTTCAGGTTTGCTGTTTCCAGACCACTTACAATCAGAATTCTTTGATGCCTAGAAATTTTATGTGATGATGAAAAAGGCATAAATGAGGCCAATAGCAATGATCTCCAATACAACACAAAGTGAAGGATTTCTCTAAACAATATCAATCCCCACTTCTTCCTTTAAAAGACCTGGATAAATTCAGATGTCTTTCAGACATCATTAGTTTTCCACATGAAAAGCTAGCCCACAATCACAACCAATGTAAACTGAAATACCGCAAAGCTAAAGTGTTAACAAACACCAACGTTGCAGCTGCTCAGAGTATGTGGTAATTAAAAAACAAAACAAAACAAAAAAGACAAGAAGCATATTAATAAAAAACAAAGTATAAGATGACTGAATTTTTCCACACGAAAATATCTTTCATACCAATGAACCCCACTTTATAAGGAAAATAATAATTTCTGGTTACCATGTATAATGCAGCAATAGAGCCACACTCACTAATTTCTCCATAAAGTAATTCCTATATATTTAATTATAAACATCTTTTTGAAAGTGATACAATCTTTATTAAAAAAATCCAAATAATAATAAATCTAACTACATACTGCATCAAACTATTGGGCATTTCATCGAGCAGAGCTTCATTCTAGGAGTAAGTTTTGGCTCTTAACCACGGTATCTTATTATTTTTCTTTTGTAATGTATTTTCACTGCACTAAAGTGTCATTACTATCACCATCATTTCAGTAATTCCTGACAGTTATACAAGATTTTAGGTATTCCCAGGTTATGTATAGTATTGGTCCTCATTACTGACATGTTATTGACATTTCGGTCAGGAGGCGTTACATCTGTGAGCTCAGCCTTGAGTCAAGTTACCAGCACATCTTCCCCGAATGCTTTTGGTGCTCTGTAAGGCCAGCAGTACACCTCATGAAAGCAGATCCTCCCTCTTTCTCCAAGTATGATCAGGACTTTGTGTTTTCAATACGCCATGGTCACATCAAAAATACATTAAGCATTGGGTAAAAATAGCTAAAACTTTTAGATTGTTTCCTGTAATTGTACTTTTTCCCTTTTGAACTCGTATCTTCAAGAGGATAGACATTTGTGCCTGAGGCAAAAAGTTACTCACTGTGAACAAGGAAGCAAAAATCTTTCCACATCAGCAACAGAGTAAGCTTTGTGAAGCCTTCTGCATCATATTCCACCACGCCACTATCAACAAGAAATACAAAAAAGAACACAATTTTTATCTAGCATTCATTCTAATACTGAGTAAGAAATATAAATCTGGAATTACAGGATTTTTTTTTTTTTTTTCATTTGTTCAGAAGGTTCCAATACTTGTTTTATTTCTTAACAATTACAAATTTCTAGATAAATTTATGCTGTGTTACTGGAGATTCTTACCCAAATAAAGGCCATATTCATAAATACATTTTAAAATAAAATAAGACCCGGTAACGCGTCTAAATTGACAATAACTGTACACACACAAAATCCCTGCATGTTATTCAGTTTAAGAGAATTTATTAATACACTATTAATGGACATGGTAAAGTTGAAACTGTACAGGCCGAGAAAAGTTTAAATTTGAAAATTAAAAAGAGTACATATAAAGCATCACAGCATGACAGTATAAAATATATGTGTGTATATATATATATGTATATATATATATATATATATATATATATATATAATGCTTGTTGTATAGACATTAAAAGTCTCAACCACCAAAAGAAGACATTTGCTAAGTCTGAAGCAGTATCAAGACTCATGAACCATGTCGCAAGTGAAATAAAATCACAGGCATAACTGGTCCATTTCTGTACTGTAGTTTGGATCAAATAATTCTCAGAAGAAAAAAAACAACACGCTTTCATATGGATTAAGCCTACATCATCTCTGTCTGCTCACATGTCCAAATCAAGTCGCTGTTATCTATCTACAGTTGTATAAAATTTGGGTGCATACTAAAAGTCACCTGTCTTCCTACCCTCACTTAAGAGACCAGAGATTTGAAAGGCTCCTAAATATCCATGTTATTTGGAATCACCACACAGAAGCAAAACTCCCCTCCTCACAATGAGGCAAAGCACTGCTGATCAGGCACTTGCTGTCACATCAGCTCCTGGACTTCTGTTCAAGCCAGAATTTAAGTGGAAGACCGAAGTGTCTACCTTTCACAGTGCTGAAACACCCCAGATTCATTGATTTATGAATCGCATGTCTCATCACATCAGTCCACGAACCTCTAAACTGCAGGAATTCAAGACGACTGAAAGCCCTTTCTCTCATGAGACACGCTACAGCTCCATGGTGGGAGCAGATGGTTTCCCAGTCTTGCCTTTATGTCAAGCAGTGGTTTCTGGCAACTGCATGGCTTGGAACCGTACCCCACTTTCCCCTTCCTCCCATTTATGTCACTGCCTATTACTGTATGACCCCCTGAGCCCTATATTCAGCAACAAGAACATTTCTTTTGCACAGGGAGAAAATCCCTACTGTCCTTTTCCCATAATCAGTTGTTTTCTGAGTAAAATCAGATTGGCAACATGCACTGAGCACTGAACTTCATTCCAGTATTTCCCTGGAGGGCAAATTTATATACATCACTATGCAGAAATGACCAGATTTCATCTGGATATCAGTTACAAAAACAAAGACCACATGCAGAGAACAACACTTTCACGATGCTCCATAAAACAACACGTCAACAGAAAACTTACGTTCCGAAGTGACTCAGGAAGGCTGCGATGTACTCTCTTCTCTTATGGTATCCCTGAATAACGTATTGTACCTCAAAAAAAAAAAGGGGGTGGGGGAAGAAATCAATAGCTAAAAAAACATTAAAAAAATTTAATGTTGCTTATTTGTCATTTATTCCTTGTTAACGAAGATTTACATGGTTCTGAATCTGAATTCCTACATTTAATTTGCATGATTTTCCTGAAGAAACCTGAAATGCCTTTAAGAGAAGAGTGGATTCTGGCACACAGAAAATCTTGTAAAGAAATTTCTTTACTCACTTCCAAGTAAAACTTAGTATTTCACAATATCCTGAAGCACTGCTCAAGTACGCAAGGTAAAGAGTGAAGAAAAATGCACGACCTTGCCTTGCTGAAGTTTAAGCACGAAGCTGCATTAGGCAAAACATAATTACTTGATGTGACAGTTGGCTAAGTGTCAAAATCAAATTCAGGTTATAAAAAAATACAAATAATTTCACATTGGATCTTGGGTGTTTTCTGAAGACTGTGCCTCAAAGAAAATCTTAACACTAAACTCTCTCAGTGGTTTCATGCTGACTCAGGGAACCACCTACTCAATTGCAAGTATCAATTTCTGAGGCATTCTAGGTTTTGAAAGGCTTCCATCCTGGCACAGACAAAATTGAACAATGCTAAACTAGGAAGACCACAGGCAAAATTCTCTTGCATCATGTACGTTTTCTTATTGATTTGAATGGCATTACTTAGCAGAACAGTGTGAACAGAGTTTGACCCATGACAGAAACAACGCTATGTTGCCAGGCTGAAAGAGCACCTGGTTTACAACTGGTTGCTTGAGTAGCTACACTGTGGTTCCATATGTGATTCCTTATGTAAAGTCAAAGGGTTGACTTCCAGAATGAAAACTAAAGCTTCATAAGTCTTTTTTTCCTTACCAAACAGGCAAAGAATAGGAAGAATACTTCTCTTGACCATGGCAATATTAGAATGGCTTGGCTGGTAAATGCTCTCCTAAATTTTTTTAAGAGACCCTGATACAATCATTGCTGTGAGCTATCTTGTACCCCTTAAACTATTTTGTTTATATTGAGACTTATTTCTTTTTATAAAAAATATGATTATTTTGAAGGCTTTGTGTGGGATCTGAAATGTTATTTTGGGAAAAGGAAAACATACAATAAGTTTGCTTAATGGAGTTTGTTTAAAAAGGAATAAAAACAGTCCTGGGTACTTGAAGATTTTAAAAACAGAATTTTAACAAACAAAAACACAACAAAAACAATTCCAAAGATAGATTACGATAAGTTAAGGAAAAATATTTTGAAGAACTTCTTCTAAAAGATAAAATTATCTTCCTCCTTTGGACAAAGGTAAAAATCATGTGGAAATATAGATAGGAAGTCTGCAATGAGCAGATTCCTACATGTTTACTGAAAATTACACACAAAAAAATGAGAAGCTTTCAAAATATTGTACTCAGTCTTTTTTGTTTAAACACTAAGCTAGCCAGAACACAACCTTTTCAGTACATGCAACCTTAAGTAGCTACTAGTGCACGAATATCCAAGTAGACAGCTAATTCTGTTCATTTGGATGAGAAGAAAAATCACTGAATCCTCTCTAAGGCATTCAAAATCTACAGCGATGACTATGGTATGAGAACTTTGATTCTTCTGACTAGAAAAATAATATGCAAACTACACGCTCGTAGTTAATAGCTAAATTGTATGTTACACTGCAATATATAATACAACAGCATTTTATCCTAAGCTGCAGAATATCACAAGAAATCCCACCCCAATATCTGATCCCAAACGCGCTCATTTATTTAACAGATTCATTATCTTCAACATGTTGCTTAGCTGCTCAACTTCTATCAAGAAGTTATCCATTGTATAGTTCATGTCAAATAGGTTCTGTTTGAACTACCTGGCAGAAGAAAAATGACATCTACAGAAACACTACAGTGTGTTACTGTAAACAGTACAACACATGAGGGAAAGGGAAGTTGAGTTCTCTTCAGTAATTTACCTTGTTTGTTAGTAGCTGGCATACTTGGGGTACGTAGTCAATAAGACAACCTCCACCAGGAAAGGCTGGGATGTGAAGGGCAGATGATCCTCCAAGTGCACTAGAAAGAGAAGTTAATTTAGAAGTACATCATACGTGCAGTTCCTGGGATTTGAAAGCGATTTTTACACTGGCCTCTTGCCCTAAATTTAAAGACAGAGGGCTATAATGAGGAAATGCATTTTATGCTGTGGTGATATAAAAAGCATTAAGCGATACCATCTATAAAACCAGGTTATACCACTAGGCATTGTAATTCAACACCTTTAATCAAGAATATCACTAACACAAAGCACTGTATAAGGAAATAGTTTTTTTTTTTTTCATCATAAACAGTTACATTTCTTAACCCTCTTCAATCAGATGCACCACATTGCAGTTAAGATATCTTGCCATAGATGGATGAGACCATTTTGGGTCTTGAAATACTGAAAAAGCCACCTTCAGTCAGAACAGCTAAGAACAAACGCAGTAATTTGGACTGACGAGTAATAGATGTCCAGACACAACGTCAGTCATGCCATTTATTCCAGTTTTTGGCCCCTCCAATACAAGACAGATGTTAAGCTAATTGAAGGCATACCAATGCCTTCAAGTATGTAATGGAAAATAAAGAGAAGACAGAAAATCTTCTCAGAAGTGCACAGTGATAGGATGAAAGGCAACGCAGACATGTAGCAACAAAGGAAGGTCTGGTTAGCTATCAGGAAATAACCAAAGAGTGGAAGAGGGGCCCTGAGGGCCTCAGGAATCTCCATCTTCAAGGTGCTCCAAAGCTCGGCTGAATGACTGCCATGAACAACCTATCTAAACTGGTCCTGCTCTGAGGAAGGAGTTGGCTCAGCTAACCTCTGTAAGTTCTCTCCGACCTAAATTGTTTTATGGCTATATTATACGATTCTATGGTTATGTTCATCCCCCAAGAGAAGCAATGGGAACAAAGATATTCTCTATTCATGCACAATATACCAACTGGAAATCTGAATGATGGAGATCCACAGAAATAAGATTATTTCAGAGATGTATTTACGCTGCTCAATTAATTGCCTTTGTCATAGGATGGAAAACTGAAGCATGCCTGCTACTGCTGAGGATCTAAGCTCCTTCAGCGTGGAAAGATCTAGCACTTTTTAGTTAACTTGGGTTGCATAAGGCAACAACCAGCTGAAGTCCATGGTACTTTCTTTTGGCAGCATTGACCTAAATCTTTCTTATAGTCTTTTACCAATCAAAAGGGATATGAATTTCCATTACGCACTGTGGCTTACATCATGCACTAAACATCCAGAACCTTGTTGGGTACAATTAAAAAGCTTCAAACGCTAAATTACTTTGTGGCCTTCTGTTTACATGCTGCTTCCATGAAAGATTAAACTGGCTGGAAACAAGGATCTTCTCTGCAAAACAAGGCTCTTGTTCTCCAGTGGGACCTGCCCTTCTATTTTCCTCAGTACTTGATAACGTATCACTTTGGTAGGTATAAAGGTCTGCAATCATACATCCCTTTGAAGGAACAGAGCCTAAATAAATAAAACTTGTAATGAGGTATATGGAAATCTGCTACTCAGGCAAAACAGTCTGGGTTCAGCAGACTGTTCACCACATGGAACAGTTCTGCAGGTCTGGATTTTGCATATGCAATGATGAAAGAAAAAAGCCTTGAGTACACCACAGCTACACGAAAAAAAAACAAACACTTTTCTAGCAGAAGTCAGACTTGAATGGGATTTTTTTTAAAAAATTCAGTTTCCTTGCTGCTATTCCCTTACAAAAAGTACTCACATGGGAATGTGATTTTGCTGCTTGCAGATGTCAAAAACAGCAAAGCATGACTACTAGATTATTAAGAAATTAGAACACATCTGAAAGGGTTGTTTGCTCTTAGGAAACTGGAAGCATAATGGGTCCATGAGTCTTTTATGTTGGAGAACGAAAGACTTGTCCCTCCTGACATATTACCAGGGGGTGAACCTTACTTTAAGATTCTGGCTTTGAGCTTATCAGGTATGTCCATGAAAGACTCTAATCTCATACTCAGAGCAAATGGTACTGTCCATTTTGCATCCTGCCTTGTTTCATTCGCAACTATGTCCAAGCTCGCCCTCTGAGCTCAGACTCCATAGGAGATGCTCAGATGACTACAGAAGAAATTACAGGCTCCTCTCTTAATTACAATAGCAGGCATGAAATTAGAAGAAATTTCTACCAGATTTCACATGCAAATAGAATCCAAACCCTCTATCACCAGTTTCCAATACATCTTCCAGACTGAATTATCGATTTGTGACTATGGGCTTCCCATTTTACCTTCACCCATATTCTGAAAGTAGTCAATTTACAAAAACATGTTGACATAAACAGGGATTCAACCCTTCCTAAATGAAAAAATAGACTGGTACTAGGTGTGGCTTCTGAGAGAGAGAACCCTACACAGAGAGAAGGCTGGAATTTCTAGTATAATTATCCTGTGAAAACAGAATAAAGCCGTACAAAATGTAATTTGTGTTCTGTAGAAATAATTATGGGTAGGGAAAATTAAGAGTGGACAGGCATCTTTGTTCCCTCTATTGGGTCAGAGAATTTGCTTATTAAATACTTTAATAAAATACTGCATTTGCACAGGACTTTGCCTCTGACAAACTCAAAACTTTCTATAAACACATAATAATTAAGCTTCAACTGCCTTATGAAGTTGATGTTTATCTTTTATTTTTGAACATGTAAGGAAGCTACTGCTCGGTATTGGATTTGACCATGTCTGTGCCATGTCAAAGGGACACACCTTCAGTACCTCAAGTGTGAGGCACAGCAAGAGGCTATCCTTCTCATGACCTTATAATAAACCTGCATCTGAAGAAAGAAGTGATTTAATGTCAAATAAGAAGCAGCTGTAAAATGTGCAAGGAAATATGTAAAACAGAGAAAACCAGGCAAGTGTAGCTCAGTATTTAACGTTCCTCAAGCCTAATCAGAAGAAAGAATATAAGAAAAAATTTTGTTAGAAGCCTTTTAGAGTCAAGGGCATTGTTTGCCAAAAGATTCCACCAGTGCACGCTAAAGATTCCTGCACTTCAGACCTACTTTTCAGATAGCAGAGCCTCTTAGAGGATAAATCTTACGTAGTCTGTGATTAAGCTTTCCTTCTTCGTATCACTGTCATACACACTTCCCACAAATAAAACACATTTTTATACCCAAGAATAAAAACAACTTCAGTATCAGGTTTCATAACATTCGTTTTATCAAGATGACTGAAAAAACATCAAGAGTTATAAAGAACAAATGATTTTGTTTTTTAACACAAGTAATTAATATTGCTCCTCTACAGCTGCCAGAGTAAGTCCAGTTTCAGAACAACCAAACAGAATTGTTTGTTATTTACACTTTTTTTTTTTTTTCCAAGTAACCTGGTACTTTTTAAAGGCCAGAATTCTGATTCTGACTTTCTCTAATTTACTATCATTTTGAAGCAACTGTCTTAGTGGATGCTATTTCATTAGGACTGGTACCGGATGAAGATAAATACATGGTAGATCTACCTATCTATGAGATAAAGATGCATAAACATGTTGGAAGGCAGAGACAAAGATCTGTTGGCCTTGTCATTTTTATAACTTGCTGCTACGCTAAACCTACTGAGCTCTGCAAACCAACTTTGTACATCTGATCTGTACATCTTTGTACATCCTCATACATCTGACAGACCAGAGACTCCACTGCAGCAAGTTCCTGCTTTCTTGGGTTTCCAGTGTCAGATGCAATGTGATTCTGATCCACCTTCAGTGAATTAAACAGGATTTTGTGATGGACTCCATACTGAATTCAACAAGAGCAGCAGTCAGCCTACATTAATAGCAGTTCTGTTCTGAGACACACTGAAATGCAAGAACAGATAGCGTAGCTGGAGTATGTTTACATTTCTGCTGTTGACTTGTGCATTCCAAGTGAATTGCTCTGTCTGTCTCTCAATGGATCTATTTATTCAAGCCCGCATTTAAAATGCAAAATTCTTTCCCATTTGTTGATAGCTTATAATTACATTAAATGGTCTTTCTCAAGAAATGATCCTTGAAAAAAAAAAAAAGATAAAAAGACATAGCATTATTTCACAGGTTTATGGAAGTGCCTGTTCTTGTTCCTGAGTATTTAGCTGTAAAGAACCATTTAGTTCCCATTCCTTAAAAAGGCCACCTACATGGGAAGACAAAAATTGCTTCTAAGTCCCAAGCTCAGAAAAGTTAATGGTTAGGCAAGGCAGACTTAAAGGCATGATGGAAGATGCTCCTACTCCCATCCCTAGCCTACCTCTTTCCCTGCAGTTCTGCCCCATTCTCTCTTGGGCCTGCTGAGCTCCCCTATACTCCTTTCCTTATCTCACCTCTTCCCTGCAATCCATTTTGCTGCCCCTTTTCTTGGAGCAGAAAAATGTATGCAAGTATTTTTCTACATCACTGGGACATTATGAGCTGAGTCTGAAAATAAGGATTATTTCAGACTATTCCTTACATCTTGCAGCGTCCTGCAAGAATACCAGTATCACAGTTTATAAAGTTATGTGCTGACACAGGTTATGGTGCTGCAGATAAGCACCCATGTGCATTTCGTACTCTCCATATGTTTTGCTCTAATGGCTTTTATCTGTTACCATTCTCTGTGCCTAAAATTCCATAAGCTTTTCTTTGAAAGACGTATCACAAACAACAGAACATCTAAGGAGATTTTTCAGGCTCTGAAAAGAAGATATCTGGCACAATGGTATTTATTTTCGCTCCAAGAGGGGACTAAAAACCATGCATTTGTGAAGGTGATCCAGAATCGTAAGAAGTATATTCCTGCATACAGTGTTAACATATTAAATAGATTTATTTCAGAACAAAGTGGTACATAATACTGATTGCATTCAATGATGCTTATAATCCAATGTATTCTTTCTACAGATAAAATAAGAAAATGACAACTTCAATGGATATGAAGTTGAAGATTTGCCTAGCTTTGAAAATATAAATACACAAAAAACTTGCCTCTGCATGGAAAGACTTTTTATACTGGTTCAAAATAACTAAGAGCTTTTCTCTCAGTGTGGCCAATGTTAAAACATGTCATATCTACTTACTAGTGATGGAAGGTAGACTTTAGACTCTATAGACTATAGCCCTTTCTTTTACAAGGATACACCCTTCTTAACTCTCTGTAAGTTTTCACCTGCTTTATTTTGAAACTGAAGTACGTTTCAGACCTACACAAGCATTTAAGGTTTTATTACTCATGATGGGTATAAGCAAGAATAGCCTGAAGCAGGTGGAAAGAAATTCCCTTCTTTTTGCTCTTTTTTCCTGATTTGAGACTCTCATATTATGGGCTTTGATCTCCTTCCCTGTTCTCTTTCTCCTTTGTTGCTAAAGTAAATAGTTCACTTTTTTTTTTTTTCTTTTGCAGCTTCATCATTTTAGTACATTACACCATTTGGCACAGGAGACACAAAGAACCACATCAAATAAAAGCACGTGACCACAAAAGCCTTAAGAACCATGATCCCAGATTCGTTGTCAGTTTACCATTTTTCAGACTTGCTCGACCATCAAATCCTCCCTATCACATTAACAACGTGGTGCTTTGCAGGAGATCTGGAATAGTGCTTCAATCAGCAATACAGAGATTAACAATAAAATAACAGAACATTACTCTTACTGCTGAGAAATCAGTCAGTCTAGACTTGTGACAGTGCTTTCTCCCCTTTCTAGTAATACTCAATTTAAAGCAAATATAATTAACATATTGTTTGTCCAGTCATATCTGCTACAAGGTAAAGTGTATCCCCCCAGAAATTCCTACCTTAATTTTACAGGAACGACTTAGAGACACAACATGCTTCTATTTTTACAGGAATACAGGAGACTTTTAAATTAACTATTAACTATTTATACTTCAACTCAGGTAAAATGAAAATGTATGTTTCCAGCTAACTTGATATAATATGACGTAATGATGTTATTGAGGGTAAAGAAAAAACACAATCACAAGTAAGTCCTGGAGGAAAAACTACACAAAAACTATTTATTTGGACAGAGAATCCTGGTCAAACACTAAAAGTCTGGCCAAGTAGAGCCAAAAGGATAAATAACATCTTTCTTTCCTTGACCTACTAAAGGTTCAGAGTAAATACTTCTGAGTTCCTCCTGACTGGTGACTGGAAAAAAATACAAAACAATCACTGTAAAAAAAGTGGATACTAAGAACAAAATGTATTTTAGCTTCACAGACTGTGCAGAAAACTGCAACTCAGGCTTTTTGAGCTCTGTTTGCACCTCTTCTGCTGACTTTGTATGTTCTAGCACGTCATTGCAAACCACTTCACTTGCCCACTTACAATGGTCGGATGCTTACACTGAAGTAGACTGAAGTTTCATAATCTTCATCAAATAGTATAAAGCTGTGGGATGAAGTCATCTTTAAGTGCTAATGAATACTGCTTTGCTTGGGTTATTCCAACTTTGGTATTCTGATATAGGTAGAAATTGTTAAAGAACAGTTTTCAGTCCTATATATTCCGTTTTAGACAAAGTGGGTATACCAACAAAAGAATTAGATTAACTGTATAGAGTTTGGGTTCTAGTAAACTTTAACAGGTTTACACACAAACCATAGCTCAGGTGATGCAGAACTGAAAGACTTAACGGGATAGGAACTCTGTCCCCAGGATTTTACTACTCCTGAGGAAAAAAAGAAACACAAAGCATGAGACGAATAGATAGTTAACCCTATAATTAAATTAGAATATGTCTCTTCCCTTCCTTTATTCAGATTCAGAGCCGGGAGGGGAAAGAACAGTATAAAGCTTTGCAGCATAAAGCTTTCCCTACTGTTGATAGTATGAAAGCCTAAAACCACCAGTATTTCCTCTGCATCAGCTAAACTGGGACTGGAGCGATTTCCTTTACTTAATGGGTTTTTATACACGGAAATCAACCCAAAGGTTCTGCATAAATAGGACCAAAAGGTTTCTGCTGGTCTGTTAAGCAACAGCAAGCCTGGGCTGAAGGCGATGGAGCTCTCCGCAGGCCTCAGCCATCACCTTCTCTGAAGACACAAACCCATGCTAGGATAACATTTATTGCCCAGCTGATCAGCCCCACATGTCACACAGCTCTAGTTGTGCACACACGCTGTATACAAAGCCTACAACATTCATAATCCCATTTTCTTCTCAGTGTAACAGGACCCACTTTTATAGATTAATGTCAAACCTACAGGAGCCCTGTCTAGGCTGAGAGTCCAGCAAATCTGACAGCCCTCTGGGAACTGCACTGTGCCTTGAAACACAAACTTTTGGACAGCTGGACAGGAGAAGTCCACCTGAATGCAACAGAAATGATCAGAAAGGCTCCAATGTGTGCAGGGGTTTAAAATACAGGCTTATTTAACGGCTGTTAACAATAGCAATCTATAAAGCAATGCTCAGTGCAAAGATTTTGGTCGCCATTCATTCTGATAATATAAATACAAAGGCACAAATAAAAAAGCAATATATTTAAGACTGAGTTAAAATATTATGAAATCCCTCATGCTTAATATGTGGAATTATTTTTCAGAATAAACAGGTGAAAAAAGAGAATATGAGAAGTTTCAGAGGCTATAAAAAGTGTGCTTGGCTCTTACAGGGCCCAAAAATTCTGACAAAAGTCACTTTTGTTTTGAAACTTACTACACTTAAGCCCCTCTCAGTTTTTCCACACACACACGCAGAAAAGCAAGGTATATTACAAATTTAACATACTTACCAATTTCACAGCAGCTTACTTTTAGAAAGGTTACAAATAAGGAGATATTCATAACAAATAATGTAAGGACTGAATTTAACGGCATTTCTTATGGTCTCAAGCAGAGTTTTTTTTTCTTTTTCTTTTTCTTTTTTTTTTTTTTTTTCCCGAAAGCATTAGTTACTAATATCAATTCTTCATCAGCACAGCATTATTCAAGCCAAATCGCTATAAGAGCACCTGAGCAAGTTGCTAGGTGCCTCAGGGTTTAACCAGGAAGGCCTGGTTCCTGTCCCAGGGAACTTGCACAGCCCGGCATTTCGCACCATGCAACGCAATAAGGAACTAAGCAGCAGGGACTCAACGGTGGGGAAGGAACAGCATGGGCTGCAATACGGAGACTTAAATATTTACAATGGAGGAAGATGTATTTCCAAAGCATTTTGCTTATTTCTTAAAGGAATCTTGGCAGAAAATTAATAGAAGTTTCAGTGAGAAGTGAAGGAAAATTAAGAGTTTCACCACAGAGAATTAAATGCAAAGAGGAAATAACAGCCAAAGCAAAAACAAACAAAAAAGCAAACAAACAAATAAATAAATAAAAACAACAAACAAAAAAAAAACACACACACACACACACAAAAAGTTGTAGGAAGAGGGCAGACAAATGAAGCAGCAGCAAAAATAACTGACCTAACAAAAACATACAGATACGATAAAAAACATGGGCAGATAAGAAAAGAAAGAGAACACTATGCAATCTTATGAAAAAAAAAAAAAAAAAAAAAAAAAAGAGAGAGAGCAGAAAATTAAGCTTAGAGAAATGATTCAAGACACCGGCAGAAAGACCCTCTAACATAACCTCCTGTGATCATATTTGGTATGGACCTCAGGAAGAAGAGTAAGCGTGCAAGAGGCTGGAGACTTGTCACACTAGTGCAGTACAAGAGTTAGACTGAAAGACAAGGTGGATGGATGTTAGCCCAGGTACAAGACTTGCTCATCCTGCATTGATTTGAAATGCCATCACAAGTGGTTTAGAATGCCACACTATCCCCATCCATTTCTCCTTTGCATGGAGAAGAGGGAAACGTCTCATCTGTAATCTGAAAATTTACTTTTGAATTCCCTACTCTCCAGAAGTATACTTTTAAAGGTATTACCTGTTTTGCAGACATATATACACCACCTTAACTGTGAATATATTGAGAGTCTTCTAAATAGCAGGAAAAAAAAAATACTGGGCATTGACTCTTTGCCTTAAGGGAAAAATGTTTCTAACTCCTAACTCAAAAGAACTAAAAATGGCTTACATGTAGCATGAAGATAGAAGCTGGAATTGTAAACTTTTGCATAAACAAGGAAAAAAAGACCAGAGCACTAGTATACTGTGAGCAGTATTCTCCTCTGGAACAGTAGAACTTAATAAATTAATGAAAGGATTGAGGATTTATTTATGGTGAGGATCACTGGAAATTCCTCTGCACTGAAACATGGGTGGTATGTTACACAATGCTTGTCATTGTTTAAAATACTGATCTGCTGTTTTATAATCCACTCTGCTTTAGTGATGGAGATCTCCCAAACAATCCCATTGAACAGAATATTTATCACAAATGTGTGTGCATCACCTATCTATCCATAAAATGGATGATATAAATGAATAACCGATCTAAGATGGGTATCAGTTATTTTTTATTTTACAAACATGTGCCCTATATACCTACTGTTTATCAATCTTTGGCCCTGCACTCAGTATCACTGAGCGCATGTACTATGTATTACGATTGTTCATATGGCAGGTGTTTTCCTAGTGCTTTTACTAAGCTCACCTAACCAGCAGTGTCTCTATCACGAAGCAGAAAAATAAGTCTCAAAGCAGTTTACAATTCCATTGCCTTTCTTACCAGCTTCACTCACCTTTTCCTGAAGAACAACATTCATTTCCTATAATTTGCAGCCTTTTTATGTTTTATGACTGCACTTGCTTATATGGTTCCTTATTTTATGTTCCCTAATCTATTAGTCAGATTACAGTAATTATCTCTTATTGTTAATCTTTTCCAGATATTGCTTAATGCCTAACGCTTTCAGGGACACAGTCATTTTGTAAGCATGCTATTTTTCTGCCTCTCTACCAAAATAGTACTGTCTGTAAACTTAAACATATTAACAAAGCTTGTGGATCTCTTCTGGAGAAACGTTTAGTGTAAGCAACATAACGTCTCCTGCATCATCAGCATCAGATTTGATTAGCTTTGACGAAGAACAAGAAATACAAAGCACTGAAAGGACAGAAAATCTTGCAGAAAATTCTCAGAAATGAAATGAAAGCAACATGCTGGAAAACTTCTGGATATGAAGTTGAGCATTTGGGTCATCTATAAGAATGCCTGAGGGAGGCAGAAAAAAGGGAAAAAAATGTTTTTCTTTCATACATCTGGCTTCTGATGCTGATTTCCATGTGTATGCAGCATGATTAAGGGGCATTCTTGCTCAGATCTTGAAATTGGCTTTATCTTATGTTCACAAATGATGTGGAATGCTACAAGTCTGGTCTGGTGTTCCAGCTACATTCTCCAAGACGTCTAGTGAATTCAGGTTTTATGTAAGCCAAATATGTTCACATGTGGACGCAAGGCAAGAGAACATAAGTTTTTCATGTAAACACAGCCACTGTGGTTTGACAAACTAATAAGAACCATGTTAAACCCTATTCATTTAACAAGATGATATGAATCTGCTTGGATGGTTTTTACAACCCCTTTCAGAATCTTTACCACAGGCATTTGTGTAAGTGTGTTTTGTTCCTATGAACATAAATAATTCAATATTCATCTTAACATACCCTCCTTCCAAACTGAGGGAAGCAGGACTATGCAGCGCATAACACAAAGGCAGCCTTTGGTAGATGGGAAGAGTGGGAATAATGCTCAGATGAAAATATTTGCAGTTTTAAACCCTGCTTTACATCAGATGTAACAAGGGCTCCTTCTGCAACAAGACCGACGTGGATCTACTTTAAAAACAAGAAAAGAAAAGGCAGAAAATAGAAACCTAGATGTTCATTGTGTTAAAATGAAGACAAGGTCCCCATTTACACACAAGAAACTGGAAACTATCTTTGTAGCTTAGAGCTGCACTTCGCTTGTCAAAAGGGGAATATCAAGGTTTTTGTTTTCATTGATGCCTCTTCTGTTCATGAAGCAGCTTCATTAATGTACATATTGCAAGACAAAGACTGGGATGAAAATCCTTTTCATGAATCTTCCCTTGTTACTAGAATACATTATGAATGCATATAGTGAATAAATCAGTCCTTAGGCAAATGTAAACACTTGCACCCCATAAACTTCCTTCAATGCATACTCTCTTTCCTTAGAAACTGGAAATACTCATACGGTCACTGAAAGACACAAATTCCAACTCTACATTAGTACACCTTAACATCTTTTAAGGGCTTGATTAACGTTACTTAAATGTTTCAGGGCTCGAGTGTCTTTCCAAATTAAGTACTGAGATAATGGAGTGGCCTAACCTGTGTCTTGAAGTAGATATATTTACAAATAAATATAGAATTTGAAAAAATTACCCTTTTTAATTGAAGAATGACATTTTCAGAAAGCTTCTCAGTTTTTAAATCATTACCATTCTGTCTTTCAATAAGAACGAAGATCCAGCTATTCTACATCTAGAATAGCTTCCTAATATAAAGCTATTCCAGAACAGGTTTTTTTTGGGGGGAAAATATATTAAGGCTTTGGAGTCCTATAGATACCGAAAAAGAATAGTTCAAATCAAACATATTGTTATATTTCCTCAACCACCAGTCAGAGAAGTTTTCAATATGAATAACAAAGAAATAGATTAAAATATGAAACAGCACAAACATTGTTCTCCTTGTCCTTCATCCTGGAACACATTTTCTGTTTTCTTTCTTTGCCAGTTCTTCCTTCCTCCTTTCCTTTCAAAAATCAAAAGCACCAAGTACTATTCATACCTGTACTAGATGCATCAACGATGACATTATAAAACCAAATCTGCTGCGAATACTCTCTAAAATAAATGAAGAATGTAAACTAAGTAACTGAATGAGGCACATTCTGTGAACTAAAATAAAAACTCACAATAGACGAGAACTACTTCAAAGAATCCATTCTGTCAATGGTGGCTTATTTCCAAGTCAAAGATCTACCACTTGCTACTAAAGATTTATTTATCAAAATGAATTATATAACATATTCCATTATCCTCACATTTTATTTACACCAACATTTTGACACCTAACAATGTAATGTTAATGTTATTGTACTGAGACTTCTAGATCATAGCCTGATAAAAACTCACTCAATCTGATGGGGACTATGATGTCTTGCCAGTATTTGTATGTGCTGTCTTTTTTCTATAAACAAATTATTTTATAAAGGAATACATATACATTTTAAAAACTTTATTGTATGCAATGATCTCCTAAACATTAGCTTTTAATTGACTAGAGTTAGGTGAACCTCAACAGAATTCTCCCTTCATTTAAATGACTTCAACAATTTAGCGACTTTTTCCCCATTACACAATATACGCAACTAAACATTATTTATTCAGTCATAAGCAGAGTGGCTGTGAACGCTGTTCTGTAAGTGCCCAAGATTAGGAAGCTGTTATAATTATCTTGCATGGCTAAACAACAGAATGTTTACCTTATTACTTAATCTAATTTTACCTATCAGCATCTTACAAAAGAAAATTTATGTCCAAAGTGAAAATATTCCAAGTTTTGGCTGAGAGTGCTTATATTCTTAACTGCTTTTGGCAGTTTTTACCAGTAATAAATATCCAGTAAATACATATCCAGTAATAAATAGACTCCAGCATTCGAGTCTTCTGTGTTATACATGCATGTGTTTCTATATCCTGTATTTTTATTTCTCCAAAGTTTTTTAAAGTTTATTTCTTTAAAGTCTTTAATGTAAGAAAGAAGATATGCCACCAAACAGCTTGATTTTGCTCACCATCTCCTTACCTGTCACTGAATGGCATAACTAGCAACCTCAGCTTGCAGGAAGAACTCTTTCAAAGTTGTGTTAATGCCATTTGATAAATCACCACAAAATAATTATGATAACATATTTATTGCAATTTATCGTGTACTAATTAAAATTAGTACCTCTTCTTTTCTACATCTCTTTCTCACATGTGCATGCTTGAAGTTTATGGTCTTCCACTTTAATATCAAGTCACTAAATACACTGCAATGGAAACTACAAATTCTGTTTTATTCCAATTCTGTCAATGGTTTCTAGAGTAAATGAAGAGAACAGCCTCAACCACTGTTTATCAGTCTTTGCAGAGTAAGATATGTACATAGAGGTCTTGGACTTACAGAGGCCATGCTAGAAAAACAACATCATCCTTGACCTCTTCAAGGCACTTATAAAACACAACAAAAAATACCTTACAACTGCCAGCACCTCATAATTTTAGTTTAACTCTGAAGGCTACATCTCTTTATGATATAACTCATAATTCAATGTTTGCTATTTCCTCCTGATGATTGAGTATGAATCTGATGTTCTTCTTCAAGCCAGGAAAGAGATGGCTAAGGGTGACAGAAAAACATGGGGGATCAGAGGACTGTTTAAAAATACAAACATCAGAGTAGTACTACGTCTCCCTAAAATACCTTTTGTCCCACAGGCTGTGAAGTGTTTTAATAATGTATAACAGAATTCATGTATAGCGCAAAGACTGCTGCAAATCCATACCTATACAATCCATAATGCAATTTATGTCAGGGAATTAATACTTTATGTTAATAAAAGTAGAACTCACACCTACTTTAGAAGTTGAGTATGACCAGAATATCACAATATGAATATCTCAGCATCTTTGAAGGTAAGCTTTACTAGTGAGTCATTTCAGCTCACCCAGAATTTTTCCTCCTAACACATTGTCAACAAAATCCCTTAGATTCGAGTTGCCATGGTAGGTTACCTGTTTTCTCACTTTAAAAAATGTAAAGAAGCCACTGCACACTGTGTACACCATTTATCTGTAATTATAGAGGCTTGTGATTTTGAACGTAGACAATTTTGCAAGGATTTTTTTTTTTTTTTACTATGAAGATTTGTCACTCAAGTTATTTTTGAATTGACTAAAGAATGTCAAAAATGAAACCTTCAGTATTATTTAAACCTATAAATAGTATTTTAAAATTCTAGTTTGTCTTCTAGGTCTGGGGCAGGAATAGCTGATTTGGGGCTTCTACATGCTGAGGTTACTATTTTGTTGTGAAGACTGAAGTTCTCAGAAACCATAGGCTCTTTGCTTTTTCTCCTGCTTCCTGTCTTCAACATACAGGCCATCATTGGACGTTTTTAAGTGAATTATAATGAATGCGTTAGCTCATGAAGATTTTAGGTCTGCTGCAAAGCTGGAGTAAAAAGGAACATAAACTGACCCTATAAGAACAACAAAATACAGTTCCGAAATTAAATCTAAACCTTCCTGTAAATAGCCTCTGTTCATTTGGCTTCTTCCAAATGCCTGTAGGTCTTGCCTTTCATGACTACTACTATAGTTAGTGTTTCTTTGGCTGCTGGTGGGTTTTCAATTTCCTTAAAAACTGCAGAGGTTACATTTGTACCAGAGCATGATTTTAACAATCTCCCACTTTCACATTTCCCATCTCTCACTGAGCTCACAGTGAAGATACAGTCCCAGGCAATTTCACTTCAGATTAAGAGTCAGCCATAGGATTAAACAAACAAAAAAAGATCAGTTGTTTGATCTTCTTCTACTCAGGCAGATTCTTATCCACCTAGATTTAAAATAAAAATTTGCTTAGAACAACAAGATTGGGAACCACTGTATGTATTATATTATTTCCTTGCATGGAAAACAAACAAACAAACAAACAAAAATATGTCTGTCCTCAGGAAGGACAGTAAATCCAAGAATTGCTCTTATTTTGTTCTTTTTCTTTAAATATGGCAGTTCAAACTTGGCCACTTGGCATGTGTGTAGTTGACAGCTTGCACTACATACAGATTTCCAGTTATTATAATCTTGAATGCAAAAGTCCTTATCTGAACGTCTATTTGAATTCAATGAAAGCAAGGGATATCACCTTCACCAATATAATCATCGGCATCCATATGAACCTCATACACGCATTCATATACGAAGTACGTAACAGTAAATCAAATATGTTGTTTCCAAAAAGTCAGAAGAATTAGGAAATTCAAAGCTTTATCTCCCACATCAGTATTAAATTCATCCTCTTCTGCACATGTGGTATAACAGTGTTATGAATATTAATGTCATAACAACATATGGAAATAACTTATGAAAGGTTGATGAATTATTGCCTTAAAATGCATGAGTTTTATGTGTCTAAATAATATCTATAATATTCCAAGGATGTAGTCCCTATATTTCATTTATTCCTGAATACCTACTTGTCAATGTTTACCTAAATAATAACATAAATAACATAAGCAGCATAAATAACAAAGTTGTTCATGGACAACACAACTAACAAAGTTTGGTTTCCAATGGACTACTGTACTGCATAAGATTGATTTTTTAACTGAGCTGTGTTAACACACAGTACGAGTTCACTCTTTATTAAACATCAGAAAAACCACACAGGAAAGATGTTCTAAATGTCTTTGCCAAAGGAAAAGCTTCAAATGGTGTTCATGCCTTGTAAGACATCAGAGAAAACATTCAGGACACAAATCTTGACTGAAGAGAGGTTTTTTCTGATGTTTAACAAGGCATGAATTCCGACTGAAGCACTTCCTGGGATTAGAATATTCATGATTTATTTCAACTATGTTGATTCTCTATTCATAAAATAGTTATACAGGAGCTTCAGCCTTTCCTTTAGGTGGCAGTAACAGAATCTGCCTCTTCTAACTGGTTATATTTAAGAAATTACAGGAACTTTGTATTTTCAAGCCTTCTATCCTCCTACTACATTCTTCTGAAATTAGCCAACAGGCTCAAGAGCAGATTGTAGGGCAGAAATAACAGAAACCTACCTGTGTGCACAGACAACATGGATCATACTAATTTACAGGAAAGAGAACTAATTTTCCTAGGAAGTCAGATTAAAAAACTACCACAGCTTCCCACCACATCAAGTATCTAGGGAGGAATTACAGTTCCATGGAAGCTCTTGGCATTCCTTGCCAACTGGACTGGAGCCAAGCTTTCACCCTCAGTCTGGGCAGAAAACTACAGCGATTCCCCCTAAAAACCCCAACCCTCAACACTAAGTAACCTGAAAACTTAAAAAACAACCAAACAAAACCCAACAACTGGTTAAACTCACATTGCACAAGCAATTCAGATAGACAAACAGTTTTTCATCAGATGCTTCCTGAATAAAAAAAAAAAACAAAACACCATAAATAACTTCATCCCATTAGGTAAATCATTTGTCAAAGCCACTGTTGCAAGAGCTTCAACAAATGCCTTCTTAACCACAGCCTCAGGACTGCTAATATAATACTAATAATCTACTTTCTTTACCATGAGAGTACACAGGTGCATACTCAAAGAAACGTTTCACAACATGTTCATTAAACCTGGGATGCCAGAGCACAGGCACAGAAAAAACACATTGATACCTCTGATGAAGGGAAATTTCCACCAGTGAGACAAATATGTCAAAACCAGTACTCGTTTTAAGCAGTTATCACATATGGAAAACCTCAAAAAAAATTCTAAATAAAAGAAACAAAAGAAAAATATTTATAATGGAAAAGATGAGGCAATTTCCAACTGCAGCAAATTTCAAAGGTTCTGAGTTCTCCCAGCTTCCAGCTTTACTGGAAAGCAGGAGTTGCTTAATAGCGCTGAAAATATCTCACAAACTCTTTTTAGTCTAAGTTTAGAGATATGACCTTTTTTTTCCAAAGATTCAAAGCAGGAATCTATTAGTCTTTTAGTACAGTTTGGGACACATTGTGTATTTATTCATCACTTCTTGGGCAGGACTCACACTGTAAAATTTAAAAGTGTCCATCAGCCACCTCTGCTCCTTTTTTTTTTTTTTTTTTTTTTGAGCTGGGAGCTTGCAATGGAGAAAAAGCTTCAGGAATTTTGTGTAGTTTCACAGTAAGTTTATTAATCTTGCTCAGTGGGTGGGAAAAGAAAGCAAATGATTCAACACAGGGACAAGAATGGCCCAAATACCAGAAGGTGGTGTGGAACTTACCCATGTCCGTTGTGTACAGTGGAAAATATGGAAGTTTTAACACCGTTTCTTAAATTAGAACAGGTTTTTGTACTTTGCCCATCTCATCCAGTTTGAACTTAGAAAAACAAATACAAAATGTGTGTCTCGCGGAAGGGTCCTGTTTTGCCAAACAACCAGCTCTCCTTATGAAAAATGCAAACCCAATGCAATATAAAAAACATCATACAAAGAAATAAAGATTGGCACATGTCCTCGCTGTTCTTGCTTCTTGCACCACATGACTCTTCAGAAAACTCTGAGCAGATTTTTCTGTAGTTCTACACTGAAGAGGGGAGGAAAAAAAAAAAAGGAAAAAAGGATCTGCTCTTGGAAATTTCTGTCCAGCAAGATTTTCTAGTAAAAGCTACTCATTATTCAATTTGCTACCTATCTACTGTAAAACAATTGCCTGTTACGCAAGGATAGTTATCTGTTACAGGACAAAAACTCTCCAACAAAGCACAAATGCTGTTGTTCACACTTACTTAGGTTTAAACTGCTACCACTTTGATGAGTCTACTGAATAGTCCTGAGAGTAGTTCTACAACTTAGGTTTTTTTTTTTGCTTGGTTTGTGGGTCTTTTGCCTTAAAAAAAAAAAAAAATCTCATTTGAATTTTTCACAGCGAGGCTCAAAAGCCTGGTCGGTCCAGTGCTGGTCATCTCCAGCACTGTGTTCCCTGTTGCAATGATGATGGGTACCACAAGGAAAAAGTCACTGGAAATTTGACATTAACAAACATTATCCTGAGAGCCACCTGTGTGGGGATTTCCACTACAGTTTTGAAGCACAGCAGAGGTAAGGTCTTCCACTCAGAGAAACCATGTTAAAGGAGTTGGCCACAAAAATGCCAAATATATGATGGAAGATGAGGCCAAAACAAGCTAGTACAAGCCAATGCACGAAGAAAACAGAGGCTAACAAATAGCTCCTTAGTAAGGACAGAAACCACAAGACTCTGGTAAGATCTCAGTGCTCACACAGCCTGACCCATAAACCATAGCCCTGACAAGTGGAAAAACAGGAACAGTTCTCTAACATTCACTTCCATCAAAATGTCTCCTTTTGGACCCAGGTCTTGGTACTAACTTTACCTACTGGTGATACTGGAGTGCCAGGGTGGGAAGGCTTACACAAAACAGGACAGGGGTCGTACTGCGTTATTCTGGAGTCTGAGAAGGTGGTTACCAAGAACTGGCTGCATGATCTGCCACCACACACACTGCATCCTCCCAGCAAAGTCCTCAGAAGTGCTTTACTCCTGTGAGGGCCTCCCTAAATTTTGGGCAAACGACTAACATCCCCATTTCAAAACCCTCCACCCAGTGTATATGGACACATACAGTATATAAAAGCTGTATTTATTTTCTCAGTAAGGGGTAACCTGTCTCAGAAATATACTGCAGGTCTTTGAAAGAGTCACTCTGAAGTCTGAGAAAATAATATGCTCAGATGGTGGTGTTAAGTCAGCTGGAGAACTCAGCAGTGACTTCTTCTGTTGTTCAAAAACATTCATAAATGACCTGGTAAACAGGTGAGCCATCAGGTGATACGCTATTTAGGGTACTGAAAACAAGTTCCAACCATGAAGAGTAATAAAAAGACTTTGAAGCAGAATGATCAGGTGATAGCAAGAAATATGAGATTTAACACAGAAGAACATGAAGTGATGCACAGAACAATCGTAACTGGAAACATAAAATGATGGTCTCCAAGCTGAACATTCAGCTGATCTTGGGACTGACAATTCAATTAAAATGTCACCTCAGCACCACATAAAAAGACAAAAGAAAAAAAAAAAGTTGGGAATTATGGGGAAAGAGAAAACAAAAGGAAGAGCCGGATTATGGCCTTCATTAAGCTGTGTTTTGTCCACACCTACACGGTGCTATGAGTTTCAGACTCCCCTCTACAAAAAATATATATATAGCCACCCGAAAAGTTTCAGAGAAGAAAACAATTAACAAAGATATGGAATGGCTTTCAGGTAAAGAATAGCTTAGAAGAGGACTCCTCAGTCTGGAAAACAGAAAACAAACACAGGAACAGGATGAGAACTATAAGATTATGAGTGATGGGGAGAATGTAAGCATTGGCTAGTTGCATCTCTTGCAACACAAGTGGAAGGGCTCTGCATTAAATCATGCTAATAGGAGCTAGGTTCAAAACCAAAAGGAGGAAGAATACTGTGTTCACTTTTCAGACCCTCCCTTCAAAGACATTGAGGTGCTGGAGTGCGTCCAAAGAAGAGCAACGAAGCTGGTGAAGGGTCTAAAGAACAAGTCTTAAGAGGAGCAGCTGAGAGAGCTGGAGTTGCTTAGCCTAGAGAAAGGGAGGCTCAGGGGAGACCTTATCACTCGCTAAAAACACCTCAGAGGAGGCTGTAGCAGAGTAGGGGTTGGTCTCTTCTCGCAAGCAACAAACAAGGACAAGAGGACATGGTCTTAAGATGTGCCAGGGGAGGTTTAGGTGGGATATGAAAAAAAATTATTCACTGAAAGGGTTGTGAAGCACTGGAACAGGCTGCCCAGGGAAGTGGTTGATACAGATGTGGTGCTTAGGTACATGGTTTAGTGGTAGATTTGGCAGTGCCAGGTTAATGGTTGGGCTTGATCTTAAAGGTCTTTTCCAGATTAAATGACTCTACGATTCTAAGATCTTCACACAAGAGGCAGTGGGGCTGTGGAATTCCCTCCTGCAGTATGTTCAAAGGGTGGAGTGGATGAGACCATGGAAGAAAAATTCATTCAGGATTACTGAATACTTATCAAAGTCCTGGAGCCACAAATGGCTGAGGGCTGGAAAATGATTATGACAAAATATTGTCTATAATAGCCCTGTTTTTATAAAATTTGCTATTATCTTCACTTGCAACTCACTGGGTTGAGAATTCAGCGTGTGCATGTGTTCTTCTATTTGGGCACCATATTGATATTTGGATGCTATTGCAAAATAATTTATGCTGATAAATTTTAATCATAAACATATATCTATATAAACAAAAAGATAAAATGATTGTCACAGTATGATTATTATATGATTAAAACAGATACTAATAATTTAACTGAGGTTTCCTTAAAAATGCAATGGAAGCGTAACCTGAATTAATTGTCGAAAAAAAAGCAAAACCAGTTCTCTCTTCTGTTCCCCCACAGATAGTTGTAAATTAACTAATTTTGTGAACAGTGAATTGAAAGGTATTATATCTTCAAAGATGTTATTGCCTTAGATTTGGTAAAAAGAATGAAATAGTGAAATAAATAAAGCTCCTCCCTTGAATACCTCAATAGCAGTGAAATAATGACCTGACTTGTCTGACATGAACTCAGGCTGGGTGGAACACCTGAAAAAGCACCCGATCTGAAGGTGCAGGACCCTGCCCTCTTCTGCAAGTACAAGTGATATGCCAGGGATCATGATGATGTTTTAAAAAAATGCACAGCTCTGCAAAATGTACTGTGCTAGCATCCCCACCCCAGCTTAAAATACAATCCCTCTAACAATATCAACAGTTGCCTAACATTACATTTCACATACCACCGTGATTTGGGTGGCATGTGCATGTTTGAAAGAGAATTTGAAACACTAACAGTTACCGTGATGAGGGAGAGAGGTGTTTCAGGAGAGTGAAGGAAGTAAGCTGAGAATCGAGGTTACAAAATGGCTCTATTCATTCCTTTGTAGGGATGAAACAGTACAAACAAAACAACCAAACCCAAAACACTATTTACTTTGGGAAACAGAGTACGTCAAAGCTTCTCGGAGTAGGTGGAGTCAAATAAGGACGCGCTTGGCCCAAAGACTGCAACAGCCAGATCCCATGCAACCCTACAGGCTGTTTGAAGCTGCTCCCCAGTCTGGCAAGGCCACTTGCTCACTGCATAACGGTATCGCTCTGCACAGGTACAGCTGGCTCTCAGAGCAGGGGAGGGGAGGGCAAGCTGATTATATCCCCGAAAGACAGTGGTTATTTAGGGATACAGTCCTACTGTAACAAATGCCAACCTACAGGCAATGCCAGAGCTGTGATGAGAAGACCAATTACAAACATTGCTGTTGAAGCCTCTTAGGTGAATATGTTTTGTAATTAGCCAGTGCTGCTGCTTGATTCTAGTTACACAGTTTGCTTTCAAACCACCGCAGTACGTAGCAGAGCTGTGGGTGATCAGAGATACAGCTAGCTCTGCTTAACATTTCTCAGAGGTGTGGGGAGAGGGAGGGAAACAAATACAAACCTTTCACTTGAGGTAACATTCTTCTCTTCTGTTTGTTCTTTGGGAGAGTTATAATGCAAACCTGAGTTGGTACTCAAGGCATTTTAAGTTAGCACCCTTCAATATTGAAACCCACAGTGTATGGGACAATTTTTGATAAGGCAAGCAGTAACAATAACATGTCCAATGTGAGCTATCCAAACTCAGGATAAAAACTCATGGAATCCTCTCCAAGCGTGGGAGATAAATTCAGTAGCTAGAGTCAAAGTCACTCCTTGGCTATTTCACCGGACGTTCAAAGAAGACTTGTGAGAATTACAGCATGGAAAAGACTAACAGACTGAAGAACTGGACACTAGAAATTAAAGACTATGACCTCACTTCCCGTTTTCCATTCAGATTATTTGCTACATTAAAATTGGATAAAAAACAATCATCTATCAGTTTCCCAGCCTTTTCTATCTTACTTGCTACCAACTTGCTACCAACTTGAACACTGTAAAAAGTTAGGGAACTGATACTGTCTTGTAAGAGACAGCAAAAGCTCCAACAGCAAGTCACCAGAAATTTCCTGCCGTGGAAGAATATAGGCTGCATATTTAAGTACAAACAACCTCATACAAAATACCAATGTAAAAAAAGAAAAAAAAAAGAAAAAAAAGGGCATTATAAGTTTACAATAAAGACAACACCTGAAGGTTGATGCTATTCTAGAGTTGCTTAAGTCAGAAGCAAGAGGATTCACCACCCATGACACCTTACATCTGCAATTACCATGAAATCCAATTCTGAAAGGTTCAAGGAACACAAGCAGAAAGTAGTGTAGAAGAATGGGACTATTTCATTCTTTTCTGAGAAGCAGGCTTCCAAAAAAATTGCTTAGCCTGTTTGAGGCACCTGAGACACACAAGCAAAGACACACTTCTCAAACATAAAGGAAGTGATGAATGATTTGCATCGCCATTCTGACTGACCTGACAGAGTAGCTTTTTGTTAGCAATCAATGATTGCAATAGTTATTACTGAAAAGACTGAAGGTCATGGTTATGCACATCAAACTTTTCAAGTACTGCATACTAACATCTAGATTATTCCTTGTAACTAACTCATAACATTATATTAAAATCTGCCAAACCTGTGACATGGAACTGTTAACTGATTTAGAGTATCCATAAGATTCAAGAATCATTAATATTTTCAGTATTTTCAGAGCATTAAAGATAAAATTGTTTGGAGGGAACACCTAATTCTCATCTTTCAACTTGATAATACAGAAAAAGAAGTGAAATGCACAAATTTAGTACCTACTTCAAATTCAATGTATTAGTTGTGGGGGAAAAAAAACGTCACCCAGGTCTTTACATGTCCAACTTTTTCTCTTTTGGTTTATGCAACACCTGTTCCAAATGTCCTATTCTTTGGAGATCTACTTTGGAAGGAGACCTATCTAAAGCAGTGGTCAATACTTGGAAAAGCTGTCTTCCCTTCAAGGAACCATGTACTTATTCAGTGTCTAATTAGTGTCAACCTGAAGAACATTTATGCAGACGAACTTGGTCACGACTAAAAATAACTAATTGCAGCTCATCTAGCCAAATGTTGGGTAAGGTTAGAATTTATGTCCAATACATGGTATGATTTTTCTAACTTTGCAAGAAGAAATAAAATGCAGAAAATGTGAAAGCAAGCCAAGTCTGGAGAATGGCTGACAGCAAACTATTATTTATCAAGAACAAAAGTCAGGGTAGACGTTTCAAGATCCCAAAGTTAAAAAATAAAATGCTTTGTTTAAAATTCAATACTTTGCCTTCAAAATCTAGTACTGTATCATCTGTCTATCAGGGAATCCTCAAAATTAATCAATTTTATTGACCGATCTTCAATATAAGGCATATTCGTCTTTCCTTCCATGTAAATCTCTGTTAAAGAGGGTGATGAAGGACAGACAACTCCAAAGGAAGGAGGAGAGGGGGAATAAAAGAGCAAAGGTTCTAGCTGGAAAAAAAAAAAAAAAAAAAAAGAGCTCTGTATTAAAAAAAAAAAGTCTACTAATTAAAAGAATTAGGAAGAGACTTCTGGACAAAGTCTGGCAAAAGGAGGAAAGTATGCTGCTTGAACAAAGTAACAGAGAAGACAATCACAAAAGCATCTTCAGAACAACAGCTATGAGAATTTGGAGTGTGAAAGGGTGGAAAACAGAGGAGGGGCAAGGAGGGAAAGAAAAGGTTGCTGGATACACTGGAGAAATTACGAGAGGACATGAATATTAAAAATATGCTCATAAAATACAAATCATGGTATTTTTCTTCATTTTTAATTTCCCTTTGAATTTTGTAAACAGACAAATAACTTTGTATTGCTCTTTTTTTTTTCTTTCAAAAGTTATCAAGATCTACATAATTCAAGAGATGTTTCTCCTCCAACAGGTAATTCACGTACGTACTATATTTTAACAACTCTTTTGGATACCTTTATACCTTCAACATAAACCAGCATTTGAAATAGCTACAGGTTGTGACATTTCAAGAATCAGTCTGGGGTACTGGTATCCTAATAGAGGTCAAAGTCTCTTTAGCAGGTACAACATCAAGCTTTCCACACACTGGAGTAATTCCAAAGGATCAAATTCATTTCCAAAAGATGTTTGCCTTTTTTCTTTCCTGAGAATTTAGGTCTCAAGCTGCATAAGAAAATTTATCAGTTGAACCTACAAAGGTCTACTTCAGCACTCAGAAGAGAACTGAAGACAAATTCATGCCATTTTTGTAGATATAAGAAGTACAAATAAACAAAAGCTTTGAACAACATCTTTTTTTTTTTTTTCTTTCTTTCCCAAATTGCCTTTCCCATATGCTCAGTATTTGCTCTCTGTGAGCTCCTAGAATGTAACTCTGCCCTCTCAAATATTAGCTATTATTATCATTTCAACACAACTACAAAGGCACAGAAAAGTAAATTTAGGTTACAGATTTTCCCATGTGTTCAATTTAATGGTACAACCCAAAATACAGATGCTACTACCATAAAGATGCTACTTAAGCTTTTTGCAAAGTTATGACAAGGGGACAATCTGAGGTCATTTCTCCTAGCAACACACAACAAACTTATAACTTTCCGTTTGAACATCAAATTTAAGATTAAAGAAATGTATCAAAAAACCTTTATTAACTTATCAGTTCTATGCTCTCACAGGTGTGAGCACAGTAATTGGAAAATGTATGCTTCCTCAAACTAATTAATTCTTTTTTTTAAAAAAAAAAAAAAAAAAAAGACATTTAGGGAGACTGGAAATGCCACACAAGCAAAAGTGATAGTGTTTAAAAAGAACTCCCCCAAACTCAGCGTAGTGGAAGCCACCTCTGAATCACTACTGCCTATCAGGTTTCCAGATACTCATTCTCACCTCCTTTAGCAGATTTCCTTTCTGCTAAGCCTGAAAACGGGAAACAGATTCTCCTTTTGTCCTTTAGGATTCAAAAGTTATTCACCTATCTATCTGCTGGTCTAATAAAATCCAAATCTGTGTTGAGAAACTTACCACAAGACCAACTTTAAAATATTCCTTCGGAGGCTAGCAACAGTTTCTATGTTATTAATCCAATCAGACAGGTTTATGCCTGTCATCTTTGCCCAGATTTGAACTCCTGTTGCCCAAGAGAACAGAAATTGGTGATGCAGGAAGAAATGCTTAACTGTACAGTATTATTTACTTGTGGCTCAGCAATCAGTTAACCACATGTGAAGCTTTGCCAAGATGTCCTCCTACAACAAAGGAACTTTAAAAAATCTACAAAAAATCAAACATAATCACCAGTAATTGACATGGTTTGGATGGAACACTATTTACCTATGATTGGTTCTTAAAATAGAATCAAGTATTTTTACAGGTTTTTAAAGACTGAATTAAATTAAAAGACTCTTCTGCTTGCCTTAACGTACAATTATAATCAGTTTGCCAATTGCAGTATCTATTTATCTTTATGTTACTGAGATATTCTGGCAGGGGTCAAGGCCTCAAGATATACCCAACTATTATGAATATATTTTTCATGGTGGAAAGAAATGTACTTCTGCTTGTATTGAATATTTTATTTCATTCTCTTTAGAGCACACTGCTTGAATGACAACAGTGGAGATGCTAGAGGAACCTGTATCACATGTCGCTGCACATAAATGAGCATAGCCTCAAGACAGCCTACATAGCTAATGTAGGGCACTGATTAATGAGGATCAATAAGCAGGAAGACATCTTAGGTATAAAATTTGATCATGAAAGAAAGACCACACTTCTAAACCTAGCCACATTTATCTGTCACAGACTAAGATTATCAAAGGGAGTCTCTATTTGGTTCTAGTTTCCCAGTAATGCAATCTTTCTGAAATACATGAATATATTCACACATGAATACATTCATATGAATACATTCACATGACAGTATTTGGTAATAAGTAGTCTCAGAGAGGTACCAAAACAAAAATTCATTACAATTTATGAAAAAGATTATATAGATACTCAGATCAAAAGACAATAAAGGGCTGCAAACCATTTTTATGAGTGGAACAGCACTAAGACAATGGTGTATATTGTATTACTTGAATCATTTCAAGTCAAGCTTGGACAAAACATGTAAAGATCTAACAAAAAATCCCTGGCGGTATAGTTGTAATTGAGACATTTGAGGGATGTCTCGTCAAAAAAAAAGAAAAAATATTTACAGTTTCAACACTCACTAGCCACAGCTAAGGATTTGACCACTTTAAACATGCAAGTTCTCCTTTACTCCCGAAAGAACAGCAACAGGTTACTGTTGTAGGAGACTTTCCCACAGGTCTTCTCAAGTTCATTCTGTTGATCAAGAAAATCATTTCATGGATCCCAGTATTAAATGACCATGCACATTCAGTACAAACGTAACTTGTCCAAGGTAGCTGAAGAAGAATATAAGAAAACACATACATATCAAAATGAAAAAAAAAAAAAACAACACAAACCAACCAACCCCCAAAGCATCTCCTTTAATGGGCCACTTGCACAAAACACACTGTTCCTACAAGGCCTTAGCACAGCGTGCCTATAAATTCTGAACACCCCTACATTCTTGACTTTAAAGGGAGTCAGCTGGAGGACCTTGTTAGATATTAATTAACAAAAAACAGGGCGTTGCCTTGGTGAAAAGTAAACAACATTCCAGTTGCACGCAGTCTGATGTAACATGGGTGGTTGCATCTAGACGCTACCATTAAACTATTAAATGAAATATGCTGAACAGGTTGGGAGATGAACAAAAATAGAACGATAGACTTTCAAAGCATTAGTATAATGAACAAACCCAAGGTAATTCTACCTTTTTTTCTACCATTTTAAGTCTGTTCTGTCGTACATAGAAAATACTCAGCAATGTGAGTTACACTGCCACAATCCTTCACTGCTCGTTACTAGTGGTCATATTTTTTTTTTTACTTTTATTTTTACTATAGTACATGAAATTTTAGAAAGGAAAATACAAATCAGTAGTTGTGTACCGAGAAGAGATTATAAGCCTTTAGTATACAGTGTTAAAAAAAAAAGATGAAGTAAAACAGATTTTCCTGTGTTGCATGCCTTGCTATGGCAAGACATAACAATATCCACAATATTGACCCAAATTATTTGATTTTTGGCCCCATAGTGCCCTATATCACTCTGAATTATGTCAAGCAGCAGCTGGTCTCAAAGGACCATGCATTGGTGACACTTTCCAGAGGGCAGCCAGTTCCTCATGCCAACACTCTTCATTGTGTCAGCAGTGAGATGGGAACTCAATTTAACTTTATACCAGCTCACCACAACCTCCAGCCAGAGCAAACCCCAGTCAGCAAGATGTCCTTAAATGTGAGCCTTCCATGTGGCTGGAGAAGCAAGACGTGACTAACTCGAGAAGCTAGAATTTATGAGAAAAGGAAGTGATGTTAAAAGAGCTTCAGCTGCTGATCTGAGTCAGAATGGATGAACGGTAGCTCACAGGTGAAGGGAAGAAAGGTTGTCGCATGACAACATCGCGGTAAATGGCCGTGTTATGACACCACATGGCACTGTGACCACAGACCCAGCCAGCTCCAAACCAGAGGGACCTGTACGGTGTTAAGGACTGGGCCAGCTGAAGCCTTGGGATGCTGAGACTGGGTTTCCGGAGGAACGTCTCCCCTGCAGAGGGCAGGCACAGCAGAGAAGGCTCCTCAGCGAGGCTGTGGGATCTCCTCTGTGGGAAGCGCTCGGGACTCGGCTAGACAAAGGCCCGGCTATTCAAAACCTGACCTAGTGCTGGCAACAGTCCCATGCCAAGCAGGAAGCTGGGCTCAATGATTCAGAGTTCATTTTAAAGAGAAATAACGTTCAAAAAAAAAAAAGAGGAAAATAAACATTTTAAAGTGTTATAAAATAATGTTACTGCTTTCAAACAAACAGAGAACAAAGGCACTGCAGTCTGAGACAACGCAACGTTACTGTTGTGACCGTGCTCTGATTCTACGTATCAGACCATTAAAAGGGCTGTTAGGTTCTCATTGATCAAAGAGTGCCTAAACTTTAGATAAGGCTTCCTTTGTCCTGAGGTACCTCCATCACTCAACTCTCTTCGCAGTTTCTCTGTCAATAGCAGGAAAAACTGCTACCTGACGTGCAAAACTACAGAGGTTTACTTCTTAAAAAAAATAATAATAAAAAATATTTTCAGAGATCTGGGTAGAGTTAAAAACAAACAGCCAGAACAGAAAACAGAATATGGAGACAGAACTTAAAGAATTAAAAAAAAATAACAAAAAAAAAACAGCAGCAAGAGAAACTTCAATAGTAGGTATGTGAACGAAAACAGAGCGTGAACTGAAAACAAAAGCATTGGAGGTGGTCGGGAATCAAGTTAAAATCTTCATTACAACTCCAAGAGGAGTACAGGCAATCTTTGAGCAGTGGAACAAATTAACAGGATCGCTATGTAATTACATGTACATGCCATCTAACCACTATGGAGCACAAGAAAAACAAAAAAATATCTGGGAAGCCAACCAAAAACATGGCCTAAAAGAATTACCTCCACAAAATATCACAGCAAGCGCTACTTTCTCTAGAAAGGCTGAAGAGCAGTGGGTTGCTACCGAGGTAAGCAACCTTCCAAGACAGACAAATGTTGCGCAGCTGTTTGGGTTATTATCAAATGCAAAAACAAAGCAAGGAAAGGAAAGAGAACAGCAGCCCCACTAAAAAGCCGAATTGCTTTGCACGCAGTACTTAACATATGGAATAAACAGTACTGAGGCAACACAAGGGAACAATTAGTATAAACGGTTTTGTAAATATCTTGGACAAATCCCAGAAGAGAATAATACCGAGGAAGACACTGACTAATTCAGAGAAGGGAAGGGGCCTAGATGGCTTTTCTGGCCTCCTTATGTCCTTATGTGCCCTGTATTTATATTTGTATGCTTGCATTACCCAGCATATAGGCTATTTAAGGTCAGAAAAGCATTGCAGTAGCACAGCTGCCTCCAGCAAGCAGAGCTTGACATCACTAAACCACACAGAAGAGCACAGCCCTTTTATTGGCTTCAACAGCAAATATCTGCAAGCAGAATTGTTTCGCTCTATTTGTACAGGTTTTTCCACAGTCGTATGGTGTATCCAACTTTGGTACTAACAGAGTCTTGTTCACTTAAACTGTTAAATGGCTGAAGTTTCCCCCTCATGTACTATCAGTGGCCCCTGACCAGAAACCAGCTCCGAGAACTTAGCTTTAATATCCAACAAAAAAGAGAAACTACATTTTCATATACTCAAGTTGCAACTCCTGCCAAAATTTAATTTGGCTTTCTCTGTAGGAAGTTTGACACATACTGCATACACATATCAAATACCACACATGAGATCTGCGACACAAATCCTACGATATTCTTTGTTGACACACATGTATGTTCTCCAAGCTATACATAAAATATTCCAGACTTTTTCCATTAACACACTGGCTACACAAATTGCCAAAGTAATGAAAGGCTGAAGTGGTTTAGAAAACCCACTGAAATGGAAGGGTTTCAAAACACTGTTACTCCACAACATGGTTGATGATTGCCTTTAAAGAAGCATTTACGGGTATTTTCCAGAATTAGGCAGACATTTCAATGACTGCACCAACCTCCCAACAACACCACCACCACATACACAAACAAACATGCAAGGAAGGTGTGCCTTGCAGCCTACACCAGAGGTTTGACTCTCACCATCCACATCAAAGGTCTGGTGGAGTACCCAAGTCCCTCCCCCTCCAAAGGCTCCAGGCTTCTTGCAGTGGAAATCAGGGTGGGATGTGGCATGTCGAACATCCAGGTCTTGCCCTGACACCAACTTTTATTTGACCAGGGTGCAGAGGTGGGCCCCATAGTGTAGCTGTAGCCTGTGACAACTCAGAGATAGCCAGAGAAGTCTCTGATATACAGTGAAAACAAGCAGGGAGTGGCTATACTATTTTTTGGTACAGAAGAGGACTACGTGTACAAGAACGTAGTATTTTTCTCCTCAATTGCTAAAGAACACTTCTCTACACGTACAAGGAGTATACAACTCTTTGGATGTAAGGTGGCCCACAGGCCACGTCTAACTACCTCTCTGTTTCTTCCACGTTGCAGATGAATTAGGTCCAGCTGGTGCCCAAGAAGTGCTGGCTGTAGAGAAAGGAAAGATAAAACGTACAGGACTCATCGCATGAAGCCCTGCTCTGCACCAGTTATGTTTTTTGCCATCTCTGCCTTCTATAAAAATCAGCTTACATGTTTTTTTTTAGAAAGTGAACCTACTAAATACAGAAACTCTACTCCATTTAAAGGACGACTATTCTGAGTTCCCTGAAATCTGAACTCTTATTTAAAGAAAGCTGAAGTTTAGGATGCCGGTGTTGGGTTTCTCACTCAATGAAGTCTTGTTACTTGATAGGGGGATTCCCCAAAGGAAAGCTCTTAGGAAAAAAGTTCTCAATATTTCTGAAGGAGGATCTGTTATATATAGGAAAAGATTATTCAACACAAAGTTTCATAGGCAGGAACACGCTTTTTATACATACTTTCCATGCAGGTCCAATGTACAAGCACAGAAAGCAATCAGAGGGCTTCTGCTAACACTCACATGAGTGGAGTAGCTCCTGTAGTTACAAGGAGGAGCAGTAGGATATACATGTATATATATATCCTATATATCTATAAAGAGAGAGAGAGAGAAGGATATAGCATGTCTAACATGCCTTAAATGTAATCAGCAATAGAATGAATCACATTCTTGACAACAACCTGGGAAAAGAAAACCCCCAGAAACCCAGTAGTCATGTTGTAAAAATCAACCACAATTTATTTTGTGGAAATGGCATCTTCCTACAACAGATAATTAAGAAGATATTAAAACTCATTTAAAGCAGACCTTAAGCTCAAAATGCCATTGATTATTGGCACAAGATAGGGACGTGGAAAGCAATGAAAACAGAGGTGGTACTTAGTGTTGCTGGGGGGTGGAGAAGTTTACAGACAAAAAGCTGGATGGGGATGGTTGGATTCTGGCGTTAGGCTGGAGCAGAACCTAAGAGAATGCAGAGGGAAAGGAGGAAGCATGACACATGAGATGCTAGTTGCATGGAAAAATGGTGTCTGAGGGAAGAGAAAAGAACAGGGAAGATGAAGATTGTGAAAACGGCTTCTCAGAGGTTCATAAATGCTCTCCTTCCTAGCCACATGTGCTGGAATATGCATTTTCATCCAAGCCAAGCTTATCGGATAGGATTAGATAGACCAACCAGGGTCCAGTACAGGAAGCTGTGGACTATGAAACAAGAGACTTGGATTCTGCTACTGCCTCCTCTATTGATTTTCTGGGTGACAGCAATTACATTGCCTATCTCACTTTTGCTCTTAAAAGTACAACGGTAATGACCTCTGCTGTAACGTATAGTATACATTATATTCATTATTAACTAGACACTCTAGCTAACTGAAGACACATTAGCTATTTAATTGCCAGGTAAGTCTCACATTGTACTCCCATACTGCCAACTGCCATGGCCCAAAACCACTCGGCACTGAAACGAGGCCTTGTGGTAATCTTGAAGGATATATTTCCTTTTTTTTTTTTTTTGATCACAGGATAAGGAGGACATGAGGCTGAGATCCCTTCACCACTGGTGTTCCTCCTTTCCCAGTTTCCTTCCTCTCAGTGCTCCTTGATCCCCACTTCCCGTGCCATCAAGTTACCCACTGAAATGGCAGCAGCTGGAATATGATCTCCAGTGGCTCCTGCCAGCTCTCCACAATTTGGGGAAAGAAAAAGACAACAGCGGCAATCAAAACTGATGTGCTTTACATATCTTAATTCTATGCTTCACGTGTTTTAGAAGTTTATGTCTGAAAACCCTTAACTCTTCAGTTCCAAGTGTTCGTAAGTTTGTCCTTACTGAACATTAGCATCTGGAAGGAAGCACTAAAAGTAGCTAACTTTTTGTTAACTGTTTCAAATAATAGAATAGGAAGAGTCTGAAGATAGAACACTATAAATGTGCAGATTGCAATTACAGTGAAGTTCTCTGAACACAAATGACTTAGTCACCATATTCAGAAAGCAAGCCACATATCCCCAATATGCAAAAATCCTGCTTCAGTGAAGCATATTCTGTTAGGAGATAATGTCACATTCTGTAGCAGTGGGTTTTGATTTACATCAAGAACTGGGAGAAATACACACATGGCAACAATAGCAGGTTTAAAAAATACTTGAGGAAACTTGAGTCCAGGAAACTGTAGAGTAAATGTACCTTTCTGTACTCAATAGCATTTGCTGCCAAGAAAAATTGTAATTAACTTATTGTAGCCCATTTCTCAGGTTTGGTCATTAATGTGCAGCTTGAACTGATACAGTTGAAAAGCAAAAGCTCAACTTTTATCTTCAAGAAAGATCCTCCACGACCTGCTCATGTGATGACATTTAAGGATAAATTGGCAAGAGCCTCTGACATGTCAGATAATTTTTAAATCTGATGCAGTCAGGAGCTAGCTTCAACTTCTAAAAGGAGAGTTATTTAATTCCAAAGAGACAGTTTGTGGAATTAAGCACACTTAACAGAGAAACTTCACTGCTTCATTGTTATTTCCCTGCAATTCCTTATTTCATTTTTTTTTCTTTTTTTTTTTTAAAGGAAATATTTTACAATCATACGCTATAACTTAGTCCTAAACAAACTCAAAGTTAAGTTTCCCTACATACAAATTTCACAAATCTTGTAAGAGCTGTTTTTTTCATCACTTTATAAAGAAACACCTAGTAAAGTACTATCTAGTGTAACATTTAACCTCAGTTAACAGACCCTCCTGTTTCCTCTGCTACTGCCATATTCACAAGCCATAAGGTAAAAAGAAATGGCACTTCTTTCAAAGTTCTCTGGTCAGCCTAACTAATTTTACAAAAATGATTTCAGGGCATTCATGCTGCCCCCAGAATTGGCCTGCACAGTTCTTTAGAACAAAAGGCCATACATAAAATAACAAACAAAATGTTCCTATTAATGTGTAGGTAAGAAAAAAAAATCCTGCCACCTGTTTCAGACATTTTAGTACTACCATGGATACGTTCTGCTCAGCAGGCTTCCTTTCTCCTATAAAAATATTTCAGGAAACGATGAATTCTGCTATGCATGCTCTAATGGGCTGGGGAAATATCTAAGAAAGACACTTAAGGAAAGACACCAAGGATGTGAGAATGGCAATGAAATACCCCCCAAATCAGAAGATCAATTTAGGCAATAGAAAAGCCACAGAATCACAGAATCACAGAATCACAGCCAAAAGCATTTGATGTTTCAAGAGAAAAATAAGTGCCTTTGTAAAACTAAAATGAATTTCAGTATCAAAGTAAAGGCCACACAATCTAAACAACACCTAGAAAATAATTTAAAAAATTATTCCAATTTTAAATACAGGTTAAGATTTCAAACCTCCAAAATACTGGCCAAGCTAGTAACTGAGACAGCAGTAATTTTCAATGTCATCGCTGAAATTAGTCTTGACTAATTAAAAGTGCTTCTGACAATCTCACTGTACAAAGCTACAAGTCTAAAGATATGGGCAACAGTAAAGAACCAGGAACACCTTTATGAATAATACTGTGTGATGCCCAAAAGAAAAATTACTTTGTTCTTTTTTCTCCCCTTCATTATCACTCTTAGTAGGAGATAAAAACACCTAGCCACAGCGATCCCACAGTAAAAATGCTGAGGAGGATATTTTAGAAGAATAGAGTTTTATAACAGTACTTAGAAATGCCTGTCTTAACAGGGATTATTACAATGAAATATGTTATAGCATATGACAATGTAACATGAAATAGAACTGTAGGTTTAATTAGAGTATCCTGAAAGAAACTATATTTATACTGGTGAAGAAAAAAAAAAAAAAAAGAAAAAAAAGGCAACATCTTAGTGGAAAGGTTTTGTATCCAAAGAAAACAAGTGTATTAATGGAAATTTCTGTAGAACGTTCCACTCTAGACAGAAGAACGTAGAAAAAGGGAGATGGGAGGGTTGTCTTAAAAACATAGTTCTGTTTTCTTCTAAAAATTCTTAATTTTTTATACATATTTTTCTGCTTTACAATTTATTTCTTTAAGATAATTAATATATCATGGAAAAACACACAGATACACACCTGTCAGGTTACAGAGCCTTATGCATAAAGGTCGACATTCCAAGAGAAACCTAACCAAACCCCTAGAATGAGAAAAACCTGTGAAAGTCTGCATAATCTGAGCCTCATTAGGGGACCTGCAATTCCACAGTTATCATATAAACAAACTAGTAGTGTAGTATTAGTACAATACTACATCGTATATTAGTATATTAATACAGGAGCCCTGTTTCATACTGCTGAAAAAAATAATTAAAAAAGTCAACCTATAACTTCAAACACATCAATGAAATATTTCTTTGAATCTTCCTCACAGCACAGAACTGAATCCTCTTCCTAACATCCATCTCCAAAGCCTTGCTCTGAGAATACTGAGCACTGGCTTGTCGTACAGCATACAACAGACCCCAAACCACCCGGTATCTCTTATTCAAAGAAACTGGGTACTTCATTACCTAGCAACAAAATCAATCCACAGAACTGCCTCAAGTATTTCATACTTCAATGATTAGGTCTAATTGCTCAGTCTCTAACTGAAAGAAAACCATCTTAAAAATCTCACTATCTGAAACGTTTAAGAACAGCATTAACATATCCAGTATTAAAGTGCCATTTAGATGATGGAAACAAAATCTTAATTCTTCTACAGTTATTTTCACTAATTGTTCTTTGTCAGCTGGTACAGCTGAACACCTGGGACAGAAGTACAACTCAATCTGTTTTGACTGTCAATCCCAGTCTACCCTGATCTCTTCTGAAATGTCAACGGGCCATCAAGGGGAGGCTGCAGCAAAACAGAAGGATTTTTAGGACACAGGAGGAGGTGCAAAGCAGAGCTAGGCAGGAAATCAAGTTGCTGTACTGGCTACAGTTAAAGAAGATTTGGATGATGGCAAAGTAGCTGGCAGGAGATCTTACTGTCTCGCTGGTCAGCCGTTACATGGAGAGGCACAACAAAGCTAGGCTTAATGGAAGATGAAGCCCTGCAAAGGCAACAGTCATTCTGGCCTCCTCTATTTGCAAAGATGCTCTGGGATTTGAAGAAGTCATGAGCTGACTGCCTTGGCTGTCTGCTACCAATTCTATAGAAATCATGAACTTGGATGAGCAAACATTTTAACATGCCAAACAGAAGATCTCGCTTCTGTCTTCTACAGACAGATAAAAACGACACAACCAATCATTTAGAGACTGTGAGTTCCTACATGTTTTAAAACAGTAGGCTTCAGCCAGCGACGTGCACTCACCCTTAGTAAGGCAAGGCACACCGGCGTTGGAGGAGAAGCCCTTCGCAGTAGCCCTACATCTCCAATGCAGCAAGGGGCAGCCCTGGGCAGCACCGTAAGTGGAGCCCACCACATGCCCTTCCTCCTCCATCCCCCAGCATCCACAGTAGAAAGGATAGCTAAGAGCTGGGAAACACTTTAAAGCAAATGCACATGCTTAATTTTCTCTTCATTTTTTTTTTCTTTCATCAGGGAAAAACAGGCAGAAATGTTCAAAGTCGAAGAGTTCAGACTAGGTTCTTGTTATTTTTCCCCGTCCGTATGAGAAGGTTAAGCGCAGTCACCGAACTTTGAATTCCAGCCTCAGTCACGAAGAAGCCTCTGGCACGGCTCCCAGACTAGTAAAAAATGACCATTTCAGCCCCTAAAGCATGGAGCCTGATCCATTAAAGCAAAACAAGTTCTCCTGACAGCTGGTTTTCTTAGCATATTCACGTCCGTGTATTTATCAGAGAAAAGCCCTCCAGGACAACAGTGTTTATTACGGGATTATTTCTGTGAATCCAGGGAACACAGAATTCACTGAGCAACACTGCTTCTACTCTGCTTTCTTTTTTTTCTTAAAACGTGAACCCAGACAAACCCATTTTTATTTTATTTTTTTAAATACGGACTAATCATGAAGAAAAAAGACATAACACAAAGAAAAAAGACATAACAAAAATCAATAAATTTGATTTTTATCAAATAAGAACCCCTGAAATCCCCTTTAATGTGTAGTACACTGACAAACATTTTAAGCATTAATATAGAAATTAGCTGTTTGATCTCTTAATGATTCCTTTGATTTAGAGTCTGGTGACTTTTAGCAAATGGAAAACAAAGATATGACAGATATTTTTTTAATCATAAATTTCCTTCCCATATGAGTCTCTAGTATGCTTTCACAGAGAAAGATGATTTTGAATGATACTTACTACTGAGAGGTTTAGAGACTTTATGACAAATGTATAGAAGTATGGCAGAGGCATAACGTGCAAATAGCCCAGCAGTTCCTCATGGTGCAGAGGAAGACTCGGTATACTCCTGTGCCTACCTAGCAGGAGGAAGAGAGGTCAAGAGGAGGCATGTGAGGGGCCTCTGGTATTGACACTGCTCAGCTCCAACCTTCTTCCCAAAGCACAGCAGCTGAGACCTGGGGATGAACAGCATCCTGCGAGTGCTTCTGCTCCCTGAGGAGGGAGGAGGAGGAGGACTGGCTGGGGACACACACTCGGGGATGCTGACAAGCACCATCCGCTCAAGTTGGGTGGCCTGTCTGTGGGGTTTCCCAGCTCACCATTTCCTCCAGAAGTGTGCAGAAACTTGTTTTTATGATGGTACAGTTGTGCTGGGAGGACTTAACAAAACGTATCATAAATATCCCTTGTTCCATTTTAACTTAATCTGATTTATGAAATTAAAAGCAACTGTTACTGGCACTGTACCTGTTTGCTGATACAGTGCAAATAAAGAGTAAGAATTCTTAAAGAAAATTATAAAATGAAAGATTCTGTAAATCTTCCCTTAATTTGGAATCATTAACAAGAAATTGCTGTTAATGCGTTTTAAAAAACTGGTAACTAAAAGAATGGTTTTGAATTTAAAAGTTTTAATGAAAGAATTAAACTGTGCACAGTTATGATCAGCTATTGTTGAGATTTTTATAAACCAACATGCTTCCCATCCCTGAGAGATGGTTTTGAGGTGGTCCTTTTGTTTGTTTTTAACTGTAAGGTCTGGACTTTATTCTCTTACAGACACACACTGCATCACAGAAGTCAACTGAACACTGATAAGGACCCGAAAATGCAACAATACTTTTTCACTGCATTGCTACCTCTTACTAATAGATGACCTTTTCTAAGCCTAGCATCTTAGCCCCAAACCATAAAAAATGGGCATTTCCCTGAATTTCCCTGATTTAGCAGATCTCTTTGAGAGTCTGACAAAGAACAGTCAGTCTTACCAGTATTATATTTACCATCCACCTAAAAATAGCACTTCACAATAGCACTTCAAAGCAAAAATACTATATTCACATTGCTAGGACTCAAATTCGCTGACAAGATCTGTGGGTAAGTATCATTTTTAGAAAATGCTATGTGGGAACACATGTTTATATGGCAGAACACAAAAGCAACGAAAGCTCTTGGGAAAGCTGGAGATAACTCACATTACACAAACAGACCCTTTACTCTTATTTCTCTCTAAAGCCGAAGCATTTATATCTGAAAATGCCTTTTTCATACATCAGGACAAAGCCATTCCTGATTGCTTGTTCTTCATAAGGTGAAGAGAGTCATTATTAACAAAATAATTGTGGGAATTTTATTTTTTTCCTGCCTTATTGAACGCTTGGGAATGTTATGTAGACAACTGTCAACTACTACTTACTCCACCTCAAAATCTGCTGCATAAAAAAAATACACCAGTAACTTGCTTACATGGTGCTTGTAGATGCAATTATTGTTAGCAGCAGGAAAGAACTTTTATAAGCAGAACACAATTCAAATGTAACATGTCATGGCCTCAAGTCATTAAAACTAATCCTCAGGGCTTGTTGAGGCTTTTTGTACTTTTGGCAAAAAGTATAAAGAAGTACGCATTGTTGCTTTAGTTCCCAAACACTGGAAAGTTAAATATCTAGACTGTCAGCCTCTGCTAAACAGAACAGAGATTGGTTTTGGGAAAGAACAAAAGACAAATACATCTTTGTTATTATAGCTCATTCAAGCAAACGCTGAAAACATACCTATACATTGTCTCATGGCACAAAACATAGCCAGAAGAGTAAAGGAAGGCGCAGCAGCTCACAACAGAGTAAACGAACTTGCATTGAAAACAAGAGACATTATGCCGTTAAACAACAAAAAACTAAGTTAACTCTGTGTTAGGTTACTCCAAAAAGTAACACAGTGAATCCAAACCATAAGCAATCCATCTCTCTCCCTCTCAACTCTTGGGTACTATGGGTATCTAGATATCATGATGAATACTTTACAAATCCACAAGGACAGACTGAGGTAGGAAGAGCTATGCTTTCTAAGTGAAGTATCTCAAGGTTGATAAAGAGATAACGTGAAGAGGTATGTCATAGAACTTAGGTTTTACTGGTATGATTTTAAAATGACTACATAAGCTATAAAAGACAAAGCAGTTACTATGTCATCAGACATGTATAGGTATGCACTAACACCATCCAAATACCCTTATGTTTTATTGCTGTACATCACATGTTTAAAATCAAGTATTTTTTATGGCACTGAAAGAAAATGCAATATTTTTAGGAAAGCAAAGTGTGCTTTTTGTATTGCTACTCTGCTTTGCTACTCAAGAGGTTAACATCTTTCTAAAGACACTTGAAAAATGAGAGAATCAGCAATGCATTCATTAGCACATGGGTCACCTACATATACCTGGGTGGCCTGCAATACACTTAAGAGTCAACATGTGACTACAGCTAAAAATACAATGGAAACTAATGACAGCCCATTTGCTTTTAACAGTAGCTGAGCAGAAGAATCCTTGGGAACACGGACGGATAATTACACGTTTGACTAGAATTATGCCCTCAACTAACGTTGATAAAAGTGAACTGATAAACTATGAAAAACTAAAAGCTGCTAAATACATTATTCATGTGTGTGTACCTTTGCATGTGCGTGTGCAACCTGCATTTTCTTAAATAAAAAAACAGGGAAGTCTTCTGTTTTTATCTTAATCAAATCTTGATCTTTGTTTTTTAAACGGCATCCACCAGATTATCCAGACCAATACTCTGTTGAGTAAAATGTCAACATACCACGTCCCTTCACACACACTAAGTTTATCACTAACTTGTACTAAACTGTGTCAGACAGCATTTCCTATCTGCTCCCTACCCAGAAGTGTTATGACCAGTTCAAAAGAAAGTCATTGCGGTACCAACCAGAAAAACAAAGCATCACTGAAACAGTGCTAGATTAGCTTGACTACTGAATAGTTGAAAAGCCTTACATTTTTACTTTTTTTGAAACAGACACTATGAAACTGAAATACTAAAGAGAAGGACGAGCATTAAGACATTCTTACTTCCAAAAACAAGAGAAAAGCAGTTTAATGAAAACAGACTCATTTCTGATCCTCACCCTTCCTTTTCAGGAGCTCCTCAGCAATCACGTTTGCCAAGTGCATTGTCCAACAACCTTAAAATTAAGTATTTAGATATTTCTCTGGAAAAAATAAAGTAGTAAAGCTGCAAATTCCTAAAACACAGTTAATAAAGCCCTTCAGCTTCTACAACTCTATATTTAGAAGTGCTATGTATATACAGAGAACTTACCTATACGCGTATGTATACACCATCGCCAAAAGAAAAAATAAGTAAATATTGCCCCACAATAATAAAAAAAAAATGGTATCTGTGTGCTGTAATGTAGGACACACTCAAAAATACACTGCTGCAGGAAAACACAACATACTTTTCATGGATTAATATGGTACTACATGTGGCCAATGATGACGTTTCTTCATCCATATGTGATCCAGCCACAGATACAGAACTAACAGAAAGAAGATCTGTCATTCCTCCACCACACACACGCTTGCAGTAATCATTATGACTTTAAGCAATTTAAAGCAATATGACCTTATCACCTAGCCAACATTTTTTACATAAATGAAGAAAAACATGAAGGGTTCAAAGATGAAGTTGAAAGAACACTGCAGAACAAACTGTTTCACTTACTGTTCAATACGTGGGGAGAGATACAGCTTAGGAAAAACCTGAGTAGCTTCTGCATCCTCAAAACTAACGGAGAGAAGTGCAACATCTTCTCCAGGATCTTCATTCACATCCTGTACATTAAAAATAATAAAGCAACACATTAAAAACTAAGTACTTACAAACTTGCAGACAAAAACTAAAAATGTTAAATACCAATTTAAGAGATGCTTAAGTGGGGAATCTAAACAGCGACCACCAAAAAATAGGGTGAAAATTAATATTCTTCATGTATTAGTACTTTGAAGACATTCTGTAGTGCTTAATTTCAGGCATCAAAATACAATTAGTGTGTTAGCAAGTGTATACTAATGTAGCTCCTCTTTGGCTGAAATACATATTTCAGTAAAGATGCAGACTTCATTTTTAACAATTCTCAGTTAAATGCTAACAACAGACATAAATGCCAAGGATTTATTTTTTACATTATAGTAGCATTGAATTACAACCACAGATTTTGTATTTGTTATTTTTCAAAGTATATGGTACAAAATTTCTGCTGTACTCAACTCCTATTTCTGTTGTAGACAAAGAAGTTTTTTGAAATTTATATCTAAAAGTCATCGTCCCTGAGTTTCCCACAAATTAGATCCCTGCATTACTTTCAGAAGGCTACACACACCGTAAAAACTACCGTAAAAAGAAGTCTTGTTAAGACCTGACATTTCTCTGATTCATGAGTCACAGACAGTACAAACAAGTGAATTTCTGCTCAACATTTGAGCTCCTGACCTCTGGTTAGGGCCATGAGTTGGCAGTACCATTGCCTTCATGTGCAACAGGTAGTAAATACTGTGCCACTTGCTGCTCAGAAACAGAAGTCCTTTAACACGTTTGTGCATATGCACACAGTGACTTGCCAAGATGCATTTGTTTTTATCCGTTCTGGAAAACTATGAGAGGAAACAGATAACCCAACAGATCTGCACTCGGAGCAGGATCACGGTGGTGCAGAGTGCCCTGGTCTGGTCTGTCACACACACATCTGGGAGGAAGGAACATGCAAACCACTTAAACATTGTTCGGAGACCCTGCCCTATCTGGGGGAAAAAAGCAGCTGCTGAGTGGTTTCAGGAAGATGATCTTGTGCCATTTGAAGCTTTGGCAGGACTGAAACTGTTAACGTCCAGAGAGACTAGCTGCGTCTTAGCTGTTACGTGCAGAACACAACATGCCAAGAAACTTAGTGATAAGCTGCAGGGAAGAATGGGTCTTAAAAAAGCCTAATTGTCTTGCATGAAAAATGAGACAGAGCTGACAGTGTTTTCTTAAATTCTGCCTTGGTGTGCTGCTCACTTCTGACAGCTGAAGGAAGAGTGTACTCCTATAAAATGGTCACAGGTGCACTTAGGCTGGGAAGGAAAACATGCTTTTAAACTGGAGTTGCAGGGTAATGCTCCACATGAGTAGTGAGGATGAGAATTAACTGCATTCCTCTTGAGGCATGATCAGGTTATGGATGGGACTATGCGACACGATGCCTGCACAAGCAATGGACAGGACCTCGCGGCCTACATTGCTCCTTTCAGCATTGTGCTTCCAGCAGCCTACAGCAGAAGAACCCCCACAGATGAGAAGGGTTTTTTCAGAAAGTGAAACAACCACCACCCAAACAGTGCAACTCCTCCCTAGTCATTTCCCTGGTGTTTCATGCATTTTCATCGTTAAGGAATTTTTTTCAATAAGGAACAGCTTTCACTCCTGAAGCTGGCTATGGCATTAATTGGCCTTTTTCTGATTAATTTGCTAATTGTCAATCAAATGAAAAGAACTATTAAGACATATTATACAGTAATGCTAATGATTAAAAATATTTTACTATAAGGGGCATTCTTCAAGAGATGACAAATATGCATACTACATTCACCTGCGTATGCATACAGCTCTGTCAAGACCACATTCCTTTGTTTCTATTTTTTTTTGTTTGTTTGTTTTTTAATACCTTGTTTTTATGTTTTTACAGAAGAGATCCTACATTACATGCTTTTGCCAAACTATATGGACAAACCCAAATGTACTTAATCTTGCATTTAGTGTTAACGCTTAAGTTGACGTGCACACCCACTTTACTATCATGCATATGACCAGTTTCTAGAATACCGCTCAGGTGCCTCCTGATCAAAGAGAATCAAAATGAGGAAACAAACAAAATCAGGTCAACACCACTACAGCATCCATTACCCTATACACCATCATTACACTCTATTCCTGCACTCACTAATGGCTACTTTAATATGGAGACTCATTCCAGAAAAATAAAAGATACATAAATAAACATGACATTTTTGCGTGTTAAGCTGCAACAAGCTAATGTGTGCATTACCAGCAATAAATTGAGGTGTAGTATTTTTCATTTACAAAAGCAATACACAAAATAAAACTACTGTTGCCAGCACAGCACTGCACTACATTCATATAGCTACTGTCCCATCTAAATAAAGAAATTAGCATTCTTCTCTAAGTGCCACTTTTCACGTCAATGTATATTTTTGGCCCACAAACCTGAAAAGTTAAAATTGTAGCTTAAAAAAAGGGTGACACAAAACCAGTAAGTGTTCCTATAGGTTTTAAAAGGATGCAATGCAGTAACACCATGAAGTTGCTTGACCTGGTTTCTGAGATGGCCACAGATTTACAATGAAATCCCTTTGTATTTGCTACGATAGAGATTATCACTTTAAGACTTTGTTCCTTTTATTTATGCAAGGATCGGCTCAGTAGAACTGCATTCAACCTTAGTACGTCTGTTACAACTGCCATTTACAGAAGTAAATTGAAAACACATGTCCCACAGATAAACTATGGAAAGCCTTTTAAATTAATAGGCCTTTTTGATGTTGTCTGTGCCAGTCACAGCTTAACTCCTTCAGCGTTATCTCTTCTGGTCATCTCTACAAACCTGCTAACGCTAGGCGAGATGATGCATCTTTGTATCAATAGGCAATGACACTGCCCCAGAACAGGGGCTGATATCCTTCCCTCAGACCAAAGAGTCCAAAGGCAAAGGCTGTTTTCACACATCATCAAATTCCAAACAGGCAGAGTCTCCCCTTTCCCATCTCTGCATGCTGATTTCTCTCAAGAAATAGGCAACGTTTCAATAAAGCAGCAAAGCAAGATTGCCCCTGTTTTATTTTTCAGTTAGCTTCAAAAGAAATAGTGACATTCAATTGCTTCTTCAAGACTAATCCCTTTTACGAAAAAAGAGGCTGTTGAACTCACGTCACAATATGTTTTTAATATTAAAGTAGCTCTATTCATTTTCATAAGTTGCATTTAACCCACAACAGTTACTGTTAAAAGATTTTTATCAAAACAACTAATTTTACATTTTTAAAGAAAAAATGATTTTATAAAAATGAAGAATGGCAATGTCATATAAAAATTAGCATTCAACACAAGAACTGCCATGTTACAGTACCAGTTCTTACTCATACATCTTTTTCCACACAAGACTTTACAGAAGGCATTATTAAATTGAACTTTCACAGAATGCAGCATACATTCTGGGCCACAGGAATTTTGAGGTTTAAAAATTGAATGTTGCTAAAAAATATATCTGAGATCATTAGCTAAGCATGTGATAATTGCACACCTATTAGATTTTCCACAACAGTCCCATGATTACCAGTAAAAAAAAATAAATCTAGCCCACTACAATATAAAAGATCCAACATTGATTTTCACAGTGTCTTTCTGCCATCTTGCTATCCCGTTTTACTAGGTAGTCCAAAATAATCTTTTCCTCATTTCAGAAGAGACCTATTCAAATCAAAGAGGAAAAAAACCTGATGCACCATTTAACATCAAAAATAAATACTTTTCTGTTTCAAGAACTGCAAGTGTTTTCCTATGTTTACACAATATTTGCACAGTGTAGGTTGATTTTTTTTAACTAAAAGTTCCTGCAAAAGTAACTGCAAAAAAGTAGTAAAGCACTGTGGGTAAGGGATCAAATAATACCAACAATAAAAAAAGACTTTCAACTCATGTTTTGTTATTTTTATTTATTTATTTCTTTATTTTGGCTATTGCAGAGAACCGTTAGCAACAACTTACAACAATAAATAGTACTTTTAACAAAGACAAATGTAAAGAGAAAAGTCATGGTATTTCATTCTAATTTACCCTTTCTCTACTCAGCCAGTGCAGGTGAAATGTTCATTAAACATAAATGTTGGCACTGCAGGACAAAAGGCCATGTGAAAATACAGATACAGAGCAAATGAAAACAGAAGTTATAAGAACTTTAGTTTTTTTTTCTTCCAGAAACTTGAGGAAAAGACTTCAGGTATCACCAGACTTGAAAATAAAACTTTTAAATCCTATTTCTAATTGTGCCAGCCCTGTCTAAAGAACCACTTTCATTCATATCAAAATGAGTTCACATTCAAAAGCCGGCTTCTTTGTTTACAGCTGCTCCCTCTGCAAAATCCTTCATCTTTTCATAAAGTTCATATGAGTCGTGTATGAAAATTATTATCAAAAACACCAAGTACAACATCTAAATGGCATTGTTTTCTCATATCCTACCTACTGTAATTGAAAACTGGGAATTTACTGGAACTGACAATTTATTATGAGTCAGATGCTTGATAGCCAGTCCAACCAAAACATCTGCTCCGCACAGTCACAACTGCTATAACCCATTTCCTCTTGTGCCTGGAGTCTAACCAACTTGTACATTAGAGTTCCTTTTCCTTAAAGATGCAGATTCTGGAAAATCAGTTATTACCTTTTTTTAGTTATCAGCAGAAAAAATCACCTTGCAACCTTTTATTAGGGCATTCTTTCAAGCAGAGGTATTTTTATTTGTGGTACGGAAGTGTGCTTGCCTGCACCAAACTGCAACGCAAAGCGGTTGGAGGCTGCATCTGCAGCAGCTCTCCCAGGGGAAGGACAACTTGCTCTTGATGGGCAAGGACAATTCACAGCCTTGGGACTTATTTTTCAATGCAAGTGTAAGACTTGAGAGCTACGGGGCATGACCCTGGGGGACAAGAGTATGCAGTGGGCTGGTGTATAAACCTAGGATTAGGAGCAATTAGGAGCATGGTGTGACCAGATCAACTCTAAAGTACAAATGAGGAAAAGAAAAAAACTGAGAATTTGGTAGAAAGAATGGGAAAGAATGTGCAGGAAGAGAGTATTGACTGGCTTTGGGAAGGACAAGCCGTTTCTGGCCCAAAGGCTGCTTAGAAATGAGGGAAGAGAGCAGGGCTTCTGGTAGGGCTGCTAAAATTGTACCTTGAGCACAAATGGTAATTGGTCTGAGGATAAAAGCAAGGTAATGAAAAGCACACCAAGTGCCCAGCCCACCGCATGTTCCCTGAGGTAAAGAGGGGCCACACAGATGGCTGATATTGCAGAAGCCTCCAGGAACAGATAAGCTAGCTAAAATCCAAACTGTATGGGTCAGGCCAAATCTGCTTCAGGAGGTTCCCAGCCCCAGCTCACGATTGCAACCTCTTCCTGGAGGTTTCTGACCTCTCAGCTCAGACAAACGCTGAATAATCATCCTTGTGGTATGACTCTAACCGAGGGGACGGAAATCTCCAGCCGATGGGGAGAGGATAGGATCGCTTAAAATAATATAAGCGAGGAATGCACTCAATTTACAACTTGTGTGATGTGATGGAGCTGGAGGAAGGTGGAATAGAAAGGCTGAATGTGGATGAGAAGGTGGAGGAGTGTGGAGCTGTTGATCCTAACATCCGCAGCCAGCTTATGACAAGCTGAAGTCTCAACTTACTTTGTGGTACCTGTCAACCCTACCATGTCAGTCAGTATCACAGAGCATGCAATTTATATACTAGGATCTCTTCTGGAGAAAAGGTCTCAAGAGGAGAAATATGTGAGAATAGAAAGATATCGCAAAGGTAATTTATCTTAACCCGTGTGATTTTGCATGGCACGTGCCTATATTGGAACCGTACTTACTAACAACTGAGAAATGAACAACAGAATTTGTTTTTGAAATCAAAATACAAATTGCATCAGAGAAGAACACATAATGCTATTTGCTTTATTAGTACCAATGGGCTACTTGCATCACACTGCTTCGCAAAGTTTGGCCTTTTCCCTCCAAATGACAGCATGTGATATGATAAAAAACAATTATCAAACAAACCACAAGCAACTTGTACCCTTAATGCGTCGTAACTTCATTAGCCAGCCTTGATACAAGTAGTTACATGTTCTCCAAACCTTTTTATGTATTTATTGTTTTTTAAAAAAATAAAACATGCTAGGGGAAAGTAGGCAAAGGAATGTGAAGTGGCAAATGAGACTTAAGAAGTCTGCTTCACTCTGGGGAAAATATGTAATTATTCCAGGAAATTCTTTCTCCTGTCTTCCAGGAAATCCACCAGGTCTGATCAAGGAGTGCTGATTCTTTAAATAGGATCTTTAATGAAAACAAAGGCAGTCACCTTGCATGCACTGTCCACTGTATTGAAATGTTCCAAAAACAGTCCCTCTCCCAAGGTAATACAACAAAACATTTGCCTAACTCAGGCAAAGAACATGTTTAAAGCCAGAGTAATTCCTGTTTTAAAAGTTACATGAAAATCATAGTCTATGAACAACACTGCAGAATCTCAAGAGATATTTCTAACACATTAGATATTTTTTTTACTGGATTTTTTTCATTAAAATGAAATCAAATAAAGATCTTCTGAACATTGAGCAATACCTCTAAGTATACCACTGGGCATCAATAACAACATGTAAATAAAAAGATTTTTCTAGAAGTGTGAGTGACATCCCAAATATTTTGTTTTGTTTGTTTGTTTGTTTTTGCTGGTGTTTTTTTGTTTGTGTTCAGACTTTTATATAAAAGTATATTGTACTCCTCTAAGACAAGAATTTGAGGTGTGTTTTGCCTATACCATTTTCTTTTATTATGGTCATGGAAATTTACCACTACTCACCATATGAATGACTGTCAGAGTTTGGTAAAGAATGCTGTTAGGAAAGGCTTAAGAAAAAACAAAGGTTAAATAGAATAACATTCTTGACCATTAAAATTCACAACTTTCAAGATTCATGCTGTTTAAGTGAATAAAAGTTAAGTTGTTTTGACAGCACAAGAAGTTGTGGTGACACTTCCATTGCAGTAGAAACTGTTCGCTTAGGTCTGAAAAACAATGTCAAAAATAACATGAATGCCTTTAAAGGTCAAAAATATGCTTTGGTAAGGGCTAGACTCAAACAGAATAAATAAAAATTGTGGCACAGTCTCAAAACAATATTGGGGTGTCCTTTCTGATGTGTAAATACCACTGATTTCAAGAGAGCAAAAAAAGTTGCTAAATATTCATTTTATAAACAAGAAACACAAACTACATGGGAGAATCATTTTATATTGGCTGAATTACATTTATTAGCTATCCTTTAATGACACTTGAGTAGCGGATACTTTTTCATTTTAGGAGAGACACAAGATGCCAGTGATCTTAAATTTCAGTTAATTCACTGAAATGTAACTACAAACACATTAGCTCTATCAGCTCTAATATCAGATATCACATTCATCTTAAAATAAGATTAAAACCAACAACATTTACACAGCTAGGAATGTCCATGCAATTAGAATGAATTAGAATAAAAATAACAAAATGGGGAGAAACAATACTAGGAATCTAGATTACTGGGACCTGACTTTTCCTACATTCATGAATCACTGCTTTTGTTTGCTAGGACTTCAATTTATCCATCATTATAGAAGGGCGCCTAACCTTCTAATTTTTGTTTTGTTTACTTCTAACCTAATTTATAAACATATTGGCCAAAACAATAGAGTATTATCATTAAAAAAGTACCTTATCCCAAAAGATCTCCCAATGACTGATGAAGTTTTATAGGCAGGATACAGATACAAACAGAACCATATCTTTCCTAAGACGTAAAGCAAAGCAATGATGCATCTCTGCCATCACCAGCTAATAATGGGCTGCACAAAGTGCTCAGAGATTCCAAAGCTCACTTTTTATAGAGGTCACCCTGCCTCCTCTTAATCGGTGCGCAGCAGTGGCAGCCACTCAGACCAAGCTCATTTTGCCACATCTTGGCAAAAAACTTTTCCTTTTAAAACCAAGAGCAGCACAAAAATGGTTCTCCGAAATGAAGATGTTATTTCTTCTACCAATAAACATACCAATAAGCTGCTTTGCTGGCATCAGTGGTGCTACTGGCAGAATAAAGAACAGCACAACCTGAGCCACAGTGTGAGAATCTGGCTGAAGGCACAAGACTGAAAATGTAAATGTGTCCTTATAAGAACATATCCTAGAAAAATAACTGTTTAAAACTTGTTGTAAATAGTTACTGACATTTTTTTACAAAAAGGTTTTATGTCTGGTAAACATGCCCTTGAATGCCTTAAAAAGCCATGTTTAGATAGAAAGTCCTGGGTAAGCATCAAACAGAGGACAAGTGGTATTAAAATTAATACTTGCACTAATAACATCTGTATCCTAAATCAGGAATCATTAGAGGATAGCAAGGTAGCAAGACAGGAACAGAAGACAGCAAGAAAGAGGAAAAGAAGCTCTACTTTGTTCCTTTGGGCACTGCGTGTTAGTGACAGACATGCTGATTTTGTGCAAGTGTTAAGTTCAGTCATATGTATTACATATGTCATCCATGTTTGTGTATGTGTTTACATCGTATGGAGGACTCATTTTCATTACTGTTTTAGATGTTATCTACTAAATCGTTCATCTGAAATGATCAATATTGAAGAGTTCGGATTTATGTAATGATACAACTAATTCCAGGACTGTCACGGTTCAGGGACTTTCTGGACTACCTTGCCACATGACAAGGCATTTCCTTGCTAAAATCAGACACTACAAAACATTTATTTCACACCTATCCTTGCATTGCAATCCCGTCTTCACACTTTGAATACCAGGGAAGAACCGTATTAGGAACCAAAAATGCAGATCTACACACACCTTTAAACTACCCTCACGTTCAAAGGCGAAGAAACAAGATGTATTACACATACATAGAGTTAGGCTGAAATACTTGGAACGACATCAGTTAAAAATAAAGTACATTTACAATATTTCTAAATGTGAAAAATACACTTTCAATGCTCTTAAGAAGCAAATAGCAACAAAAAGAATACACAAAACACTGTTCATTTAGATGACTTATAGCAGGTCACCGCCATGTGGTTTGTTTCTTTATAAATCTCCCAAAACTATCTGGCCGTTTCCTCATTATGTAGAAAGGACCCATTTTTTACCATAAACCCTGTGTTTTTAAGTTTGCTTTCAGAGATAAATATCTGGGGACATGTACAACTTGGAATTCAAATCCTTCACTAGGATTCAAATCTCTCCGGCTCAGTTCTTGAAACGACTGGACTACAACTTATTCAGCAAGCAACATTCACATTCTTGTCCCCCATACTACTGATTTCCCACCTCTTTAAAAATAGTCATGTCCCTGCAGAGGCCAAAAAGCAGTCATCTCAGGTCCCAGTGGAAAACAAGATCTGCTAATAAATGCCCGTGTACTTAACTAGAGTGCAAACAGATCATTAATTTTTGAAATAATCTTCCTGTCAAGACAACTTTCAAATTTTCCAGTACAGCCTTTCTAGACATGAACATTCATGTTTTCTCTATGTAAATTAACAAAACAAACATATTAATGGCTCTGCACAGGGCCCACGATTGAAAGAAGATTCAGACGCTCTAATCACATGGGGGAAGAATGGCATTTCTGGAACCATGTTGCGGTTCAAGGTCAGAATAAGACTTTTTGTTTTTAAAATCAATTCCTTTTAATAAAAGCTTTTTCTCGATCTCCACATATTCTTATATGTTCCTGGTTCAGTGATTTTTGCTCTGTAGAATCAGAAATACTATAGATTACATGGGTCATGACAAAAATGCCAGTGTAAAGCCATATTCTGAGACATATCTTCAGTGAACCAGGAAGTACCAAGAAGATTTCACAGATGAAAAAGTGAATAATCAAAGTGCAAGGTAAAAGCAAGCAAAGTTACACGTGCTCAATACTCTTTCACTGCTGCAGCCTAGTAATGCTGACCTGATTTAAAAATATGAAACATTTCTTTTTAAGAGAAGGTGCAAATATTAAAAATAATAACTGCTAGGAGTTGTTTGGACTATTGTTTCCTGACAAGAACAGAAATGTTTCATATTAAAATCCATAGTACTTTTAATTTGCAAGATATTTATTATGCATTCTTATTTCAAGTGTACAATATTATATTTCTTTTCATGAGAAATCTATTATCGCTTTGTCCCCATATTACTCACACGCCTACAGGATCTGAAAAGAGAGGGGTAAGGTTGGTTGGGGGGCATATTCTGCTTTGTACAAAAAAAAAGTGTAAGTTGGAGCATCCTGTTCCCTTGAGCCCGATTCGCATTCATCATTCCAGCAAACAACGTGCATGGTGTAATCATGCACACAAGGGTGTAAGTGTATGGATGTCATGAACAACATCTTGTAAGAACTAGTTACTGGAAAAAAAAAAAAAAAGTTTATCCAGTATAGAAGAGAAACACAGCTTTTTTCCTTGCATTTGTGTGAAGGTAGATCCTGTTATAGGTGATAAGCAGGATGCTTGAATGAGCAATAAAAACTGTCTTAGTAAAAAATTGTTTGTAAATTGTTAAATAACGTGAGGAAAAAAATCACAGAATTATTCTGTTATATATATAATGTCACATTCTGTTCTATATTCACAGCTTTTATACATTGCTACCTTTGTAAGCAGGTAGTACAGGATCCCATCAATGTCATGCAGAATGAGTCCTAACAGTCAGTGGGACATGGGTACCAGTCAGCTGGTAGCATGGAGCAGCAGGTACACTGCAGTATTGTCTGAGATATCCCCTACATTTGAAATGGTCTGACCTCTCTCAACAGCTGGCTATAGTCAGAAGGAACCATGGTGCTGAGGATTTGGGGTAGTAAGTGGAAATACTTTGTATAGCACAGAATCTGTAGATATATAAAAAAAGGTTCTGAAAACATCCAGCACATGCTGATTTTTTCTGTTGATCCCTAACATGCAGCCAGAAAGAAAACAGGTTCAAATGATGAGCGTGGATGGAACTTTTATATTATGGGGATGAACCTAGAATTGTATTTTGGTATCACCTTTCCCTGTAAAAGGTCATGTAAGGCAGATTACCCATTAAGTGCTAAGTATACTCTTACCTTTCTAGCTGAAGTTCTAACAGACAGAAAAAAAAAAGTTCAGATTAAGATGAAGGAAAAAAAAAATTGTAAATCTAATCCAACGTTCTCACAAAGACTGACATTATTTGCACACATGCAACAGCACAGCATCCCAACATGTGGAAATCAACAGATCAGAACCCCCCTGTTCTCGGTCAGATATTCAGCTTTCTGACCATAAATCTGAGCTTCATGTTCTTCAGTAAGGAGGATGACATGGCCGTACAAAAAGAAGAGCTGGATCACGACAACGGTTTGAACTGGAAGTTTTTTTTACCCTGTCCTATAGAAGAGAGGATTCAACACTTTTGTTTTCCTTTTGTAGTTTTGAGCAGAGAATTTCAGAAATTAAAGCCTAAACACTTCACAGAAGTTTCCAAAATTCATGCATGTTTGCTGTTCAATCTCAACAAACTAATAAGATTTGTTGGGTGATTTCCCACCCCACTGTTACAAACACAGTGGACTGACAAATCACTGTAACTGCTCTACTCACTTCTTCACAAACCTCAGTTCCCCTCCTGGCATCAGTTTCAAAACAATGTAGTCCTTAGTTTGTGTGGTGGATGTCTACCTATAGTGGGATACATTATGACATTTCCTCAGGGAAAAAAAACGTGGAGTTTAAAAAAATAGCTTAATAAAAGTGCAGATTTGGAAGTCACGTTAAAAATAAAATTGAATAAGAAAAATTCTTTGCTAGCAGAAGGACATGCCAGAAAAAAAAAAAAAAAAAAAAAGAGCCAATAAGTAAGATGTCACGGTAAAAAACAAAAACCACTAAAACCACGATGTTAAATAGCAATATTTAAATTTCTATGTACATTAGCAAGCTGCAAGTCTGAAACCATTGAGCCTTTCCTACTCGGCAGCTACTGACAGAACAGTTGTTTTTATCAGTGACAAAACTGTAGCCAACAGCATTTTAAGGATCAAGAGAAAGGGGAGATTTAAGTCACGTGCATTCTGGGATTTCTCTACAACTGCCAAATTCAGGTCAATTCTTCTAATTAATCTTTTTACCATCAGCAACTTGCTTTTTTAGAATTGCTTCTACTGTTTTAGTATCTCAAGCATAGATTTTTTTTATGTTATTTTTTTTTAATTTTATAGTGTTTATCTAGAAATAAAATATTTATCATCTTTTATTTCTGGGGTGCAAGTATGTTAGAAGCCCATACTATCTTGCTATTCTCTGCACATTAAGAACAGCTGAAATGTTGACCCGCTCTTTTAATTCTGCATGCTGCAACTCCAGGGCAGTTGCAAAAGGAAAACCATGTGGGACACGCACACATTTCCCAAACCTGTGCTGCCTTCCAATACATAAATTTCTGCTTCTATGTAAATTGAGAGAAATACTAGGGAATGAGCAGGGTTGATGATATTTTAAGTTAGACAACACATCTAGTTTCAAGTGAAAAGGTTGTGAAAAAACACTTCAGCCATAAAACATAGTTCACGTTTTGGCCATGAGATAAAGCTGTATAAAAGTCCATGCTAATTAAAAATGAATATATTCAACAATACAACTAATAGCAGCAATACATTTTTACTGTTTAAATTCTAACAGGAGGATTTCATTCTTTGTAAAGTCATAGATGAAAAAGCATACAATGAATCATCACCTATAGAATCCCAGGAACAGTCCTAAAGCAAGGTCCATTTTTGCAAAACATTATTGAATATGAAAACTTGCTAAGTAAAACTGTAAATAGTTAACAGAAATAGGTTGTGTACATCAACAAAAATTTTAGGAGCTGTCCATGGAGTATGTGAATATTGTTCATGTCATCCAAATAAAATGAACTGCTAGGCATTGATAACAAAAACCAACATCACTTAGTACTTTACTTTTCCTTTACTGCTGTGCAGACAACTGACCTTCCTTTGTATTAGCCTCACGGTGCTGCAGACTATGTAGCCATGGGATTAAACTACAGCAGTTCTGCTAGCAAAGCAATTGACATATGTTTCTGTTATGTGCAGTTCATTAGCAACGTAACAACTCATGTTTGAATGACAATTATAATAAATCTGATTTCTTCAAAAAATGTATCTATCTGCATTTTTACTGGTATCTGTAAAATCAAGGACAAACGGTCATTTTCACAATGTACTTCAAAATCTGTTATGAATTTATGGTTACTCGATACTTACCTAGGCTTCTAGATTAGATACATTTCATTGTAATCCTAGCACCACTGAAAACAATAAATCATCCCACACTTGTCTGTAAATTGGAGAGACGTGGATCTGACAGATGGACTGCTTCAGTGGATAAGGAATTGGATAGGTGGTTGCACTCAAACACTGGGCCTGTGTGAACCTCATGGTTCCACGAGGCAAAGTGCAAGGTCCTGCACCTGGGTCAGGGCAATCCCTAGCACAAATACAGGCTGGGAAGAGAATGGATTAGGATCAGCTCCAAGGAGAAGGATCTGGGGGTGTTGGTTGACAAGAAGCTCAATATGAGCTGGAGATGCAAGCCTCTCCTTTTTTTTTTTTTTTTTGCTGCTTCCTTTAGGACGTGCAATAAAATCTCACCAACTCTGACCTTGCAGCCCAGACAGTTATTCATGTCATGAACAAGAACTTCCTACTAACCACAAAACTTGAGACCCATAACAAAACTTCCTCTCCAAAGAGCAGAGCGTTTGATTGACTGGTCCACAGCAGAAACTGCTCCTTGCTCTACTTAGACTTTGTGCAAAACTCTATCTAGATCAAACCTCCAGTTCTCTTGATAGGTCCCCAGACTCTTTGAGAGCATGTTTTTAGCCCTTATGTTGTCTCCTTAAGACAACCAGTATCAAAACTTCTAGGCTCTTCCAGTTTTCCAACAGTTGTACATATACTTCTGAAATGGCTTTTCATCTGGGCACTAACGCTCTCCCAATTTTATTGATGACATAGACATGAAAAGAAGGTTTCAATATTTTCCTTCTCTTCTCTGAAGAAATTATATCATTCCCTTCTCTCCTCCTTCACACTCAATTCATCACTATTCCAAGCTAACTGAAGCAAGTTGTAATGTGTTTTATTTCTTTATTAGTTTTCATGGCATATCTGATCGTTCTGGCATCAGATATTTCCACTGTTTGAGTCTCTTCCAGGCTGAAATATAAGCTGATGTTTTAAACACATCTGTCTTGGTTTCTAACTCAGAAGAACTGCACTTGACACCAGCCTGTCTTAAAACTACCCTGTATCCAAATATATGTGCTTATGGTAAATGGTTGTCTGTCTGTTTTTAATAAATATCAAACATATCCTTTTTCACTAGGACTATTCAACATCTACAGAGTTGTATCTATTTTCCTACCCCCAATACTTTTATTTCATTCATTCTGAGAGAAGATCAACCCCCACTCCATTAATCAAGGATAGAGTGTTCCCAAATCAAGAAATACACTCTGCAGGTATTTTCCTATCTATGAAATTGGCTTCCAAGATGCTTTACATTAAAACTTTAATCTTCACAAGATTACTATAATTATTAGTTGCACTATAATAACTGGTTTTGTGGTGACCACATGTTTGATGGTCTATTGTTAAAAGAGGAGCAGTCCCTTTTAGAAGTCTTTACTATCTGGAAGGCAGATGTACAAAGATACCTGGGGAAAGTCCAGAGACAAAACTAAACATCCTTTTTTTTTTTTTTCTTTCCCTTATGTTTATTTGCTTTGGATTGTAATTAACTAATTTCTGTAGATCTCACAACAAGTTATCCTAGAACAAAAGGAGCTACCTGAAGACCGTTCTATACCATAGCCAGTTTCACTCTGGAACACACTAATATACCTGTGGTATTGTACCACCCAAATCCTAACTGTTTTGCACACACAAAGGGTTTCTCTGGGATAACAATATTTATGAAGAACTGCTTTAGGTTGTTTAGTAGAGTAGAAGATTTGGTGCTAGGATGACAGTAGTAATGAATTTAAACAGTTCAATGCAGTTATGAATTGTTGTGAATTTTAGATCTTTTAAAGATAAATCTACAAGTTGGAGGACTAAAAATGAAAGGAGGATAGATTTGAGAACATTCTGCCAAGAAGGTCTAGGACATGGAAATGAATCAACAAGGAACTGAAAGAAAAATACGAGGGGGATTCTCATTCTTGGCAGAAAGGAAGAATTTTAAAAACTGTTCCAAAGATATATAAGTAAAGTCATGAAAATTACTTCAAGAAACCACTTAACCACATACTCAAGTCTTACGGACAGCACCAGGACCAACAAGCTTCAGTACAAGGTATGGTTTTAAATCAGGACTCAGTGTTTAAAGCCTTGCCTAAATAGTGCATTTTTACTTAAAACTTTAGATATGCTGCAGCAGTCCACTAGATAGCAGAAGGATGTGTACCTTGATTCCCTGAACTCTTAGCCAGGTGACAGTGTTTCACAAAGCATCTCGTTAGTTAGACAAAAGAAACATTTCACTAACAATGTAAGAAATACACATTGCTTAGTAGCTAATACTTTCTGATATACTCCTAATGAATATACGCAATGTCAGTGCGTACATACATGTATTTGATGCACTCGAGCAAGTCCTCCCTGTTAACACCTACTGTGACAACATGCACCTTGGGTTGTTTCCCTAACATCAGACTGGATGGAGCCATACCCATGACCTATTACCACAAGTTTGTAGCAGTCAAGATTCAGTTTTAGAAAAAAAATAGGATGCATACTGTTGAATATATTGTGAATTACACATACAGCCACTATACCTCTAAGATTTTAATTATTATACATAAAAGATCCAGTCTAGATGATTTTTAACCACCAACAACTGATGGAAGATGAACAGACCTGTCCTATTTCTGATCATAACACCTCTTTGTCAAGGTTTACATCTTCTGTGGAAGGCTGGACAATAGCACAGTGTCACATGAAGAGAAACCCTCCTTAAAAAGCCTTTGCAAAAAGCCCTAGGACAGAGCAATCTTTTGGTGGGTGAACATTATTTTATTAAGTTGAACTTCAAATCAGTGTATCTGCTGATGAAATCCAAAGATGAAGATTCTCTCTAGTAAAATAGCCTCAAAGACTTTCTTTTTGTAAACCACAAACTGCCTAGATTTTTCAGCATTGCTTAATTCCATTATGATGTGTTCAACGTATACACCCAAGGACTTCAGTTTTTTTGTTCTCTTTTTTCAGACTTGCAGACAATTTGGTCTGCAGCAGCAGAACAAAAAGTCTGTTTTCCTTCTTGTGTGTTTTTTGTTCTCTAACCAAGCTATAAAGTAATCCCACTTCTTTCTAATGCTCTCAATGACACACTTTCATTGGGCGAGCGAATTACTGACTTTCACTTTTTCTTGACTGTGCTGAAGATGCATGCAACTGGCAAAAGCAGCTATGCAACCAAACCAAGTACGTGAAACAACTGGTTTTTGTTTGCTGTTAAGTGGAGGTGCTATTTTTCGTATCTCTTTCCGTAAAAGCTTGATTATTTAACACTGTATGTCTTCCAGAATTGGTTAGCCAATGGATTAAAACTTATTGGAGAAAAGGGGAGATCATAACAGACACTCAATAAAATCACTTATGTCTCATTTCCTTTGGAAACTGAGCTAAAATTACAGCTAAATAAACAAATTAAGTTATCTGAAATTCTGAAACACTGAAGGTAAACTTTTGATGTAATAATTTATGAAGAGTTCCTTTGCAGAAACGCATACAGAGTATCTATTAGTAGTCCTCTACTACTTCTAGAAGCTGCTGCCTCCAATTGAAAAGCCATTCCTGAGGAGGAAAGATGAAAATCTGCATGTCGTTGCACAGGCAGATAGATGGCTGAGATGACTATGAGGGGTACACGCAGCAAGTCCACGGTAAGTTGTTCTTGAGGTTCAGTAAGCTTAGAAAGTGGAGATTTAAGACAGATGGTGAAATGAGTGTTGTTTGTATAGCTCCACAGAAAAAGTCATTCGTTCAGTTTCCGAGATACAGCGAAAACAGTTTAAGACAAAATGTTGCCTTGATTTACAGAAAGGTTAAAAACAGAACAGGAGGTAAGTCTGAACTGTAAGGGCTCAAAGTCTGTAAACACTGCAGTCATCATGCAGGGAGGATGGGAATAAAATTCAGATAATATCATTCCTTGATTTTTAATTGCCTTTGAAAACACAAAAACGGGAGCAATTAGGGGAAGGAGAAACAGAAGAAAGATAAGAGTGGGCATAGACATTGCTAATTTTCATGAGGCTATAATATTTGTTCAATCATTTTTAATTTTTTGAACAAAGCAAGTTAGGTCTTCTCTTACTGCTTGCTGAAGAAAACTATGATGCTGCTATTGAAAATCATCCTTCATGGCTTAGTTATGTTGGTGAACACCTACCCCCTTAGAATGTACACTACCAGGCTGCAGCAAAATGTTCTGCTTTAAATAATTTTCAGAGAAAAAAATATGTTTGGTTCAAATAAAAAATATTTCAGTGCAGCGTCTGCTAACATGAATAACACAATCTTTTCTTCAATTCTGAGAAACTGTTCACTTTCACAATGTTGCTGTGAAAAGACTTTTCTATAAATGTTCATACATCGTCACCTGCTAATTTCATCATAGAAAACACACTGGTGGACTAATTGGTTGGAACATAGAAATATGTTTCCTTTGAAGATTACTGATAATGTATCAGATTAGATTTTGAGACAGACTGATAAAAAGCAATATATTCTTGAGACTTCATGCTACAGAAATTTATTTCTAATATGCATTACCAGGACAATGAATGGGACCACAACTTACATTTGTGATTTGGGAGATAACTGACATAATGCACTGACTACTAAGAGAGGCTCTTACAAAGATTTTTGGCACATTCTGTGATGCTCATGATCAATTTTTTCAGATAAAGAAAGGTTTACTCTTTGAGAAATACACACCTTACCAGTCACCTGAACACTGTTCTTTACTCTTACATAGTGATAATTACTGTATTACTATATACACTGTAAAATAATCCCACACAGTAATAATTTTACGTAGTAATAATGCAAAGTCTAATAGGAGATCCTTTTTCTTAGCTGTAATTCTTTAGGGAACTTAAGCAATAAAATGAAAAACCTGGGCTTCATAGACATGCTGACACAAACCTAGCTCCAGTAAGTAGAGCAACCTCATGCAATATGGGTACCTGGTGTCTGTTCACAAGGCTGGACTCAAATGTCTTTTTAGAAGCCTATGGCAGCTCCTCATTGTACCTTTACATTAATTCCCAGTTAATGAAGTTGGATTTAGCTAAACAGACCTAGGATGTTAGAATCCTCACCTGCAGAACTGAGACGGAATATTACTCTGACAAAGAAGTTCAGTAATACTTCCCAACCTTGACAAAATCCCTTGCTATTGACTATTGACAATAAAATGCAGTTCTTCAATTTCATGTGTTATCAATGATGCCACTTCATACATTTTGAAGCACAGCAAAAACTTCTGTCCATCTATATATATGTACGGATTTTATATCAAGCCCTAACATTTAAAACAAACAAACAAAAAACATCAAACAAACAAAAACCCAGAATGTTAGGTATTTTTCATATTTCAGCACCTGCAAACCTAATGATGATGTGGTCAAAGGTTTCGAGTTCTGTGCTGAAAAACTTTGGTGAATGCAGAAGAAATCACAACGTTTTGCAGCCTTGCCAGAGTTGATGCTGAAGCTGTCAGAAATCTACACGATGGTAACTGGCAGTTCACACAGACAATATCATTGCTCATGTACTGGATAGCTGGCATCATAACATTTCTTCAAAACTTCTTTTGAGGAGTGCTGGATTATACACAGGGCAGCTAGAGGAAGACAAAAAACTGGGGCCATTCCTACATTCAGGTTTGATTCGATCAACCTGACACCACAGCAGCTTACGCTGCCATTTCCATCTCAAGGCCTGAGTGCTTACTTGCCAACAAGGCCAAGAAAAGAAAGACAAATCTGACCACTGAAAGTCTACTTAATTTTAGTGTTGTGTGAATTTGATGCATGCCATTGCTCATGTGGAATGATGGTATAATTTCCCCTATCTTCTGCTTCATTTTGACATATCAGACTGACATTAAATGTTGTGGGTTTTTTTTTTTTGTTTTGTTTTGTTTTTTTAAGTAAAGCAGCATAAAAGCATTTGCAGAGTCCTTATCATGCAAAATGCTTATAAGTTTAAATTCACACATACACAATTTAACGGTAGCAATTCAAACGATGCTTAAAATGGGTTAAAACAGTATTTTAAAGGTATCCCTATGCTAAAAACAAACGTAATGCTTGAAACAATTCTTTTGAGTCTTTTTAGTTTGGCTGAAATGATTAAAACTGCTCAATTTCTCCCTCCCTCCAACACTGCGGCATCAAAGAATGTTACTTAAAGATTTAAAAACATCTACTGAATGACAGCTCTTTAAATTGTGGAAAGTTCAACCATGATAAACAAATACTCAAATGGACAAAGACTAGCGCACAGAACAGCCTGTACTCACCTATTAATAAGTAATGTACTAAATTTAGGTCGACAGCCACAACAAAAATTAGCAGATAAAGCAATAATTGTATCTGATACTCCATGGGTTCAAGGTCACAACGACCAACATCTATTTCTGTTCTGTCACTCGAGCAAAATTTCATTAATCAGTATTCCTACTTCAAAAAGTGGATATTAATGTATCTCATCAGTGACAGCAGTGTTATCGTGCTTAAGTCAGTATTTTTCAGCTGTTTGATCCCAAGTGCAAAGTTCTGAATCGCTGCCGAAAAGCGAAAGCACATTAATACTATTCCCTTGAACTACCAGCAACCGGTTCCCAAAAACACTCCCCCCAGACAAAATTACAAGTTGCAGAGGCATTCCCAGTATGAGCCAGCTTTCGCTGATATTTCAGCCTGATACTTTTACAGGAGTAATATAACCCTGAAAATAGGATTCATAATATTGATGCAGCAATATTGAGACAAACTGAAAACTATTAATGGTGAAAAAGACACCACTTCAAATGCTTTTACCTGTCTGAACCAGTTTTGCTGCTTTGACACACCCTCAATTTTTGTATATATTTATCCCTCTGAAACACAGAACAAGCATATAACACAAAGAAGCCTTTATATATAATGCCATATAATTACCCTTCGTATTTCAGATGGTTTGAAAATCTATGTTTATGAATATAGTTCTCTGATCATGTTCCTATTGACTTCAATGAGAGCAGAACACAGCTCTCAGAGAATAAAGAACTCAGTCATCTCTTGACTGGCCAAGCCTCCACAAACTGAGCCATTAGAACAGTTTTTCTAGAAAGGCATCTGAAATATTTGGTTTTAAAAAATTGCTTGCAACTGGTTTCATAACAGGAGTCATAATACTTCTTGCCTTGATCACTTTCCAGGACCAGAAACCTCTTCTTTTTTCTAACACAAACACAGGGAAATTAATCTACTAGCTAGTCCTTTCCCACAGCATGAAGTGTAATGAATATTTCTTTGCAAAACAAGAAGGAAAACCCACCAACCATAATGTAGACACTTGCCTGACACTCCAGACAAAATGTCATTTTAAAGCCAAAAATCAGATAACTTTTGAATCACAGATGAGCAGGGCCTCCCTCCTTATTTCCAAATTAAGGTGACCTGATTATCATTACTGAAAAAAAAAAATAATGCAAATGTCTGATTACGACTATTCTCTGTATTTGTGCAAGAAAAACTGTGGAGGTATACCCAATGAAGCCATATCATCATTCCAAAAAGTTACATGGCAATATACACGCCTTATTTTGTACTTATTTATAAGCACACTGCTTTGTAGACATTTTATTGCTCAAAATCTACATATTAGATCTCCTATTCAGACCATAGTAACTTTCTACAAAGCACATTTCTACAAATGGTAGTAAAATACAGCTGAAATAAGAAAGCTTTACTCTTGTAAAAACGACAAGCACTCTTCTGAATTCTTTCACTGCTCTTAAATTACAAGCACATATTACAAACACACTTACTGGAAAGTTGTCTAAATAAGCACGCAAATACCTCCAAATAACTGAAATGATTATACAACCAATAACATGTTCTGGGAAGAAATTTTAAAAATGCAATAAAGAAACAAAACATTACATTAATATGAAATTGTATGTCACACATTTTGCCAGTTTTTTGATTTTCTAGAAGCATGTACATGAAAATCAGAGATTATGTTATTTGTCCTGTGTACAGCATCCTGAACCTCCTTCTAATTCCCTGTGGAAATCAAAACAGAATATAAATTTTGTGCTTCTCATTGCTTCAGATTGAGCTGCAGTAGCTTCATCCCTTTGAGATATGGGAAGAGAAGACACTGACACTCACCCTGCAGTAGAGGCTTTAAAAATACTAATAGTCTTTGGGCTTCTGCAGAGGGTCTCACTAAGATCTAAGTCCTTATGGTTAATGACGCGTGATATATGTATACCATACCAACCAGCCATATCACCCATGGAAACAGAAGGGAGCAGACTTTCTTTCGTATTCACAATGCTTTTGATCCCTTAAGGATAAGCTTGAGAATTTTGTTAATGTTGATAAAATTAGAAAAGAAAGGCACTGTAAATGAAGTAAATGAAATTTAAAGACTGTAGAAGTGATTATACAGTTTTAAACTTTTTTTTTTTAAAACAATTTCATTATTTCTCAAAACAAAAATGTATTATTTTCCCACCCTAAATAACATCAATATCCAGGATTATTTTTTTAACCAACTTAAAATTTACAATTACCTCTGTCCACCACCATCGGTGGAAGCACCCTGAAAAACTCCTCTCTCCATCTGCAGATTCCAGGAAACACCCAGTGCAACGCTATGTACCTTTACTCTTTCCACTTTACAGATAAGCTGCTAACCACTTACAATTGATAGCAACCTCCAGGTATGGGGAAACAAAACAAAAAAATCATGGTGGTCACAGAAAGATTAACACAAACAGATAAAAACAAGTAACTGTCTAAAAATTAACTTTTTTTTTTTTTTTAAATCATGTTTCTGCAGTTGGCCAAACTTGAACTTTAAATATGTTCTTCACCTATGGCTAACATTCATCAGCAACAACATGTAGTTCACACTACCGCTTCCCCCTGCCAACAACATCTTTTTTCAGGCATGCTATTCCTTCATGTACTGTTTGGAGGGAAATAGTTCCCAGTAATAAAAATTCCTTCTGTATTTTTTTCCACTCCCTTCCAACTTATACAAAACAAGAAAGCATAACACACAGCCTTTTATGGTTAAAAAGATCCTGACCAAGGTTCTTAATGTTCTTGGACAAGTGATGCCCACATTACCACAACGTTTTCTTGACTTAACACAGTTTGAAGATGGGGACGAAGCCTTACATGCTCCAGGCTTAAGAGATTTGTTAGGAAGACAAGTCCTGACAGTCATGCTTAAGAGAATAAGGTCATTGATTAATCAGGGAAGGAGTCCATTAAAATCAAGGAATTAATATATTTGCAGATGGTTACTTAACAGGATGCTGCTGAGGTTTTGAAACATTCCTTTCTCAGTCAGCACTGATAAATGATTTGCTGTACATTTACAGAGCTTTGAGCATCTTAGAAGCTGGTTTGCAACTAACGGCCACATCAAAAGTGAACATTCCTTAAAAAAAAAAAAAAAAAAAAAAAACCTTAGAAATAATAAAATGAACATTTTCAGATAAATTATTCTCCATGTGATAGTTTTGTAATGATCTGAATGCATACATCCACAGGAGAAATACGTAAATATGCATAGACAATATTGTGAAAGTTTCAAACTAGTGTTTTTTAAAGTTTACATGCACTAAACCGCCACAAACTTAACCACAGTAAGAATCTCGCTGCATTTTTCAAAGACTTTAAAATTAGAATACGAACAGATAAAATTTGTTACCACTTTCTGTGATTCAGAAAGCACCCTAATGTATTTTGTGTAGCTGTAAATATTTTAATTGATAGTACCTTCCAAAATTACGCCTTAAAACGATAACACAGATTACTCATCTTTCTTTACAAATTCAGACTCTTGCTTTTTCTGTCCACCCAGTATCTTTTCCATACCAAAATGAGCTGTTAAGCTCTCTTCATGCGGAAAACACTTTGGATTCTCTTTGCTTATGTGAAGGGAGAGCCACTGCCATCGCAGTAACAGCAATGAACAACTCTGGAGGAAGGAGAGAAGGTACTTACTGCACCTTGACCTACCACAGCTGTTCTTGCTCCGATGGCCTGACTCGAGATGTGCTTTTAAGTGTGCCCTTGGATGGGCGTTCTTGAAGTGATTTAAACAAAGCTGATAGAAGAGGAGGTTGCACAAAGGGGTTTACAAACAAATTCAACCAATTTGCTCAGTGCTAATCAAGTAAATATTCTGCTTAGGCAATCATCCCACTCCAGCAACATTTTTGAGATGATGAAAAACTTTCCAATGTCAGCAAGATTTTTATTCCAATCTACGCATACTGGAACGTTTGTTGTTGTTGTTTGCCTTTTTAAAAAAAAAAAAATAAAAAATTAATTTGTTTTCAGATGCAGTGTGTGACTGCATTTTCAGATGCGCCTCCAATCACCTTCTCCACCACCTTTCCCCATCCCGTTTTCAAAGCTAAATAAAGTTGACAGAGGCTATAAGAAGATCAGCAGTCAGGTGGAGGACACAGACAAGTGCTTACCTGGACAAATACAGAGACAGCTAAGTGCAGCTTGCCGTGAATGTTGGCAACTGGGGGGCCAACCAGCTAAAACACTTATCTCACATGTCAGATGGCTACATGAGGAACAGGGGAAAACCAAAGGAGATGAGGGATTAAACCCGTATGAAATGGAGCTTCTCTATTTCTACTGCTCACAAACCAGGCCGTTTTACTTAAAACATACATCTGTGTTTGTCAGGAAACTGTACACATCACCCTGCTCTGTAAGTGTAGTCCTACTAAGCACACACTCACCTTTTTTCTTGCTGAACTATGAAGCAAAATTGTTATTTTAAAATCCTATTTATGCTTACCCTTCAAACCTATGAGACTGATTATATAAGGTTCTTCAAACCTACAAGGCTGCCGTTTTTCAGTCTTACATGCATCTTTTTTCTTACTAGGCTTCTAATGATTCTCAGTTCTTTTCTGTTGTATTAGCTTTGTAGTTTTATTCCTCTTTTTTATTCAGTAATGAAGGATTTTATTAATACATTGTTTAATACACAGTTACCTCAGTCAACATTTTTGTGTTGCTCATGTAACATTTTTCTAGGTAAGGGCTATTTAACTACTTTCAGAAGTTTTATAGATAAAGTAGCCAAGGAAAAATAACTCTGCAGACTGCAATACTGCCTTCCATGAGTCATATGATAATATATGCCTCCACATTGCTTTAACAGGTATAGTCTCCCAAATCTGATACTATCATTGCCTCAAGGCCTATAAACTGGGCTGCAGTTTGATCACACATCTTTTCAAGAAGGGACTGGCAACATGTGGTAAATAAGAAAAAGAATGTCTTAGGTTGCTGCCGTACGGTAAAACCAATGCTGCAAGAACACGATCCTGAAATGCCAGCCTTGTTTATTACATGTTCAGTTGCACAGCTTCTCATGGAACATTTGCTATTGCAACCAGAAGATTCCCTCTGGTAATTGTGCTCCGACATTTCTTTTGTTTTGGAGAGCCCATAAAGCATGCAGTTTTAGAGTCTCATGTTATTAGCACCATAGCTCTTTCAGCCTACCAAACAAGTTGCAAAAATCCTGGTCGTTCATTTTTCTTCCAAGTACACTGCCTGTTCTAAATGAGCCTTCTTTTATTACCCAGTATCCATCTACTTATTTCCCAGTCTTGAAATAACGTTTCAACAGTGGTTTCATATTTTAAATGCAAAAATAAAAATTTGCAAAAGCAGCTTAAGTTACCATTCTAGAAATGATCATTTAATGCAAGATAAACAGATATTCTGTTCATTAGCTCTTGTGAAGTTGAGGTTAATTACACAGAACGAGGTCTAAACATTACCACCTTTTCAACTGCATTTTACGTACACTGTCAAAATACATGATACGCATAAAAACAGAATGGACATACACAAAGCTATATTCTGCCTAGAAAGCAAGTGTTCTATTTGCAAGCAAAGATGAAGACTGTAAAAATCAAATTAAAAATTTATCTTAGTTACTTCTGGCTCAGAGAGGACTATCAGACAGCAAGTCAAATTTCACATACTGTCAATATTCGCTCTGTCATTTGTTTCTTTTTTTTTTTTTATCAGTAAAACATTTATTGTGTTTTTCTGGAATGCAGAACACTGCTGTGCTTTCTGAAGTTTGGAAGGAAGGTATTGTGGCAGTCCTAAGCATCATAAGAGACACGGAGCTTGATGAAATTGAATGCAACCTTAACAAGAGCCTGGTAAGATGTAATTGTTCAGTGTCACTCAGGCCAGTGGCACACAGGGAGCGAGCATCTCATCCCTTTTAGAAATTGAAACTGAATGCTTTTTATTGCTTAGACCAATAGCTAGAATGTTGAGCCCTAGTTTTTTAATGCCAAGACTTTTTGGTGTTGCTTCAATTATATAATTTGGTAGAAAGAGAAAACGCACTGTACAGTTTTGCAATGGAAAAGGTGAAAGAGTCAATATTATATCTTTTAAGTTATTGTCCAATGACAATAGGTGTCCATGATAACTAAAATCAACAAGAACTTAAGACTGTCAAGCTCCTGAAAGAACAGTAAAGAATTTTAAGGAGAGAGAAATAAAACAACTTATCAGTAGTAAAATGGCCTATGAGGAAAAACTTCAGACGACTCTCAAGTCATACAATTCTCCTTGCTGAGAGCATTAGTTTGTTTTCTTCAAGAAAAGTGTGCACAAATGCAAAGGACCTGAATCATTGCTCATTTGAATTGTGATGAATTGCTAGGTTTATGACAAGAGAGGGGAGAAGGACACCATTCCAGCTACGGCCTTGGACAAGGTCTCTATTCACAGCTCAGGATCCTGTGGTAAATTTGGGTACGTTTTGTTCCTCTGTGCTTCAAGTCCTGTCTAAAAAATAGAGTGTTTTTCCCCCCATATGTCACAATTACTGTTACAATACAGAAAATAGTCCTTTATATGTTCAGTTGCTATTTTATTCTAGCCTATGTAGATAAAGAGACAATACTTCTATGTGTGTGGCAAAATGGTAATCTGTGTAATTTGGCCTCCATTTGAAGAGCTCATCTAATCATTTTACAATATTAAGATGAAAATCAAGTAACATCTATTACTTTCAAAAAGTAATGAGTCTAAGTGAAATGAGATAGAATTAATGATTTTATCTAGGACACACTATAAATGCTAAACAATGAAAATAATAATTTGGAACAAGTGTGTTTATTCTTTGTTAACCAACACATTGTCCTTAGGGTTCTTGCAAATGAGGAGCTGATTATTTACATACCATCAGTCAGTCATCAGTTTTAGTCAAGACATCAGTCACATTCGTCTAACATTTTTTTCTAGACACAAAAAAGATGTTACAGTAAAACACAGAATATCTGCTATCTCCAAATCCATAAACAAGTTGAGATCTATAAAAAGGTACGTATTTCAGCAGTGTATTACCAAAGCTTACATGAGAAATCATTGAAAAGAAAGGTGAGCTGAAGGATTATGGTTAGTTTAACTTCATTCATTTTCCTTTAGCAGAAGTACTTCCTAACTATATTACGTGGGTATACTTAAATATTGTATGTGCACTCCATGCAGTGCGTTATGTAACTGAAAACCAACATTTAATTCATGTACATCTTTTTGCCTGAACTTTGATGTCATGGTAACTGTTAATACCTATGCAGTGCACCTAATTGCCTACAATAATGCCAAATTAATCCTCCTCCCCACTGCCCCATCTCTCCCATGGACAGGCTGCTTGCAATGATTACAGGTCCCAGCACATAAAAGACATACAAGTTCTAGCATGAAAACTTAAATTATTGAAACAAAGAAATAGAGTCAACAGGTCTGAGCTTTATTTATCTTTCTTTCACTGTCTCACTGAGAAGCTGCTGGACAAGGAAGTCTTTCCTTTAGCTTTCCCCATCAAAAGTCTCCTTCTAAACCAGAAAATATCAAAGTGTATCTTACATAAAGAAGCAACAACATTCTTAGACAGAAGTTACTGCAGAAATTGCAAAGCTTGATAGTGACATAAAGCACATTTTTCATTAGCAATTAGTGGAGAATATGCTGTACATTCTTCTGGTAACATGGAGAACAACATGATGGATTTTCTTTACCTTATGCTTCATGATATTATAATCAATTAAACGGAAATGTATGTGATGGATCATCCAACCTCAGAATGTTTACTGCTGAGAGTAAATGATTCAACAGTCAAGCTTTCATATTTTTGGCTTAATCCTTTAAACCTATGAAACCAAATAAAAGTGAGTAGTGTAATACAGTGTGCTACAGCTATTTTTCTAATACATATTAAACAACAACAAAAACGTAGACTGAGAGTCATCACAGTAGTTGGGTGTATTTTTTTGGAAAGAAGTTAACCAGTGCAAATTACGGAGGCCAAAACAAGAATGACTAAGCATCATATGAAATCATCATACATGCATATATTCATGTTAGCACTATTCTTTCTTAAGAAGACAGACATACTTTAGTAACTTGAGCCAGAAAAAAAATCACTATAGCAGTAAATAACATTTGTATGTAAAATTGACTTTAAAAACTCAAAACATGAGCTTCTGTAGGATGTAAGCTCTGATCTGAAGCTTAAGGAAGACACCTACTAGTAGAAAGAGGCTGTGGGCTCAGCACTGAAATAACATTAACACCCTACCATCGTGCTGTATGTACTTCTATATTTGCAAACGTGATTTGCCAGTTAATGTCTTCAAAAAACATTGCTATGCTCATATCCTATATTCTACAACTTCTTAAATATTTTTCCTTTAAAGAATCAGCAGCAACTGGGAACTGAAGAAAAAATTATTAATTCCAAATCCTCTATCCAGTTTCAGAACAGTGTATAGGGCTTGTTTTACATAGTATGGGTGGACCATGACAGATGAAACAAGCACCACCATTATGTAATAACCTGCAATTATTTTTATGGCTATTGAATTCCATTCTTCCTATGCAATACATATAATGCTAATGTCAAGCAATAGTATAAATTACAAGCCCTAACAAGGCAGTAAACCTGAACCAAGTCACGCAACATAACGTATCTACAAAATTTCCCACCATATGCAAAAAAGGCTTTTCAACTTCAGAAGCTTTTTTTGTAAACTTTGAAAAAAAAAAAAAAAAAAGCAAAAAACTGTTCCTACTCATCTCAAAATAGCAAATTAATAGTTTTATTACAGTAGGAAAAAAAAAACAGAAATGTATATGAACATCATAAGACTTAATGCAACAATAGATATTGTAGCCCTTGCCTTTACTACTGCATTATAAAAATAAAATGTTTAAATATAACTGTCATCAGAAATACAGTTGATTGGAGATTGTGATTCACATTAAGATCATAACCTATAAAAATCATCAGCTGTGCAGAATGAGCTGTTCCAGTTGACAGATCCTATTAGCAAAATCTGCCAATAAATTACAGAAAAAGATTTTTAAAAAATTGCTTTTGGCTTCCAACATATGGAGCTTAAGGTGCTCCTGACTCTAACACGTTTTATGTGGTTTTAGTAACTGCTTACTCCAAAACAAATCACATTGTTGTGAAAAACTTAGTAGTAATAAGATTTAGTGAGAACAAAGGGAACTGATCAGTTTATAAAAATCAAATATAACCTGTTCTGATTATAAAATATACTTTTATAGGGTTTTGCTTCCCTTGATTTGTGTGCAAAAGATATTAGAATAAATTCATTAAAGGATGACTAATTAAATTGTAGTTTCTGTAAATATTTTGGAGCTTCACTGAATTATAGCAGTAACATTTTACTTTTAACCTTCCAGTGCTAGAAATAGTCCAGAATCTGTAGATTTCGTGGCAAAGCCAAGAGGGCAGAATTATTCAGCAAAACTCTGCAAGGTTAGTAATTAGGCTGCAGTAATAAGAGTAGCAAAGAAGAATAATGCTTCTATACAGTGGAATAGGTAAGATCTTACAGTTTTACCTACAGTGAACACTGAAACTTCCCAATAAATATAAAAAGAAAAACTTTACAACTAACATATTTGATGTTTTTAAGCTACTATGAACTAACACACTTAAAAATATTTTATCGCCAAAAAGTCACTCTCTTTCTGGCAGTTTATGATGTTTTTGAGTCAGAAACACTCCAAGATATGGATAACTTCAAAAATATATTTGACTTCACATACTATTTAAGCTCCCCTGTTTGGAGTTTGCTTGCTTCTGGCAACAGGACGGTAACTCTGATGCTGGCCAGAATATGGAGGAAAAGCACTTCGTTGATGGTATTCCATTAAGCATGTTTTGATGAAAAAAATGGACAGCAAAACTGCAGATTTTGGGGTGCAGGCTACAATGAAGGATTCTTAGAGACAAGTATCAACGATATCTCTTCTTGATAGATGTCTTCCACACACGGGTTACATTTATTTTCATGGCCTCAAGATTGTACGATTTACTGGCTTCAGCTACTACAAACTGTTCTGTTTCAAATGCTGCCAGTACTAACTTGCACAGACCTATTTCTAATCTAAAATCTCAATGGCTCATTATAATTGCATGCTATAAAGTTTGCCTTTAAACTATTAACAGAAGAAATCCAAACAATCTTTGACGTTTCAATATTCTGTAAGTAATTTAATGCTGGTACAATAAGTAATTTACTGAATATCATACTGACATCTACTTGTATAATTTAAAGTATTTGTTCAGAGTGCTTACATATGTCCTAAGACTAGGAATGCAATTCAGGAAGTTAACTTCATGCCTCTGTCACAAAGTCTTTAGTAGTAAAAGATTAATAGTAATCTAGGTACTAGCTTAAAAGATCCCCATGGAACGCATGGTCAAAGTATTGTGAACTGTAGCTATGTACTACTTCAGAATTACCTACGAGTCTTATCAACTGTCAGTTCCTTATTTGTAAAAGAGGTAAAATGACAGCTGACACCACAGGCACGACAAGTTTCAAAAGACATACAGGTCCATCACTCTATCCAATACAAAAGACATACGCACTGTATGGGAAGATATATTAATGGTTATTTACTGCATAACATTCAATGCTATTTTGAGAATCAGCTGCTCAGCACAGTATAAAAACAGGGTAGCGTAAAACGGTGAGGTCAAGTTCTGGTCTCTAATTTCTTCTTGCCATTGACTCTGTGACTTTAGGACGCTAAACATTAAGTTTTAATAAGCCAGCTAGCAACAAAATTAAGTTTAGAAGCAGGAGGAAGTTTTCAGTACAGGCTAATATACTTTTTCAGAATATTTAGTTAAAAACTTTGAGTTAATTAGCAGAGGTATTTTTTAAAAAAAAAACAAATGTATTTGTATTTTGGTATTTGCAGCAATTTAACACAAACCTTGAAGGATGTCAATTGAATCAAAACTGCTAACTTGCAACAGTAAAAAAACTGGCCTGAAAGTCTCCTCTGACCCTTCTGTTTGTCGTTTGCTACAGTTGATTTCTCAAACATACACAAGTAATATGGTCTTTTCACTGTACCTGGAATTTGGTCTACTTCGTAAACAGAAGTTGTCCTGAAGTCTTTAACAGACTTCCAAATGATGAAATCACAATAAGGAAAAACACAAATATGTGCTCTTATCTTTCAATTTGAACTTCAGGATAAACCTTTTCCATTGACAGTCTTAACAAACAACTGTTTTGCCCCTGGCAATGTGTCTAGACAATGTTTATTATTTGTTTCAGTTCTGAAAGATATGCGTCGAACACAATGGTCATCACAAAAATCTCTTTAGAAAAAAAGTCTAAGATTAAAAAAAAGCCTTCTAAAAAAACCTGTCTGCTTTGTGTATTTCCTTTACACTCAAAAAGCACAATTGGTCCAGAAATTAACTATTCACCAGGGCACAAGAAGCAGGTATGTAAAGACAGGACATCAATACATTAAAAGTTTCATATAGGAAGGAGGTGGCAATCAGGCTACTTACTATTTAACCAAAACCTAAAAAAAAGTGAATAAAAAGTATCTACGTGTCTTGTTTTCAACAGTGTAACTGGCAACATGCTCTACAGTCCATTCACTCTGTGCAGTTATGCTACAGGCACATAATCCAGCACAATTTGCTAATTACTCAGATGGAGATGTTTAATGAGTTATCGTTGATAACTCATGATAACACAAGTCCCTCTGATTAAAACTACAAAGAATAAAAATAAAGTTGGATGAGGTATTTTAGATGCTAAGGCTATTACCTTCATTATTACTCTGGCATATGTGTTACCTGTAAAGAGACAGATGTGAAGTACCAACTGACTTTCAGAAATTGTATATACAGTAAAGACTTCCATTTATCAGTGTTGTCTCAAAATGAAAAATTGTGCAGTGAACAGAAAGGAACTTAAGCCAAAATGAATGTGCTGATTAAAAATCCAACTAAAAAAAAAAAAAACGAAAGGGAAAGTATACTAGTAAACAGATACAGATGCAAATATTTTCCTGAACCAAAGCCAGGTTCTTCTCAAGTATGAGAACCTTAAGGAAAGATTAACTGGTAATGAACCTTGCAATAGTCGGAGCCACCAACTTGATTCTGCAGTTGTTAAATGCTTAAAGGTTTCACTTATGTCAAACAGGTTTGCATAAGAGAAGTAAAAGTTGAAACAAAAGGTCCACATTCAACTCAAAACCTTTTATGAAAGCGTAATTTTTAAACTGAAAAAGATACAAAAGGGTGTCTTTTCCTAGATGTACATTTTCACTGTAAACCAACATTTCTTTCTCATCAGTTGTTCAGCATGAAAAATAAAGCATGATACGTTTTCTTTCAAATATGAAGGAGTGCACCACAGAAACTTATGAAAAGATTGATCTGCTGCAGTCATCATTACAACCAGCATTTTGCTTCCTAATAAATTAAATCTGAAGAACACTGAGCAGAATTTAAGAATTCAAAGCTAGAGGCTGTGCACTCTGCACTGCTCTTTTAATCATTTTTGTACTTTTTCATATACTCAGCTACTTTCCTTAAAACATATGCACACTTGAAGCGAATTTTAAATTTAATGCAGCAAATGCCTTTAAATAACCTGGTAAATCAGCTTTTCCAGTACGTAACAGCCCAACTTGTGTTACGCCTTCAGTTTTTATTCATCATAAGGAAAATATTCTCAACAACATCAGTACAAAGTTGACAGAGCAAGATCTAACAAATGAGTGTATTATCAGGTTCAAAGATTCTGTAACACTACTGAACATTCTCACAGCTTACAATCTCTAACTCGAATATTATCTTATTATACAAAGCCTTACAGTTATATTCTAATGTGACTACCTAATGAAATAAATAAAAAATTCAGATGAATATTACAAACCATTGGGGTGCTATGAATGATCAATGAGGCAAGAATGATGGTCTTTAAGTATTTCACCAGATTTTAATCCAGGGAGTATTAATTAAACATTAAAAAAAAATCCCATGACAGGGGAAGTATAACACAGGTCTGAACTTTGTAAATCATTACAGAGAAGCTACTGCACATTATGAGACTGGCTACAGACTGGAACATAATTCAAGCACAGCATTCAGTTCTGCACTCCTAACATTAATACAGTAACAGCCTTCAGTTACTGACTGCTCTTCCACCTTTCAGGATAATATATTGACAATTACTTCCTCCACATTAATGGATGCTCCATCATGTGCCATAATTCAACAAGCAGCATTGAAGCCAACATAACTGGCAAATTATGATTGCAAAGAAATTCCTATTTTATTACAAAAATCAGATCTAGTTATGTCAAAAGTATCATCCAAAAAATACATGCAGATAGCTTAAAAAACATTTTTTTAAATGCCTTTGTAAATTTGGAATAGTTGGAGCATAATTATCTCAACAACAATCTCTATCTGCATTTATATTGTTGCCACATGAGATGACATTGATACAGCTAATAATGTCAGAATACAAGGAGCTAAAGGCAACAGGGGCAAAAGATCCATGCCTGCTACAGTGTACTCTGTCACAGTCCATGCTGGAGCCTGAGTCAAACCATTCTTTGTTGTCAACAAACACTGCTGGAATAAAACTGTATTTCTTCTCCTGTGGCTGTTCATCCAGACTAAACATCAGCCTCCTACCACAGACAGTTAACCTGTTAGTTTGCATATCAGAAGTCTGTGTAAGAAATCTAGGGATTTCGCCAGTACACTGTCCACCAAAAAGGACCTGCCATTTAAAAAATCCAGGATATTACATACAAAAAAAACCCCAAACATTAATTTTAAAACTGTAACACTAAGACACTGAGATTTTAGAAATGTTAAAATAAAGGCAGACTGGGAAACTTTGATTCTGCGTCCTTCTGTGCATGCCTCCTCACATCAAACAATCTACATACGCATGCAAATAAACACATTCTCCTTCAGACTAGTGAATCATTCAGCACTCAGGGTGAATAATGCTCTAGGAAGCAGTGGTGGAGCGCTGCTATCTACCCACAGGATATCATCCTTGCTTAGAGCAGGTGGAAGATGGTTAGTGAACATGATAGGGGATTATAGTAAGAAACAGTGTACTGACATGCATTAAAATGTTACTGTAAGAAACACAAGTAGCAACTGTTTCTATCACAGGATTTCTACATGATGACAGTTACTTACATAAATCATACACCACCTTTCCATCCCAAGTCTTGTAATTTTCTTAGAGGCTGAACAAAGGTGACAGACAGCCCTATGACTGAAGCTATGGAATATACTGGCTATGCACATCCTAAAATTCTTCACCAATTTAAAAACTGTTCCTGGAAAATACAGCACCCTGGACCTCAGGAAGGAACGTGATGATAAGGAACAGGCATAGTTCATGATAGCCCTACACAGCCTCCTTTTTTCCACAGTGTCTTTCAGAAACCTATCCCAAAAACGCTGCAGTCCAGGTGAACTGTTGCTGCATCCTCCTCCTAAGTGCCACCATTCCTGAAAAGCCCACGGCCAACCCTCTTACCTCTGACTTTGCCCCATCAAGTGAGTAGAGAAGTCCCTGATGAAAGACAGATGCTGCAACAGACTGAAAATATCTGGAGGCTTTTGAGAAAGGCAGGAACAGGTCATTACTCACACAGTGAGCAGTCTATAGAAGTTAGATCACAGGATCCTGAGCTCAGATTGCAATCAAAAATTTCAGTTATAGAATAGTTGTGCCTGCCTTTATTTTCATGGTTCTTAGCTTGAGACTCTATTTGGAGAAACACTCAGGATTCACACTTGCAGTTGTGACCTAACAGTTGAAGACTTGTAACAAAAAGATGAGGAAGAGGTCATTGGATCTACACTGACATTTTCATCTCAACACATTACTTGCTAAACATTAAGTAGCTGCTCTCCTTAACAAATATTTAAAAGTAAAAAGCTGAGTAAGCAGTCAGACGTAGTTGAAAGGGAAGATGGGTGTTGGTAGCATCAGCTGACTCAAATCTTGTCTGCAGTAAGAGTTCTGGCACTTTAATCTGACGTTAATGTTAGACACATCTTTCACTGTGTACTCTCAATATAGTAACATTGGCCTTGCGATGGGCTTCCACAGTAACTGACTGAAAGAGTGACTGCCCACCTGCTGTGAAAACAACTCATTTCAAATTATTCCATGTTGGTAGTTTCTCAGTTTTTTCATTCCCAGCAAAGACAGAAATACTTTTTTCCAACTTATGCCAATACTCTACTCTCCTACATCCTTGTGAAAATGATGTAAAGTGTCTGGTCAACGTAGTGTTTATTTTAAAAATAATGAAGTGAAGTTATCATCAAAACCTTTAGTTTTTGTCAGGAGCATTTGCTTTCATTCCCTGTTAAGAACTGGTACATTTAGTTTACTTTTCTGCATACGCTGTCAAGACTACTGGTGCAATTTGGCTGTTGAAAAAAGCCGCAGAACACAGGTATTCCATGCAATCTTCTACAAGGCCCTTTAGCATGACAAGTGTATGTTTACTATCCAGTAAAGTGGCATTAAAACAACAGTATGTCCAATACCACATTTCCAAATCAGCATCTAATCTAATCAGGTTTAGACATGGTGCACCGGCAAACTCTTGGAGAAGAGGGCAGGAAAGTAAAAATAGTTACTAAGAACATTTCAATAATTCATTCTCTCCCAACAGACACTGTCAACTTAGACATTCATTTTACCTTGAGAAGGTATGTAGGAATATTGCTGAAATCTACAGGCAACTTCAAGAGGAAGCGAGCTGAGAATTCACCGGTCTGTGGAAAAAGCATAAAGCTAATGAGAGCTAGTGTCTAAAACAGAATCATAAATTGAATGCACTAAGGATGAAATATTAACCAAAAAATGTGTAAGAGCTCATACCAAACAGAAGGGCTGAATTAAAAGAACATTTCTCAATGGAATTACTGAAGATGAAAAGAAATAATTTACAGATTCCACAGGTATTATATGATGAAACATTTTAAAACCATAAAACATCACTGCCATGAAGCCTACAGCAACAAGTAGCTAGAGTGCAACAATGTGAATGACAAAAATTAGACTACACTTTGTTAGGCCCTAAGTACAGTTCTATCTTGTCTGTATTCATTTGTGGACAAAGGATCGGTGAGACCTACAAACGATCTGAAAGCAAAGTTAAAAACTTGACAAAGTTGTACGAGCAGTCAAAATACATGCATTTTCCCAAACACTGCAGGTATACATAACAGAATAAACTTTGAGTTGGGTAAGGTAAAAATGTATCAAAGCGTCTGTATTTTTTTTTTTTCAGAAGACACAAAGAACTGAGCTAGAATGCTCTCTGCGATTTCTTTTCAGAAATATGCAATTCTTAACACTGAGAAAACAGTTTATTGAAAATTTGCCAAGCGTCCCCTACACTCTGCTGAATTTTACGCATAAAGTGTATGCAAAGGAAATGGAAAGGATTTCCTTTCTGTTTCATACACTTCCTTAAAGCCAGACTTTGTCCACCTGGTTATGAAGCAATGAAGTTGGCTCTTTTTGAAAAACAAATGCTTGTCTGATTTCCTCCGTATTAATTTTTTGTCATCCCTATTTTATAATTCAATAAAATAGCCATAAAGCAGCTATTTTTGTCACACTGAATTGGCAGCACGAAAAGCATTAAACACGACTTTTTTTTTGCAATTGAACATAAAATCTTGAGACAAGTTCGCTTTTTCACTTTAATACTGCCCTATTTTGGCATATACATGCCACTTAGTTACATAGTTATTTGTTGGTGAATTTCATCTTAGTATTTTAAATGCTTTGCATTGCCAGAGAAATCAACAAGAAAAATCTTGTTACAAGAAATATGCGGTTAACAGATTTAAACATGCGTACATACATAATATATAATGCAATTCTCATTAGAAGTGTAAATGTAAATACTGCAGTAGATTTATACAGGATCATCTTTATTGTATATATAGCTATACCTTTGTTGCAGGCAAAAACCTGCAACGTATTTGAAATAATGGAAGTATCCTTTCCAAAAAAGGCAGCAGCAACCTGAAGAAGCAATCACTGACTTTTTGTGTATGCGACACAGACTGCTTTGATGACAGCTAGGGCACTTGCTTTTTAATCAGATTTAAACAGATATTACAGATAATGCTTCTTGTCTGGGCTTAACTTTCAAAGAAAAGATGTCATCCATCACTGGCCACAAAATCCAGAAAATGATTTCTAGTAAAATAGCAGCTCAAATGGTCTGTTTATGGCCATTGGACATATAAATGGCCTCTGATCAAAATATCAACTGCTCTGAGATGTGGAAGAAGGTAAGAACTTGCAGGCTAGATTTTTTATATCATTCAATTAAGATTATTTTGTAATGTACTACTGCCAAAGAGGTCCAGGACCCACAGAGTGCAGTCCCTGCCCACGTTGCTCAACTATCCAAATCCAGCCAGCAGCTGACCTGACATTTCAGGTAGAATCAGATGTAACTTCTGGCCACAGAACTGAGAGATCAGATTCAGGTAGTTAATGGGCATCTGTATCAGTGGGTACTCTGCCAACATGGAGCTACTATACTAAATAACAGTTTTTCTCTTTGTCATAATTCTTGGAGATACTGGTATAAAGGTACCCAAGCAGATCTGTTCCATTTTGGGACACAGCACTGAACTCAGGCCTTTTCTTCAATGTCTTTTATTTATGTATTAACTCATGTACTTAAGATATGTTTTCATAACACTGTGCAAAGTTCATTCACAAGTGATTATTTCACAAGTCTGCTGAGCCACTACCTATTCTTTAGAGACAACAGCAACATGAGGTTCAATGAGTTCCAGAAAGAGGAGGTAACATGCAGTTCCTCTTGATTTTCAGAGAAACGCTGTTATTGCACTGATTGTCAAGACTTAACAAGAGAAGACAGTTGTAAAGGATAGAAAGGAGAAGCACAGGTTAATGTCATAGTTTCGTGTTTTAGATACTCATAAACAAGCCTCTGTCATGTAAGTACCGTGTTCACAGAATCTCCAGATTAGACCCCAGGAGGTCATCTTAATAGAGAATATACTTTGGAAACAAAGCAGACTCTACAGAAACCTCACATAGCTCTGCAATGATTACCAGGAGTTGCCTCAAAATGTCTTTAAGATTTGATTGAAGTATTTTTTGTTAAGATAACATTTCAAACACCAAAAAAAAAAAAATCTTTACTCATTCAACAAGGACTTACAAAGAAATCCAAAGGCTTCAGTAGATATGACTTTTCCATAAAAAAAAAAAAAGGAGAAAAAAAGTAGTTTTCTACAGTCCCAAGTACAATTTTGGCAGCTGCCAAAAGTTAGATAAAATCTGAGTATGGTACAGAAAGCCTTCTTCACTTCAGTAAAGCAGTTTGTTATTTACAGATGTGGCGAGTTGTTATTCTCTATAGCTGTTATCACAAACATTTAAGAACAAATATACTGATTTATAAATAAAGATATGAAATTCTCTCAAACAAAATTTTACTTGGCTTAAAATAAAAAGAAGCTTAGATGGCTTATCTTGAGACAAAAGAAAAAAATATAAGCACTGTCAGTTGTAAATATCTTCATGCCACCTGTAACTTAAAGGCAATAAAAGTGACAAAGCTTAATTGTATGCCCTGAAAAAAGGCTTTGAGAATTCCAATTTCAGATGACATCTATTTCAGAAGATATTATTTCTGAAGGCTAGTATACGTTGAGACTACACTGTTGCTGTGAGAAAGAGGAGTACATGTTCAGCATAAACACAATTATGTATTTCCTGATATACCTTACTCCAAAAACTCCATGATAAATACATTACCAGTGGGAAAAACTGATTTTTACAAAGCTTGCTCCATGCCAGAGAGATCAGTTTAAAAAATAAAATAAAATCACACACTAACCAATATGCTTACACTGCCAATAGCCTCAGTTTAGAAGGCTGAGATGCTATACATGGAATATTTCTACGTAGCATGGCACATCGCCCAGGCAAAGGATGCAGTTTCAGGAAGCAGATAAGCCCGTTTAATGTCTGATTGTCATGTGAAGACATGGCACTACAAAGTCACTGCTCTTGCCCGTATTACCTCCTCCCGTCGTTCTGCAGGAAATCAGTTTTTTTTTTTTCCCATCTCTTTAGGTTCCTGGAACAACGTATCTCAGCTTAGACAAGTCCCAGAGAAATACAGACAACTGCAGCTACCTATTAAATCAGCTCAACCTTAACATGGAACCAGGCTCTAATATGTCCTACCTCTAAGCAGGGTGTCCTACCCATGCAGCTACTCTGCCTCTCAAATCTTCACAGAGGTAAACCTTCCATGTAGCATTGTATCGTACCCTGTAAATGCTGCACAGGCTTTTCAGGAATTTATCATTTTTTCTATAAATCAGATGAACTAAGAGATCACGTTGAAAAGCCAGTTGCTCACCTGAAAACCTGGTTCAAGCAAGGTAGGGGAATGACAGCAATGGACAAAACAGAGAGCACTGAGAGTAAGCTGGAGTCAAACAAGATTTATTCACCAGAAACATATAGCAAGGAGATGCACACAAACTTGGTTTTCCAAGGCTGTTATTTATTAAAATAAATAAGGCTGTTATTTATTAAAACAAGAAGATCACTAAAAGCATTTTAGTAGCAACATTCTTACCCAGTTATTCTTTTTGCCAGCATAGATTTCCATGTTTTCTCCATACTGGGGCTCTTCCAGTAAAGTCTGATATTCAAACATGAGACGCGAGCTCTCACGCAATCGGCTGCACTGAAATTGGTGATACTGCTGCACGAGCTCTTTCACAACAAGCAGGAGGCATTCAGGATTTGAAGGATTCCAAGAAGCTAAATTCTGTTGAATTATAAAAGAAAAGAGACTGTATTCATTTCCAGCAATAACAAGATCAATACTCTCCCTTCCATATTGATACCAGAGGCGAGTATGCATGTGGAAGCTTGGTGACGAAGCTAAAACAGTATTAAATGCAAAGGTTATAACATGCTTTGGAAGGAAAACAGGTCAAGCAGCAAATGCAAGCCCTAACGTGAAATGAGAATCTATATAGGGACCTACCATAGAACAGGTAACTGGGTTAGTACCAGGCATAAGTTGCCTCAAATCTCTATTCCATTCTTTCCTGAAATTACTGTTGCATCTGAGGACTTGAAAAGTCTGAATTCAAAGAACTAAAACTGATATGAAATATAAATGTATCAGAAGTGCAACCCTATGCAGTATCTGACTCCAAAAGTGGTCAGCCAATTGAATATGCCAAATTGATGCCAACTAGGGAAACTAATTATTCAAATAGTTGATACAGTATTTTTACAGTGACACAGCAAAGGAACTCAACCTTGTGTTTACTTCACCTTGACTGTGTCTTTACTGCCTTGTTTCATTCCCTTAATACAAACACTGTCCATACAGAAGTCTCTTCCATCTGCCTGGCAGAAGTTTTTCTTGCCAGTTGAACAAATATCAAGAAACACAGGTAACAGAAAAAAAATGTGTTAATACAATTGAAAGTGACTTTTTCAGTAGCAATCTCTCAGTGTAACTACTTTAACATCAACTTTGACCAGTCTTCTATGCAAAACAAGCTTTAGTTGTGAAGGTTTTCTGTGTTACAAGACATAGCTAACGTAATGAGTGTTGCACACCTACTTCTAATTGACCTAGAATGGGTCTCTGTTAATGGCAAATGAGAGCTCATCCTGTACTCCATGCTGATAAAAGATAAGACAGTTCTGATGGAAAAAAAAAAACAAAACACAAAAGACAACTCCAGACTGCAGCAAAGCCCCTGTGCTTTATACCTAGGTTCTCAACAGGTCTTGATGTAATCTCAGGACATGTTAAGAGTGATGCAGCTTTTTGTCAGCTGTGAGCACAAGCAAAATTATTCTGTATTTCAGTAGATCAGACATGTGACAACAAACTAGTTGCAATGGGACTTTAAATTGCATGGATTCTACAACCAACATGAAGATGCTTAGAGATGGTAAAGATGTCTATTTTACAACTGTGTTCAGATAAAATATAGTATTTTCAAGTAACATTATGTATCAGTACCCAAACTCAAACATGGTTACTTTTCCCTTGGAAATAGGAGACATTTCAGATACAAATTATATGCATGATATACATTCTTCAGCAATGATAAAAAAAAAAACATTCCTTTTAAAAAATCTTCAGTAGAAATACTGCTTTGGTATGTAGCATTTTCTACCACAAGGGCAGAAAATATTTCTGTATTTTCAAGTATTTATCATACGACTGCTTTGTATAAAAAGATATACATGTTTCCTAACCTAGGTTAAGTAAAGGGAAGAGGCTGGATAAAAATGTGTCCCCTAAAATTTAAAAGCTATTCATAATTTGCATGGCACAGGCTGCCCGGAGAGGTCATTGAGTTTCTATCCTTGCATATACTCAAAACCCAACTGGATACAGTCCTGGACAACTTGCTTTATCTGATCCTGCCCAAGCTGGTTCCTCCCAGCCTCTGCTATTTTGTGATTCTGTGTAGTGGTTTACAAAAAGCTCATCAACTGAAACAGAGGATGTTATCGAAATATGACTGCATAGTTCTGACTTGAAAAAGAAGAGTTATGCACAAATTTTATCTTCTCCTACTTTCCACCATGCACCTTCAGGTCTAGAATGAAAAATACCTGTACCCTAATAGCTCCTGATGTGGTTATTTCCTTTCCAAAAGCTTACATTTTTTCTTATCACAATTCATACCATAACCCTTTGCAATGGTGTTGTACAGACTTCAGTATATGTGCATGATGAAAATACTTTCTCTTCCTTTATCTTTCCACAACTTTATATTTGTTTTCCTCTGATGTCGTATGTTATGCTGTTATCAACATAAGTTTCATTTTCAGCATGCAATTTGTAATGTTCACAAATCCAATTTGTAAAAGCACACTGTCTTCTTCCTCGTAGATGGTAAGAGCATCTATAAAATGGGAATATTAATACTGCCATAGACCTGAAAAGGTGTAGTATCTTCTACAGTAACTGGTGAATGGGTGAGATAGTAACAAGGTTTCTGTAAGCTTCCCATGTCCATACTAACAAATGATCAGAAGCCTTGTTCTATCACATCTTCCATCTGCAGCTGATAAAACTTTACTCCTGCCTGGAATCTGTTTAAGCTTATCCAATTCTACAAAACACTAGAGAAAATCTGTCAGGTAGGTTTCTAGGAAACACATTTTTGTATCATGCAGTCTGAAACCAGACTGTGTATAACCTTAAATTTCCTGTTCCCAAGCTCCTGCTCAAATAAAGCATTTCCAGAAAGCCAGAGGATGTAATATGCCAGTATGTATTGATATCAGCCAGACAAGTGGGAATAACCTTTCCTCCTAATGACACTGCTATAACACAATAGAAATGTTCTGTCAAAGGAAATGACCAACAATATTTTAATAACTGACCTAAATGCAACTGTACCTTTTGTTTTTTAAATAACATTACACTACAGACCAAAAAAAGAGCAAGAGGAAATCCATTGTCATTTGTCCAGCGTGGAGCTGCAGCATTGCTCTCTTTAAAGAGTTCAAGAACGCCGCATTAAAAACAGTGTTTATGTTGTACTGTTTTACAGCTACAGGAATTAAAATGAACGATTTGACTCTAGGATCTTTACTAAATACTTTCCATTCAGCAACTGAAGAGTTCAAGTACGAACTGGTTATAAATAAAGGTTGCCTGGAGAAAAACCTAACTACCCACCTCATACATGCAGCAATTCCAATGCATTCTCACTGATGCAAGAGTAAATACTGTGTCTACACAAGTTTTCTGCAACAAAGATTCTGCTTTAAATATATGCTATTTTTTAACTTTATAGTTATATCATTGTAGTACTTGCTACCTGGCAATTGGCCACAACATTTCTAGTCTGTTTGTTAACTTTTCAGAAGTACTATTCCTTTCAGAAGACCTAAATTTATGATTTTTAATCAAAAACTCCTCAGAATACAATGACATGCTTATATGTGAAATCTTTTTAAATATCTTTAAGTGTTATTTGCCCTAAGCACTGCTCCTTCATCTGAAAAGTCTTTAACCATTTCACTGTTATCCAATTTCAACAGCATGGCAAAAACACATGCTATATTGTTCTTTCACAGCTTCAAACAGTGCCTTCTTTAATCTTTTTGTTTTTGAAATCAAAGAAAGTAAGCAACCACCTATAACATACGATGTAGAAACATAACTGAAGCAGAATTTGATGTTTATCAAGCTGATCCCTTGTAGAGTATCCTAATCACTACAGCTTCAACATCAGGATTATCATGAGAACATACAAAGATTTGTCACTTAAGTCACTGAGAGCAGTGTCCCTGCAATGGTAAACTGGCCCTTTTCTTTAGAGATAAAAGATGTTCTACATAACATTTTATTTAGCAATATAGTATTTTATAGTAGCATTTGGAAGTTGTTTAAGTAAAACCTTAAACTAAAGGCTTCAGAGAAGATGAAAAAAAGAAGCAGCGTTTCCTTCATTCTGCCTGATTGTTTGCCTTAAGCCTGTTTTCCAACCATGGCAAACAGTTTTCATAAGAAACAATATTTTAAAATACTTAACGCATGAGAAGAACAAAGTGAGCTTCCAGTGTTTCTGTGTTCCACGGCTCCAAGTTTTGCCACAAAGAATTGCATAAGAACTATGCTCTGAACGCAAATTCAAAATTATGAGAGTTTTAGTCATTGCTGCTTCAGAAAAATCCTGGAAATACAGAAACACACACAACCTCATTTTCTACAGCCAGACTGCTAAAGCCTGTCAGGTATGAAAAACCCAATTAAATAAATAACCAGAAAATATGTACACAGCAGAAGACATGTTATTTTCTATGGTTTTTATCTATACCTTCTGTTTTGCTCACCAGGACCTTTAATTTTGTCTCTGACAAAATGTATGTGTTCATATCATTTTACCCAAATCTCACATATACTGGAAAGAGAAACATTTTTAAACTGACGTTGCTATAAAATAGCAATACAAATCAATTTTTTATCAAAGAATTGAGCACGCTGACTGGAGTATTGACAGTATTCTAAATTACATATTTCACTCAATAAATCTTTTCTAATTTGAAATGAGATTTCTGCAGACTTTCCAGAGAGTTAATCAAATTTTACAGAACAATCAGTAATGCATTTAAAATAAAGAAATCCAGACTTGGATCCAGTTCCTTATTCTTTTTGCCAAGAGATATTTTTAAATGAACCCTGCAGTGAAAACTCCAACTTACTCAAAAGTTAGCCAGTAAAACAATATACAGCCATGAATCAACTCACACGGTGCATCCACCACTAGTTCTGTGTTCACGCCCATGCCCACTCATAGATGCACATCTCAGAGTGGTTACAACCATTTTTAGTATTAGTATCTTTTTTTTTTTTTTTTTTTAAACCATATCGTACAAGCATTTGCCTCTCTTCTGAGCCCCTGGATGAGGTGCAATTGAACAATTCTCTTCTGTCTAGGCACCACTCACACTTCTATCTATAATTTCCACTACAGCTAGGAACACCACCACACTTTAAATCTCAACTTCAACCTTCTAATGGGCTTTCAGCTTGCAAGACTACAACTTGTATAACTTTAATTTTCTAAAAGGGGAAATTGTTACCTCATCCTGAGCAGTTTATTTACTATAGTAGCAGATTAAAAGAGTGAGAAGATGACTACCTATTTTTTGTGGAGCCTGAAACTTGGTAATGTCTTCTGTGATGGCTAATCCCAATTTTTCCAGTTGGTGAATTAGTTCAAAATAGTGGGATTACACTGCTTCATCTTCCATATGATGGAGAATGGACTCCAGAAACTTCACTACCAACCCACATAGCTACGGTCATACAGATGCTGGCCACTAACTACCTATCCATAATTAAGTATCTTGCCAGAAGGATGGGGGATATTCTATGGTCACAGAAGCTTCCCCTGCAATTTGTTGGGGACCAAAAGTCCATCTTCAAATTCCCTTGCTCTTGATCCTGTCTACTGACAGAAACTGACTGCATTATAAGCCAGCAGTTTGATAGGAAGAGGTTTTTGGACCATGAGGCAAGAAGACCAAAGAGTTGGGAAAAATCGATTTGCTTTAAATGTACATAAAGAGGCAGAGTTAAGATATTATAAGGCCACCCACAGAGAATGCAATCTAAGCCATTTCAACAGCAATTCGTTTGAATAAATACCAGGGATACCAACTGGATTTCAAAAAGAGACAAAATTTGCAGCCAGACAATATCACTTTTAATGAGATCTTCTTAGAGGTAAGACAGGTGAAATAAAGAAAAAAAACAAAAAAACAACAAAAAAAAAACAGAGTAGCTTCTCAGCCCTTCTAGGAAAGCCATGCAACATTTAGCTTTCCAAGGTAGCCACAATGTTAAATGGGGTTACTTTGCCAGAAGTTGAAGTTTTGTTTTGGAACATTTTGTGCTTTGCAGTCCTTCCTGTGTCCTTTCAAAAAGCTAATCAAGAACCTATGCAAACTACTCAGTGTCAGTGATTACCCTTTCCCCCTTTTCTTCAACATCTCAAGTGCCTACTTTTCAGTAAGCCGCTATTTCACAGCCACTGTCACAAGTTATTGCTTATTTCATAACTTCAGGCAATGTCTGCAGCAAACTATAATTCTACACTATCAGAAAATACGATAATTTCTAATCGATCTGAAGTTGTTTTTCTTTGAAATGTGTTTAAATATCCAGGTTGCCAGAATTTCTTCCAGGAATGTGATTTTAAAGAAGACAGATTGTAACTGTTTTTCCTGGCTATACTACAGGAAACAACAGCAAGATCTTATTTTAAGTTGGTGTACTTTTATATTTCTAAGCAAGAAATTAAGTTTCACAAGAAAATGTCAGTAAACAAAACCTCCCAGGCCCATAACAGCGGTAACGCATTTCTATAGCATCTTCCATCTAGAATTACCATAAAGAATAATGTAAGTACAGATTTGCATTTTGTTTATATCTCTGCACACCACACACACACGCAACTTGTATCCCATGGTGGCCTAAAAGCAATACCCGTGGTAAGTTTTTACCTGAAATGAGAAAGATCACGCTGATACCAGTGCTTACACTCCATGTAATTACAGAGGAGATATAGGTCCAGTGGTTACAGTATTAGCCTACAAACTGGGGTATCTGGTTTCAGTTCCTGCTCTGCTACAGTCTTCATGGGCCACCACGGGGAAATTGCTCACAGAAAAAGGCACAGGATAATTATCTGCCATATGCTCACATCTTTCTATCAACAGATATTTTTCACAGTATTCGCAGGGCTGGAGTGTTATAACAACTTTAAAGGCTTCAGTTTCTTAGCAGCCAGCACTTAAACATCCTACAGGCTGCAGTTTCAAATCAATCACTGTAAACCTACATGCCATCTACTTGTCATCCTATTTTCACAGGTTCTTCTTATCCCCCTCCCGCAAAGCACCACTGGTACAACTTTCTGGAGTGATATACTTGAAATGATCATTTTTGGGCATAAGCAAACATCAAAGACTTAACATTGCATGAAAACAGTTCAACTCAGGAGCACTTCTGTCATGGTAAATACCACTGAAGAAATTACAGACCTGGTGTGCTCGACTTGCTGTTATGTACAACAGATAAAAAGTTTGCATAAAGCAACACTTGGGATGGTCTTTTTTTTAGTGAGAGGCTGTAAAAACTGGATGCACAGATTATACTAGCCTGTAGATGCTTCGCCAAAATCTCAAATACCTGAAGGCCTTGAATTAGCATGAAGGTACACCGCAAGTGAACAACATATGAATAGAATATTTAGAATTCAATTCTGCTTTTCATAAAGTACCTTACCTTTGATATACCCAATTGATTTTTCATCTTATCTTCTGCTGGACAGACTGTGATTCTTGATTAATGATTACATACCCAATGCAATTCTAAAATAACACTTGGAAAATTTGACAAACAGAACACTCTTCAGAATGCACTGAGAATAAATGCATCGCTTCCTCTCAAGTACCACTCACCAGAAATAGGAGAGAACACAACTTCCAAAGGTTACTACAAATTACTCCTATGCCTTGCTGTGGAAGGCTGCTCTAGAGATGTAGGAACTGTGACACTGAGCCCAGAAGAGTATTTTGAAGTTGTGTACTCTTCCTGAAAGTCTGCTTCTGCCACAGAGCACTCTTACAAGATAATCAGACACTCAGAAGCTACTACTGCCTACCATCACAGGAGAGAGAGCACAATACTGTCTAACTAATCTTCTGAAGACTTGGCATGCAAGACATTTCTCATCCTATTTTGCTACGGGAGGGATTACAGCAAAATCTGTTCCTTTCCAGATCTCCCGGTGGAGCTCTCCCAGACTGGGCCTTTACCCGCTCTGAGAAGTGATTTCTTAATTCCCTCAACAATGCAGATCCTGGGATAGGGACTCCAATCTGCTCATCATCAGTTAACCCAAGTCAGCAACAGCCTTTGTCCCCCCTGGGAGTCTGTTACCAGAGGTGGACGTGTCTAACCAGCACAGCAAGTAAAAGAACAAAGCATTAAGAAAAAAGTTTCAAAACAAGACACACGCACGCACATCTTTTACCTAAAGATCTACTCATCATGCATGGACAGTAGCATGAACGGGCCCAAGCTGTCAGACCCTGAGTGCACCAGAGAACAGCCCACTGTCACAAAATTCAAGCTTCACCTCCAGAGGCCCTTTTAAAATAGCAAGTTTTTCACTCTTATCAGTTCTTGGGCTCTTCCTTTCCTGTGAAAACCACTAATTTTAGCTACAGCAGGTAGGCAGAAACTTTACAGCTAACATTTTTGGTATGGTCCACTAACACCCCTTGAGCTTTTATTTGTGGGTGGTATATACAGAACTGTTCCTTCTAACCATTCCACCTCCCATCCCCTCCCCAAATCCCATAAATTAAAATCAATATATCATATTGTGGATCTCACTGGCGAAGCTAACACGAAGCATTTTCGTTTTTTCTTCCATATTTGTATTACAAGAGAACTTAGAAAGCATTGAAAGTACAGTCCCTGAAAAAAACGCCATTGTGTAAATGATAAGACACTGGAAATTATTTTTTTTTCCAGTATTATATTGGACAGATTAACACAAATGAGTGTTCTCTTCCTGAAAAGCAGTATAACACAAAACCCCACTCATTTGCTTCCATCGTGCAAGTAAAAGCTGCATCCCTGGAAAGACAGGTATATATGGCAAAATTCACGTAAGATGATAATAACACTAACACTGCAAATAAAAATTAACATGACATTAACTTAATTGCAAATAGATTTCTGTAGTTATCTTAAAAAAAAAAAAAAAAAAAAAAGAGCAGATAAAAAGAGCCTGAGGAACTGAGATGGAAGGTAGGGAGGAAACACAGGCATGCAAGCATGTAAAGAATGAGTAAAACAGAGAGGTTTTGAAACAAATACAAGCTGAAACTTAGACCAGCAAAAAGTAAGCAAAATATCATTTTAATCTTCCTCCACATAGGGAAATAATAGCTCCTTTGAAAATAGCCTTGTGTGCCAAGACATTTCTTTGCCTCAGTGGTATCTTGTGAACGGAAGAACCTGCAGGGTCTTAACTATTCCCATGGGTAAAAAAAAAAAAAAAAAAAAATGAGTTTTAACAGAATTCACAGCCTAGAACTTAATCAAATCTAAACCAGCATTATCAGAGAATACTTCTTTTGCACTGACCTTCTGTAATCAGTTAATTTGAAAGTCTGTTCCGCTTGCATATTCATAAGCAATGACTGACTGTCTCTACTGAAAAATGAAACATGGCTCAACAATTTGAATTCAATAGGCATATCACGTTGAATTTAAATGTACACTCAATTCAGGAAGACTGGCCTAGATATGATTTTTTTCTTCTTCCTTTGAAAAAAATAAAACCCTGAAGATGTGTTTCTAGAAAACTAACAAGCTGTTGCCTTCAAGCCAAGCCATTTCTTATATTCTGGAGTTCTTGTGAGAAAGTGGAGTGTACTGTGCCAGTAACATTACACACCAGGGCCAGAATCCTTTAATTTTTGCCAACTTCTCTAATACTGGCTTTGTTTTCCAAATTTTATTACAACATTGTTCAAGGCAAGTACAATTACATTTCAATTAAGTGAAGCAAAAAAAAAAAAAAAAAGTTGTAACTCTATTGATTTTATCAGTTGGACATTTGATAGAAGAATTATCAATACAAAAACTATTATTTTACTAACAAACTTCCAAAAAAAAAAGAAAGTATTTTGCTTTCTTACAACCAGCTTGGGATATCCAACCTTGTATTTTTGATTTAAACTAACAACAATCTGAAAATCACTGAGATTAACCAGGATTTATTGTATTACCCTTACCAATAGCAAGGTCTTTATTTTCTGCAAAGCAGATGTATTATATATTCACACATATAAGTACATAACCATATTTAGCTGTATCACCCACCAAAGAAATGAGCCTCTCTAAATTAAAACGAATTCAAGATGAGATCCAGAAACTCAAGAGTCCAATGCTCTGGGTTCTAGTCTAAACTAAACAGACAAATTGAAAGAAACATAAGCCTCAATATGTGTTTCAGCCTTTAAGATTTAAGCATCTTGCTATTCCGGTCCAAGCTTCTGGCCTATAGATCTGTATGATCAAGGAAAAGAAAGTGAGGTGAATGCACACAATAATTCTACATGAGTAGAATAGGACAGAGAATTATAAGGTATCTAAGTCCTTTCAGACTCATAAATACTAACAATTTTGGACAGAACGAAGGAACAAAAGGAAAAGACTAGCAAATAAATTCAGAAGACTAAACCAAGGAGAGAAAAAGGAATAATTTACCAACATAAAAAGACCTTGCAGGAAGAGGAGTGGGAAAAGCAGCAGGGAAAACATGTTTGCTGTCATCTCTCTTGAATTCTTTGTCGACCCCACCTCAGCTTCCCAAGGAGTCCACCAGCCTTCCCAGTACAATCCTCCTGGGGGATTTCTCATTTTTAAACCACCCAGTACAACTACAGCAAGTAAGAGTCAGAAAACCTATGCCTGGTTTATGATACACCTCTCTAGTCGGGTCAAGGAAACAAATTAAGATTCTTTGGGGGAACTGCGTGGAGCTCAGACACCAAAACCAGACTGAAATACATTCAAAATAAGGGTCTTCCAGGTCTGGCCCATGCAGGAACACTGTAATGGCATAGTTCCTTCTTACCATAAAAAAAAAAAAAAAAAAAAAAGGCTAAAATACATACCATAAATGCCAACAATAATACCACCACCAGCAAAAAGGTTGTGGTGCTGGGAGAGTTCCTGAACAAAAGTACTCTTCTGATCATATAAAATGTGTACAAGAAGGAAAGGAATAAACATGTTTTAGAATTCCCATTTGCTGTAGGAAAATCAACAGTAAATAGCACTGGATTATAAATAATCAAAACACATCTTGATGTATGAAGTATGAAAAGTAAACAAAAAAAGTGAATAGAAAAGAATTTCAAAATAAGAAGAAAGCTTCAACGGAAATCCAGAACCCAGTCCTGTGTTCCATCTCACTTAAACTCCCTGTGATCAATTAAAACCAGGGTAACTTAGGGCTTTCAGTGCAAGAGCAGTAGGCTAGTGGTCCAAGAACGGAATCCTCTGCTGACATCCCCAATACAACAAGCAGAAGGGATGGCAATGCTAAAGCAGCTCGAACTCACCCACACATTTCCCAGACAAATCAAAGAACTCTCCCAACCCCACCTTTACAGTCATATTCTGAAAACCATCATACTCCTTTGCCCTTATGTAGGGGCTTTCATACTAAGGTAACGAGCATCTGCACCTTTGCCAACAACACAAACAGCCAGGCCTTTTAGAACAAAATAGTTCAAATCTCATTAGCTAATACAAGGTGTTTTGTGTTTGTTTTTTTTTAGCCACTGAGCATAGGAACAATTGATGCTGTCCAACATCTGTCTCATGCACCTGATGTTGAAAGAAGAGCAGCTACAGAAGGGGAAGATATTTAAAGGAATCACTTAATTACCTATTAAAAGTTAGCTCAACAAGAAGGCAGTAACAACGATTACGATTTTGAGCACAGCCAGAGAAGCAATACAGCTTTCCTGACAGTCGTCATACGGCCGTATGATAAATACCACGGAGCCTAATAAATCCAAACGCAAGAACTTAAAATAAACATTGCTCTGTACAAGATACATAGCATGACAGCTAATGCACTCAAGTAGCACAATTAGCTGAATCAACTGTACAACGAGTGAAATCTGTACCCACTATTAACAATTAGACGAGGGGAAACTATTTGCAATGCTAGCTACTGGGCTGAGAGCAGCAGTGGCCCATTTTCTGGAGTGCTGTGATGGCAACGCCCTCCTCCCACGTGAACACAGCATAAGTATTCCCACACACACTAGCCCATAAGGACACATTTGGCACTTACTGGGCTTCAGGAAACATTAATGTCCCCTTGCCTCCATCCCCACTAAGGCTAATGAAGCCTTTTCAATAGCAATGGGTGGGCAGAACCTTTCTGGGGTGACCAGCTGGAGACCTGATGTAGGATGCTAAAAAAACAAATCCTTAAACTAACTGCTAGCTTGCATCTACTGCCCTGTCTCCTCTTTGCCAAACAGAATATACTTCAAAATCACTGGAAAAATGGGGTTAACATTTTGCATAAGCACTTCAGTTATTAACTGGCTCACATTAACAATCAACTGGGCTAACATAACAAACAATTCTTGTTACTCAAACTGGCGTCATTGTAATGAGCTCCAAATTAATCTCATCCGTACACAATCACTAATCTTGTTTTGTGCCAACTGAATTTTTAATCAGAACAGAGTGAATCATAGGTTGTTTTTAAAATACATTTCTAATACTTGTCATCCAAAATGAATAAACACTAGAGCAGGGAAGAACTTTTCTATTTACACTCTGAGAAGCTGATTTTATTTATGCATGCTATACACAGAAGTATCAAGTGCATACTATAGCTGAGGATATTTTTAATAAAAATGAAAAGTAAAAGTTTATTTTTAATAATGCCTGAAGTGTGCATAGCATCACTAACCTAAATAATTTAGCTCTTGCTGTAATTAAAACAGTATGACAAACTAAAATAAAAGGAAGTTGCCCTTCTAAAGTATAACACCGACCTCTACATCATTCTAGAAGATCAAAATACACAGAAACCATGCCCTCTGACCAGCTGAGTAACTACTTCTGGAAGGCACACAACGAAGCACAGATTTTGCAGTGCTGAACTGAGACTCAGCCTGAGATTCACAGTGAAGTGATTTTAATATTTATTGGAGATAGAGAAGCAAAGCAGAGTTTCAGCAAGCATTTTGACTTTTGTAACTGTAATACTATTTCAACAAAAGAGTTGATTAGCTCTGCATATAAAGAAAAGAGTGCTCAATGTATTTCCTCACTACTAGAGCACAAGCCCACCTATTCAGGTATTCTTTGAAAAAGACAACACGAAGTAGAGCATTTGCTTTTCAAAACGCCATACTTCTGGAATCTTGGTGTAGCTGTCTAACAGCTGCTTAACTGAACACACACCTGTTATGGCATTTAGATGAAAATGTAACTTGAAGGTCTGCCTACGGGCATGGAAAGCACACAAGGGACTGATGTGATCTGCAGTACAGCCATTCACGTTTCGGTGGGGAAGTCTCCTGACAGCATCTATGAGAGCCATACAAGCTTGAAGAATCTAGAGCACCTGGTTCTCATTTCAAGTTGAACATAAGGCCTGACTCAAGCCGTGGAACAACACATGATGACTTCTGCTTGACAAACAAGATATTCAGGCAGACGAGAGCAGCGCAGGAAGGCCCCACGTCAGAATTCCCACACACCCCGCTGCACGTACTTTTCACTTAGAAACTCCCTGGACTTGGTCCTCATTTAACACCATCTATGTGCGTTGTGGATTGTAGATTCTGTTTTGATTACCAAGAACTGGTGCGTCAAAAATACTTGTAGATTGCTCAAGATTAGGAGTGCAGAATTACATTCAACATGCTAATCTATTTTTACTTATAGTTAGTAGAAAGGTATGTTAATACATTAACAAATCTCCTGATATCTTCAATTAAAATCATCTTCATTGAACAGCTCTGAGATATGTGGAAAAAGGGAAGTCATTAAAATACTGAGCACAATAAATGGGTTACTGTTAATGTAATATTCTCGAGAAAACAAGTCTGCAAACCACAGTGAACATAAAAAGGCAAATGCAAAAGCAAAGGATACACCATAGCTGCAAAGTGGAGATAACTTGTTCATCAGGACAGACTGGAGCAGAATGACCAAGGACCTTATCAAAAAAGGTTACATTAACATAGTGAATACTATAGCAAGGCATAATGACCAAAGAAATGCTGTTGGATTGCCCCTTTCTTTTCTTTTGCTTTGTTTTTAATTTTAGTATAGGCTAGTAAATATCTTATTACGCATCACGGAGTAAATGGGTCTTCAAGCTGCTTTCAAACAAAAAGGGTGAGAAGTTTTTCTGTACTTGAGCAGAAGAAAAGCAATGCTCTCAAAAGACAGACTTCATGAACAATGTAAGAAAGAAAGAAAACTAGGGATGTTTTTGTCCTTACAGGTCTGCCGATGGATCACTAGTACTAGTGGCTTCTCTTCACATGAGAAACACGGCACCATATCACACCTGGCAAGCTTCTCCACCTGCACAGTATTTCTGCAAGATGCCCCAAATTCTCTCTGAACATTTAGTATCTCTTCTGCTATTTGTTATCCATTAAAAAGTGCTCCTCTTTCCTTAACAACAACTGGATAAATATTCATAGAAGCAGCAGTTTCTCCAAAGTTTTAACTTTGTGAAACAATAACATTGGAAAAAGGAGAAAGAGTAGAACTGGTAAATCCAAGACTGTGAAAACAGTTCTAGAATTGTCATATGAAGTAACACCTGTCCTAAAAATGAGCCTAATTAGACAGTTATTCAGCAGCACCAGGCCCCTTCCCAAAGGAGTTTGCAAGCGTCACAGGAAATTGATCAGGGGAGAAGGGAAATAAGACATTCACCTTATAAAAATGAGAGTAAATAAAAAAACACCTTCTGTGTCAAAA